>NC_138225.1:11215553-11727250 GCF_964197995.2 Scardinius erythrophthalmus | reverse complement strand
GAGACTTAAGCTGTGATGTGTGAATGTTTGTATGCTTGTGTGTTACCTATAGACAATCCAGATGCCAAATTCTGATTGGACACATCCATGGCAGTGGCTGATCTATGTTATCGGAGTTTGTTCATGTGTACTTTGTGACATTTGAAAATCATTAAACCGTGTGCATGTGCACTCACGCATAAGTGTGTGCGCTGTGCTCTAAGGGTTTGTCACCTGAGGTGTAGCCAATTAAACTTAAAAATACAGTCTATTACCTTCAAAATCTCTTTGACAACTTCCAGACAGCCTTTAAACAGCTGTTTTATTTGGTTTTACCAATTTCATTAGATGATCTTGGATTTGACTTGCATGATTGATTATTCAGTGTATTGATAATTATGATGATGAGAAATATTACAGTGGGAGATTTTCTGAAATATCAAACCCACAATGTCATACAACTAAATCATACAACAATGTCATACAACTAAAATTTGTAAATAATAAAAACATATGAAAATATATATATTTTTTATACATATTTGACAAGAGATTTTGACAGTGGTCAAAACTGAAGCATTATGTTTCTGCTCTTTTTCTTTCTCAGAAAAAAAAAATATATATATATATATATATATAATCACAATCATACATACACTTTGTTAATCATACATACACAAGTCACTTTGATTTCTATGTAAACACTGACACTGTGTAGCACTATTTAAACTCTGTGGATCCCAACACAGCAACATTGGCTCAACTAGTGATGTGAATTTGATGCGGGACTACTTTTCTAGTTTCTCAGTGAAAGACAGGAGTGAAGCAGTCATTATTATTGCAGTTTTGTTTAATGACACTACTGGAGAATAATTACATACTGAGAATATCAATGGCTGGTTTGAGAGGTTTAAGTAAAAGAAAGTGGATTTTTGGGGGCATGCTATTTAATATTTTGTTTCTCAAAATAACCTCTCATGGACATGCAACTCCATTATATGCAACTCTATTATATTACAATTTCTTATAATATAATAATGCATCTCACAAAATAATGCCAAGCATCAGATACAGATTTAACCATATCCTTCTCAGAAATTTGAAAAAGGACGGAATAAATGGAAGCCTTTTTATTGGATGTCGTAGCTGGGTAAATTGACATTAAAGGACCATGGACCACAACATTTCCTGCATCCAAAAGAAATAGTCTTCCTATGGAAGCTTGTTTCCGCCACAGAATAAAACATTTTAAAAGATAATTGCGACTTTTTATCTCACAATTGCGAGTTTATATCTCGCAATTCTGAGAAATAAGGTCAGAATTGCGAGATATAAAGTCAGAATTGCGTGAAATAAAGTCGCAATTGCGTGTTATAAAGTCAGAATTGCGAGATATAAAGTCAGAATTGCGTGTTATAAAGTCAGAATTCTGACTTTTTTTCTCGCAATTCTGACTTTATAACACGCAATTGCGAGTTTATATCTCGCAATTCTGACATCTTTTCACTTTTCAATTGTGAGATATAAAGTCCAATTATGGAAGCTTGTTTCCACCAATGAATAATAAATAAATAATAATAATTGCGACTTTTTATCTCACAATTCTGACTTTTTTTCTCACAATTGCGAGATATGAAGTCAGAATTGCGAGTTATAAAGCTGCAATTCTGAGAAATAAAGTCGCAATTGCGAGATATAAAGTCACAATTCTGAGAAATAAAGTCGCAGTTGGGAGATATAAAGTCAGAATTGCACGATATAAAGTCGCAATTGCGTGTTATAAAGTCAGAATTGTGAGATATAAACTATTCTGAGGTAAAAAAATAATAAAAAAAAAATCCATCTTTTTTTCCCCTAGAATTGGACTTTATATCTCACAATTGTGAGAAAAGAGGTCGCAATTCTGACTTTATAACACGCAATTGAGACTTTATTTCACGCAATTCTGACTTTATATCTCCCAATTCTGAGAAATAAAGTCAGAATTGCGAGATGTAAACTTGCAATTGTGAGATAAAAAGTCGCAATTTTCTTTTAAAATGTTTTATTTTGTGGCAGAAACAAGCTTCCATATCTTCCAGATGTATTTTACAGGGTGGAGATTTTGAAAAATGGTTCATAGGTTGTTGTTTTATCTGGTGTCTGATTTTGGCTCAGCACTTTGCTCAGCATATTGGCTCATGACTGTTGCTCGAGATTTGCTCTCTCGGTGTAAATATTTGCAGGAACAAGTGCACTCAACTCTCTGTCTCTCGCTCTCTCACACACACATTTTGAGCTGGGAAACGGAGAGAGGTGAGGTCACAATGACACTCACCTGACAACACTCCAACAGTGTTGCATCTCTTCTTCATGTCGACATGCTCATTGCTCCATTTTATGGTTTGCAAGCATAACAAACACAACTGAACACATAAATGCTTTAAAAAACACACATTGGAAAAAAATATCAGTAAAACTGGCATGATGTATGACATGAAAATCATTGCATATCTCATTTAGTGTGGTTGAAGCCACTGTAATTAATAGTAATATTTGATTATGCACACTCACTGTGGTAAAAGCATTATGCTTAATCAACACATAGCAACTTACAGAAACAGATCATCTATAGATATAGGCTATATAATATATTCCAGCAGCTCATGTTCAAATTTATATTTGATGACAGTAGGCATCCACATAGCTTTCACAGTACAGTAAAGGCCTGTCAACATGACATATGCTGCAATATGACCATTCTGTACAGCAAGACACATCTTAAAATGGATGTACGTGTGTGTAAATCCAGTATTTCAGCGTTTCTGTGCTCACATGTATTCAGGGAGCGTTAAGCTATAAGGTGGCTTGCTGTTTTTCATGAAAATAAATGAAGCATGAGGAGGTAGGCTATGCTGAGGTTTGCTGGGGTGTATGATCATGCAAGGTCTATCAGCCAGTCAGATTCAAGAATTTTTCCAAAGCTAGTTATAATGCTGGTAATTCACCGGCCATATATTTAAACACAGACCCTTAATCTGCTCTCTTAAAGTAAATGAAACAGTGCTGTGATCAACAGAGCTGCTCTTTAACAGGCAGAAAATGGGACTCCCACTTTGTCCCCCACCCCGGCTCTCTTGGCTATTGTGCAGCTGTCAGCGCTAAGCTCCGCTGCCATGGAAGACACGCCATCGTAACGGCACACAACCATACAAGCACCTCTTCTGTGGCTAAACCTACAGAAATAGAGAAAGAAGAGAGAAGCCAAAGGGGTGACAGGAAGGCTTGTGTGTTGAGAGAAAGAGAAAAGGAAAGGAGCAGTGTGCTACTTTGAAACTAGCTCACCGAGCTACAAGCTAATTATAATTTTTAGTAACTTGAGTCTACAGTCGAACAAAAAAGCAGCTAGCTACACTACAGGCTACTAACAAACAGTAGTTAACAACACTAATAAAATATTCTGCTAAAAATGTATTGGTAATCATTTGCAATGTGTGATTCTAGCAAATACATTTTCATGTTTTGGAATACTAATCAGGCAGATCAGGTATCACTTACATCTCAACGGAGGTATTCATAATAAATTGGGTGTTCCAGAGTTAAAAATGAATGAGAGGACCATTCAGAAAAGTGTGTTTGATTATTCCTCCAGCTCCCTCGGCCTCGCAGATGTAGTGATGTAGTGTGGTCACAACACTGCAGCTCTCCAGAAAAAAAGAGCTTGCTACTGAAAAAGCATTGTTATTTTGAAGACAGCTGAGCTGCTGTCGAGCTTACAGAGAAATGTGTTTAAGTTAGTAGCGTCACTTCTTTTAGTAGTTAGTTACCAGCACTCTGGAAGGCATTTTTTCCTTCATCCATTAGGTTTAGTTTGTTAATATGGGGATTTTAAACTGAGGAACTGTGAGTCAAGAGACGGCACACTCAGCTCTGCCTGTCCTGCTAACAGTGGAATAATTCACAAACCCGCTGAAAATCCGTACATGAAAAGAGATTATGAGACTCTCATTTAGTTCCACATCAGTGTAGAATATCTTTATTAGAGTTTCTGGTCTTTACGTTGAAAAACTATTAATAAAAAGTCACATTTGTTACATGTACTTAGACAAAGACATAAATCCTGTACGTTTTTCCTTGAAGTTACCTTCCGTAGTCTTAATCATTCTGCGCTCGCTGCCATCCTCGGGGGGGATCTTCGACATGGGAGAGCTCGAAGTTAGCAGTAACATTCGTCATTTTAGCTTTTCATGACATTGGAACGGTTGACTAAGCTAAAACATATATTTGGCTTCCTCTCTCATGTACGTATACTCAGGCCTAAGTTGCTGCTCTGCACTGCTGCTATGTGTCAGTCTCTCCTGGTTTGCCTATACCTCACAGGACCGTCTTCATTACCGAAGCTCTCTGTGGTTCTGCTGTGTGGACTTGCAGTTCTTTGCGTGGGCTCCTCCCAAAACAAACACTCGCCACACATAAAGAGTGTCAGGTTTGTTAGTAAAAACAGTATTTATCTTCAATTAGTTGATAATTTGTTTTTACATTTACATACTTTGCTAATTAAAATGTTGCTGACTTGCATTACTTTGTTAGTGAAGCTAATAAGAATTTGATAGAACTAGGCTATATTCATCATCAGGATTTTATGGAGGGCCTTTTCCTCCACATTGAGAGGAAAAATCATGATTGGTTAATCACAATTTTGCAGCGGTTGAAATTTTGAGATATGGCATATAGTTATAAGATCTTTTTTTTTCTATTATGGCATAACAAGTAAAAATTATGATAAAAGTCAATTTAATGTCAATTTAATGTTTTGGGTTAGTATGTAATGAGATAAAAATCTGAAATTGACATAAGTCGATTGACTTTTTACGTTATAATTTTGACTTTTTATCTTATAATTATGATTATTAGACCATTTCAGCTATTTGTGCAATGTGTATAATATCAGAAATAAATCAAATCAAATGAAAATAAAAAAATTATTTGAAGAGAATGGCAGATAAATTTCACAAAGCCAGTTTAACTCTTTTTCTCTGCCAGCATTTTTGAAAAAAGTTGACAGCCAGCGCCAGCACTTTTGATCATTTTCACAAAAGTTTCATGAATATTTTGTTTGATCAATATCTGAACATGTAATATATCAAACTGTTTAGCTTCATGCATTCTTTTTTATCAGCACTTGAATGTGGGCAAGTTTCATAATAAAAAGCAACATTTTGAGCAAAAGGTTGTGAAAATCGCATTTTTGTCAAAGACTACGTCTGGATCAGATTCATAACGATGATCAAAACATAGATGGAGTAGATCGAGTCCATCAACACCCAAAGCTTGCACAGTCCTATACCTCATCCTGGGTCGATATTTCATTGGGCAATGCAAGATATTCAAACGGATTTTTTTATTACAATCATAGGACTTCCCTCAAAGGGATATTTCACCGCTGGAAAGATTAATTTGTTTTTATACTGGGTCATTTATGTAGTAGAAATGTGAAATAATTTTAGAAGTTGGTGCCTTCTAGACTGAGAAAAGCTAGAAAATGTATTTTTGGCTCATGTGGATGAAAGGCAACAACTCCCAGAATGCACTTACTTCGCTGCCCTACGAGGCCACTCCCAAGACACGCCTACCGGTTACAGAGGGCAGTATCGGAACAAATGATACAACTAGGCTACTAGTCGACTCGAAACTGAAAAACTGCGTACGTTTTATCGTGAGACCCCCCCCCCCCCCATGGGCGGGTTGAAAACATGCAGAACTAGCTCCTACTACTGGCTGTAGTCTCTAGCCTCTGGCCAAAAACGCCTCAGATGACGCAAAATGACGATTTTTGCATCATCTGAGGTTTTTTTCCAGACACACAATACAGAAATGTCTCGTCTCAGGGGGACATGAGGGAGGGAAGCACGGCCATTCAAAAATACTACCGGGTTTCTACTGATACAAAGCTTAATGCTAATCGGTGAAGTATCCCTTTAAGGAAAATGCAATATATACTGTAAATATGTTACTGTAGGTACACTCACTTACTCGATCTCTCACAATACTTCAATGAACAATATAAATGAGAACATGTGTTTAAGTTGCTAAGAGTGGTCGCTAGGGGTATTGTGTAGTGATACATAGAACCGTTGGGTGAAGCGGTCATAGCCGTGTTTTATCGAACCAAACAGAATCAAGGACTGGAACTAATCGTTTTATAATGTTGAAAATAGTGCAGAAGATATTTCTGACGTGAAAACTAGAGTCGTGATACTCCCTCAGTAAGAATGTGTTGCAAAAGATAGAATGGTTTCTTATAAATAACCATTTATCCATTAAATATTTAACACCATGCTGATATACGAGCTAAACTAATGTGGCTGAACTTTTAAAAAACATATTCATTAAATAAATCAAACGTGTACTCAACAAAGAGACATAAAAGCCAGTGGAATAGAGTTACACAGTGGAGGCATTTAGATTCATTTCAAACTGTGCATATTCCATAAACATCAAGCTTGGGGAGAAATTACAGGCTTTTGAGTGACAGGTAAATACTAGCAATCAAAATGTGTCAGGTATTGGCATTGATTGTGTGTTAACTCCTCCCTCTTCAACCCACTTCCCTCTCCGAGGTGTTTCCCCTCCGAGTGACCCCCCTGGAGCTCCATCTGTTGTAGCTCTTTGTGTTGTTCCCTATAGAACAGAGTTGGAGGACAAGTTTATCGCTTCAAATTCTGCCAACAGGAGGCTTTGTTTGGAAATGGCTTTGATTCTTCATCTTGCTCTCTGAATAAAAGCTCCAACACACACAAATGACTTGGGGAAGAAACTTTGGGCTGGTATGCGTCTTTTTTGTTTTATCTAGAAAATGTATGTCTTTGGGAGTGTGAGAGGTTTGTATGGGTCACCTCTACAAACAGATTAGGAATGCGATATCATGATTGTCTTGCAATCCCTCTGGTTCCTTGTCAGGCTTTGAGATTGCGCTACTGAGAAAGCAGAAATTGTGTTGGTCTTGTCACGTGTGGTATGTTTCCAGTTTTCTCAGTTATCTAGTTCTGTGACCCCTGATAAACCGGTAGTAAACTACTACATAATTAAACTAAAGCTTAAAGAGGCCGTAATATGCCCTTTTACAAATAGTTTTTTGGAGGGTTCTACTAGAATAGGTTTTCATGCTTGAATGTTCAAAAAACACATTTTTTTCCCACATATTTTACAATATTGCAGAACCTCTCTACCCAGTCTGTCAGTAACGCTCTGTTTAGTTCCGGTCTTAAGTCCCTCCTTCTGAAAAGCGCAATGTGCTCTGATTGGTCGATTGGACCAGTGTGTTGTGATTGGTCAACTGCTTCGAGCAGATTTCAGAAATGTCATGGGCACGGCCCTTACCGTGCACGAGTTTCAACACACTAACGCAACTTAACCAGGCCTATTCCCTCTTTATGCGTATGCCTTGGGCGAGAATTATTTAAATGAGGAATATTGTGACGTGTACCTTACCAGAAAAAAAACTCAAGACTACAATTGAGGCATTTCAGAGAGTTCAGAAACAGTGCTTACTGATATAGAGAAGAACTCCCTTTGGAGTGGACTTCGTGCTTTGTACATTTGCAGACCCTTTTCATGCTCAAACAGAAACATTAAAGGTAAACAAATAATTAAAAGGTAAAAAAGCATTAAAAAAATAAATGTCTAATAAAAAAAAAAAATCCATATCCATTTTGGTCAGTGGTTACCAAAACAGTTTCAAACTATCTTCTTTTGTGTTCCGCAGAGGAGAGAAAGCCATACAGGTTTTGAACGACATGAGGGTGAGCAAATGATGACCGAATTGTCTATTTTTGGGTGAACTATCCCTTTAAAGCTACTATAGTAAATAAACTTGAAATAGCATTTAAGGAAACAGCATTTGCATATAGAGGAAACAGACTATGTAGTGTGAAAATAGAATACTGTCTGCACAATTTCTGTACAGTTTTGTTCTGCTGCAATTTTAATACATTTCAGTTATTTTTATTGCTTTTTTTATGTCTATAGAGGGAATGCAAGCAACATAAGATCTCTAATTCTTGTATTTTGAATTTATATAATAATCTTATTAATATTATGGCATTAATATTGCACAATATTTCATGAACTTTGTCATGCAATTACTTTCTTGTAAATTCAGATCCCAAAACATTGTTTATTTTAAGGTTTAAATAAGCTTTTGAATGCCAGATTTTCAGTGCGGTGGCTTTTGGACCCCTCTGTAGGATTTGTAGATGCAGACTGTTCTTAGAAGTGGATTGTTTTGTTCCGCACACAGATCTCATGGTATACAGCATGAGCCAAACTAATGCAAAATAAGAATTAATACAAAACCAATGAAAAAAAAGTGTTGTGACAACAAACTGTCTGGATAAAAAGTGACAGCCAACAAAAAGCACTTCATTCAAATTTTACATTTTTTAAGATGCTAATCTCTGAGGTTTAACTCATTTTAAGTTAATGTACAGGTGTATCAAGCAACCGTGACCTTCAAAGAATCCAGCTAGTTTTACCTCTCTAACTCTCTCGATATTGTGTCTAAAGAACATAAGATAATAAATGTAGATGTGAATATATATGCTGCATTTAATTACGCCATTTTTAAAGAAGAATAATTTTTTTACTCCTAAATAGAGCAGCATGATTTATCGCTATAAGATTGTGATCTCGAATTACATACCCGCACAGTCTTATTCCTAAATGATAATGATTCGCTTGTGTCATTTAAACATTTGACAATTACACTGGAATGTTCAAATCTGCGTTGGTGCTGTCGCTGACACAAAGAGAGCAGTTGCCATGTCGGTATGAAACAGCTTCACAAACAGTATTTTCAACCGCTCAATATCAATAAATGTGTTTTTTCTTTTACATTTATCATGTTATGTTCATAGGGTCTCTTTTTAGATGATACAAATCTGATACTGATTAATAGCGCTCTTAAGAATTTCCCTCTATATATAATTTGTATAGGGAAATGGCTGCTTTACCTTTCAGCTACGGGAGTTGTAATTTCCTCTGTAATATTTCTTTTTTTCCGAGGCTTTCTGTTGCATTAAAACTACCTATTTTGTTTGTTCTGTAATTGTCTCCCATTTTTCTCCTCCTCTGATGTGCTGGTAACCACAGAGAAGCACTTTTTCCCCAGCCTGAAATGCATTTCCCTCCTTTGTAAATCAGTAAATGTTTTGCTGCATTTTGGGTATTTTTAAAGGTGGATGTATGGCATGTTTTGACCCATTGACTCTCTATCTCTCTCTCTCTCTGGGGTTGGCACACTCGGAAAAAATGGTAAAGCTGTCACCGGGATGGTTCCCTTTAAAAAAGGTTCAAATATGTATATTTTGGACAAAGGTGTGCCTTTTGAAAGGGTACCGCGCCAGTTACAGCTTTTGTATCTTTTTTTTCTGAGAGCTAAGATTTATTTAACGTTTCTTGAAAGACTGGAATACTGAAATGGCTGCATTTATTTGATGAAAGATATAGTAAAACAGTAATATTGTGAAATATATATTACAATTTGCAATTTAAAATATATTACAATTTAAAATAAATTTGTATTTTAAATTATATATATTTTTTTTTTTTCCTGTGATGGCAAAGCTGAATTTTCATCAGCCACTCTAAATTTTAATATACATTTTATATATACAGTACTGTGCAAATGTCTTAGGCATGTTAATGTCCCGCCAATTTAAATTGCAATTGTTGATATCAACAATTGATTTCTTACTAGTTGAAATTCCAATTTCACATATCAGAAATACAATTCTTACTAGTAAATCCTTTATTTTCGATATCAAGATTTCAATTGTCACTAGTTGAAATGTCTATTCTTGATATCAACAATTGAATTGCTACCAGTAACAATGTTATTTTTTTATATCAATAATTCGTTGATGTCCATGCCGGAGATATTGGTGTCTGTGTCGGAGACTTTGATGTCCGTTCCGGAGACGGTGGTGTCTGTGTCAGAGACTTTGGTGTCCGTTCTGGAGACGGTGGTGTCCGTGCCGGTGTCCGTGCCGGAGACACTGATGTCCGTGCCGGAGACGGTGATGTCCGTGCCGGAGTCGTTGGTGTCCGTTCTGGAGACGTTGTTGGTCGTGCCGGAGAAGGTGGTGTCAGTGCCGGAGATGGTGATGTCCGTGCCGGAGTCGTTGGTGTCTGTTCTGGAGACGTTGGTGTCCGTGCCGGAGAAGGTGGTGTCAGTGCCGGAGACGGTGATGTCCGTGCCGGAGTCGTTGGTGTCTGTTCTGGAGACGTTGGTGTCCGTGCCGGTGTCCGCGCCGGAGATGGTGGTGTCTGTGCCGGAGATGGTGGTTTCCATGCCGGTGTCCATGCCGGTGTCCGTGCTGGAGACGTTGGTGTCTGTGCCGGAGACTTTGATGTCCGTTCCGGAGACAGTGGTCTCTGTGTCAGAGACTTTGGTGTCCGTTCTGGAGACGGTGGTGTCCGTGCCGGTGTCCGTGTCAGAGATGGTGATGTCCGTGCCGGAGTCGTTGGTGTCTGTTCTGGAGACGTTGGTGGTCGTGCCGGAGACGGTGGTGTCCGTGCCGGAGACGGTGATGTCCGTGCCGGAGTCGTTGGTGTCTGTTCTGGAGACGTTGGTGTCCGTGCCGGTGTCCACGCCGGAGATGGTGGTGTCTGTACCGGAGTAGGTGGTGTCCAATGCCGGTGTCTGTGCCGGAGACTTTGATGTCCGTTCCGGAGACTGTGGTCTCCATGCCGGTGTCCGTGCTGGAGACGGTGGTGTCCCTGCAAATGTCCGTGCTGGAGACGGTGGTGTCTGTGCACTTGTCTGTGCCGGAGACGGTGGTGTCTGTGTCTTCATATATATATATATCAGACTGATCTCATGAAATGACGTATGTATGACACGCCAATTCGTATTTCCATTTTTGACGTGTTATCAACACGCATAATCGCTTTTCAGCGTGTTTATCAACGCCGTTGATTTACGTTACATTACTGTATATAAATATATATGACCTACCCCAACCGCGTCCCTAAACCTACCCATCACTCGGGTTAATACCATTTATGAGTGTTCCCCTACCATCCTAGGAAAAAAAATATTGCTCCCCAGATGTAGATATACATTTTCCTCCGTTTCGCTCGGACATTTAACGGCGTACACATACACGCGGAATCACTCGGACGTTTAACGGCGTACACATACACGCGCGTGGACATACACGCGGAAAGCTCAAAATGCGTATAAATAACACGCCACTTGACTTGAAAGTGGCGTGTATGTTTACGCAAAGTCATGATGTCATGTTGTATATATATATATATATATATATATATATATATATGAAGACTTCAGATGCAAAAGCCTCAGTCCATCTAAAGTTTTTGTTTAATATTATCATTTTTATCAGGCTCCTATGTATAGGTTTCTACCCAAGTACAGGCATTTCTGAATGGGCTGAGGCTGGGATTTTGTGAGTTTGAAGTGAAAGTATTTGATGAGCGTATACTATATGACAGAGGTGGCTTTGAGAGGCTTTTGCATCAGAGATCTTCATATATATATTTTTGTTTGTTTGTTTGTTTTCCACCCAAAAGAACAGCATTTAATACAAATCTTTTTTACTTACTCTTAAATTGACTCACTCTTGATCAATGTAATGGTTCCTTGGTGAATAAAAGTATTAATTTAATCCTCTTCTTCAAAAAAAATAAATAAAAAAAATAAAAATTAAAAAAAATAAAACCCCATACTTTTGAATGGTAGGGTACATATATTCATGTAGATAGTTATTACTCATCCTCACCCTGCACTTAGCCTATCTTTAGGATTGCGATTGGCTGTCACCGCAACTGTCCTCTAGCGGTGGTGTGAAAACTAGAGCCAGATGCATGTTGGGAAGGAGGTGGAATCATCTGGAGATGTCAGGCTTGGCTTCCTGCATGGAGGCAGCGTGTACGTCTTTGCCAGACTGGAGAATGAAGTCTTTGATCACTGCGTTGGGCAAAGCTTTAGTGCCCCTCTCTGCCAATTTGCAGGGCAGTGTCCCAACTGTCTCCTGCCAGTCATCTCTGCCAGTTTGGATGATTACGGCTGTGCCACCACCCGGGTCAGAGAGGGCGCAGAGATGTCACAGACTGTGCCATCTCTGTGATGCTTCTGTGAAAAAGACACCGTCTCCTTCCTAAACTCAGAGAGCTGTGTCTTCTGCTCTCTTCGCTATTGGTTTGTTTTAGCTCTGTCCATTCCCTTTTTAGGGTCTATCTCAGAACTGCAGTGGCTTTTCTGTCTGCTCTCTTTCTTTGTTGCATTTAAACAAGGCCAAGTGGTCTAGCGCTTGTGGCATTCAGGTCTAGAGGGGTTGTGCGACTCTTTCGCGATAGATGCTTCCGCTGCCTATTATGTTTCAGCGAGGCATGTTGACATTTCTGGAGCATTTTAGAGATGTTATGTTTAAATGTTACCCATGGGTGTACTCCTGGTAAGAGACAGGAATTAGGAACGGTTTGGGAATGTAAATCTGTCATAATAGCTTGGCATGCATTTTTAAAAGCCTGTTGTGTTTTGAGGGGTATGAAACAGCTGTGGAGACACACTATGAATGTGTGTGTGTGTGTGTGTGTGTGTGTGTGTGTGTGTGTGTGTGTGTGCCTGTTCTGGCAGGTTTTCAGGCTTTTATACTGAAAATAAAAATACAAATAGTGGCCTGTCACTGGGAATGGAAAATTTTAGCATTGATTGAAACCAACAAACTTGTGTAAGTGTTGACAAATACACATTTACATGCTTATATTTAGATAATTACACAGAAGTTACCCTGTTTTCTATGGCTCAATCTAAAAAACATCTGTCATTTAAAAAACAACTGGCAGGCAAATGTGTAGTTAAAAAAAAATAAAAAATGCATTTCATTTAAGAGTCGGAGTAAGACCCTTAAAGATGGCCAAATTTGTGACACCAGACTAGGGCTGTCACGATTCCTAGATTAAATTCAAGTACTCAAAGTACTTAAAAAAAAAAAAAAAAAAAAGTAACGTGCATTTGAGAACGCATATAAAGTCTGACACGCTTTGTGTTTCATAGTGAAGTGTTGCATGATTATCATTTACATGCGCGGAGCTCGGTTAACAAACTTCATCTCTTGAGTTTGGGTTGCTTATAACTTTCATCTGGAAATGGTAACATATGCCATTTCACCAGATTTGAAACATAAATCACTTATAAACCTATACACCAACACAGGAGAAAACTTTCAAAATACAAGTTTAAACACTCGCTGTAGCATTTCTATCATAAAGAAGCTTGGCTTGGCTACATATAAAAAATTAAGTGGACATTTGAATTAAATGTTGTTTGGCTAATAGGCTATTAAACAAGGATTTGATCATGCTGTAAAGTGTAACAACAACAATTGCAGGCAGTTGGTGCCCTCTGCAGGAATTTGTTATAATACGTAATGTTGATTGTTTCTATTAAGTTTATTACATGGCTTGGTTGAATTCTAATGTAGAATGCGGTCTGTTATTTCTTGATAATAGACCGCTGCTAAGGCCGTGTGTCCACCAAAGCGTTTTTTTCACGCGGCTGGCGTGTTTTTTTCAATTGTTTCAATGGGAGCGCCGCGTTTTTAAAACGCCATGAGCGTTGAACGTTCGGTGTTTTTTACAGGTCGCCGAGAGTTGAAAAATTTTCAACTTTTGGTAACACGCAGCGCTCATCACTGTCACTTTTTACCCAACTGTCCAATCACAGTGGAGGAGGGGTGGGACTAATACCACACCGACCAACCGCGTCCGCCACATTTTGCTTACATTTTACAACGTACGTCAACAGACAACAACAAGCATAATAACGGAACAAAATCATTTAAAACAAGAGCCAGAGAAAATACATTACATTGTATTGACATTTTAATATAGAATCAACACAGAAACAAAATATGTGTGAAATGAGATACTAGTAATACTTTCGCGGATATTCCGTATCATAACAAGCAAAGTGTCTCAACTGAAAAAAACACAACGCTGGCAAAACGCTCTCAAGCGCTCACAGCTAGGCGTTTTCAGCAGAGCGCCTAGCGTTTTCAGCTGGCTAAAAACGCTTTGGTGGACACGGCCTTTAAGGATAACACACCGTTGCCATGAAAAACAGAGCGTTGCTATGGACGCAGGAATCTAACCGTAGAGACAGAACGGACTACTTTCTTTAGCGGAAGCAATACAATCATTTTTAAATCAATAAACTCCTTTTTAAATCAATATTTTGTGTCAAATTATTGACTTACTTGGTAGGTAGCCATGTAATAAGCGGGATAATGTAGAGCGAGGCGGTTGTTATAGCGAATACAACCCCTTCAGGCTGATTCAAGATCAACCTGTCGGGGTTGTATTCGCTATAACAACCGCCTCACTCTACATTATCCCTTACATATTACATTGTATTTCAACAGTGTTGCTCAATATAACCAAATAATTACTTGCCTTTAATACTATATTTGAACTAATTATTTTTGCTTCATTGCTATTCAGCATTTTAAAGACTATTGTTCACTTAGGTCTATTTTTATTACTACGAAAAAAATTCAGAATCGTCCAATTAGTCGATTGCCAAAATAATAAGTGACAGCCCTACACCAAACTCTTAAAGTGTGTCTCAAATTCAAAAAAGTGATTCACAGTTGGCTGTGACTACCTAACATCCCACATACCATCCTTTCCTTCTTTTCCTATTGTTTATGGTACACATCAAGTCTGTTGCACATGATAAATGTCAATTGCAATGACTAATTCTGTCATGTGGCCAATCGTGATGCAGTATGGTTGTACTGGTGTCTCCCAGCCTTCCTCTTCTCTTTTCTAATTGGGGTCTTCAAGTTCAAATCCTAAAATGTTGGATGACATTGCGACGCAACAAAAATGACCAGGGCCACCTTTAGTTAACCAGAGGTCCCTGAGCTACAGGATTACAGTAGGCACCCCTACCCGGAATAAAAATGATACTATAGGCCATTAGTCAATACATCCTGTAGACATTTTAATTTGTACTCATGTATGAATAAATTCAACTGGCATAACTTTAGAAACTTTTCTTCCTTGTTTTTCTAGTTGTTTATAAGTCTTTGAAAACATCAGTAAAATCCAAATAGACAATTACATTTTTTTTTACCAAGGCCAATTTCTTTTTTAAAGAAATTAATACTTTTATTCAGAAAGGAGGAATTAAATTGAGGGTAACATTAATGTCTTCACTGTCACTTTACACAGAGGATTTCTATTTCAAATATCCTAAAAAAAAATGAGAACGTTTTCCACAACTTTTAAGCACACAACTGTTTTTAATATGTTATTATGTTATTACGATATTATTATAACTGTTTCACTGAGCACAAAATCATCATATCAGAATGATTTCTGAAGGATCACGTGACACTGAAGACTGAAGTAATGATGCTGAAAATTCAGCTTTGCCTCACATGAATAAATTACATTTGAAATTGTAGTATTACTGTATTACCGTTTTTACTGTATTTTTGATCAAATAAATGCAGCCTTGGCGAGCAGTACACTTTTGAACAATATTCAGTATTATTTATATTGTTTATTACAAAAGAGCAGCCAATATATTTTCAGTATAGAAGATATGTGGGTTTGGAATGACATGACGGGTCGGTGATAAATGATGACAGAATTTTCATTTTTAGGTGAACTATCACTTTAAAATCCACTTTCCATGGTCCATCCCCTTGATCTTTACTATGTTATTGCACTATGATTGTCTCCCATCTCCCATCTCTCGGCACAGGTATTTCCCACCCCTCCACTATCTCTGTGCATTTTTTAGCAAGCAAATGAAAATATTAATGGGAAACCCTCTAAGTGAGTTTGAAATGACCATAAACAAACTTGCTCAGTCCATAAAAAAAAAGAAAGCTTTGCCCATTCTGTTTTTAAACTGTTCTGACAGGAACATAGCAAGCTTTAATTAGTTAGATATTTAGATCTTTGTTTTCTTTCACTGCAGCGAGCTGCTCCGGTGCTTTTGTCAATATCAGTCCTTTCATCCAGGTCATCAAAATTCTCTCTTTTCACACTGAAAAAACAAGCCCTTTTATGTAAATACTCTAACTGCTGGGTAGATTGATCAAAACCACTTTGACGCTCTTAAATCTGTGATTAGGCTTGTCGGAAAGTTCCCAGCAGTATAAATTTTCCACGGTAGACTTGAATTGTTTACTCTATTGTATTTTTCTCTGTCAAATACTCTTTTAACCACAGTCCACTGGGGAAATGAATGGGAACAAACAGTCTAAAACTCAAACATGCTGCAGAGACTATTAACGATTACGTTACTATAGATCAAACCCACATGGAGATATGTACAGTCAGGGGGAAGTACCAGAGACTGAAAGAAACATAATGAATGTGACTAAACAGTGCAGAATTTCAGATATTTCATGTTTAACATACCCCTATTGAAAAACTTTATTCTCACTGTTTTAGTAAAGAATAGATATCATTAAATATATAATGTTGATGCTGATACTGTATATAAAGGCAGAATATATGATGTTTTACAGAAATTCTTATTTTATGGGTTTGGCCCTTCAAACGTTTATGTCACGGTCGGTTTGCAGGAAGGCACACGAAGAAGAAGATTAGTTCCAACAAGAAGTTTAATAAAGATTAAGAAGCAAACAGGCAGAGCAACACACACTAAATGTGAATGTAGACCGAACAGAGAATGAATGTGAGGGATCAACTTATATAGCAAACACAAACGAGGATAATTAATAAAATACAGCTGAAAATAACACAAATGAGGAGCGGGAAAACTGAACAAAGGTACACATGATGAGAATGAAAACAAGCTAAAGGTCCATGATAATGAAACTAACAGAACATAATGGTGACAGTTTAAGGTCAATAAGAGTTTTTTTTTTTTGTTTTTTTTTAAGAAATACTTTATACTTTTATTATATATATATATTTTTTTTTTAAAAGATGCTTTGAATTGATCAAAGTGATCATAAATATAACAATTATATAACATATATAATGTAGAACATTTATAATAGTACAATAGATTTCTGTTTCAAATAAATGTTGTGTTTTGTACTTTCTATGCTTCGAGATTCTGGAAAAAATGTATCACGGTTTTCACAAAAAACATTAAGAAACACAACTGTTTTCAACATTGATAATAATATAATTAAATCAAATTATAAAAATGATATTTTACAATATATTAAAATAGAAAACAGTTATTTTAAATTGTAATCATATTTCACCATATGCTTTTTTTTTACTCTATTTTTGATCAAATAAATACACCTTGGTTTGCATTAGAGATCCTATCAGAAACATAAAAAAAAATCTTACCAGTCCCAAACTTTTGAACGGTAATGTATCAAGATATTTAATTATCTATTGTGATATTTATGTACGTATTCATTAAAGGGTTAGTTCACCCAAAAATGAAAATTATGTCATTAATGACTCACCCTAATGTCGTTCCAAGCCCATAAGACCTCCGTTCATCTTCGGAACACAGTTTAAGATATTTTAGATTTAGTCCGAGAGCTTTCTGTTCCTCCATTAAAGTCAATGGACGTGTCACTGTTCACGTCCAGAAAGGCAATACAGACATCATCAAAGTAGTCCATATGACATCAGTGGCTCAATCTTAAGTTTATCAAGCGTCGAGAATACTTTTTGTGCGCAAAAACAAACAAAAATAAAAAATTTATTCCACTATTAATTTCCTTCTCTCTGGGCCTCGTAGTGTTTTTGCGCAGCGTGTCTGTGTTGCACGTCACCACGTAGGCTCACTATTGGCCGACGCTGGTCATGTGTGATGCGTGATGACGTGCAACACTGCGCAAAAACACTACGAGGCCCAGAGAGAAGGAAATGAATAGTGGAATAAAGTCGTTATTTTTGTTTGTTTTTGCGCACAAAAAGTATTCTCGTCGCTTGATAAATTTAAGATTGAGCCACTGATGTCACTTGGACTACTTTGATGATGTCTGTATTGCCTTTCTGGACGTGAACAGTGACACGTCCATTGACTTTAATGGAGGAACAGAAAGCTCTCGGACTAAATCTAAAATATCTTAAACTGTGTTCCGAAGATGAACGGAGGTCTTACGGGCTTGGAACGACATGAGGGTGAGTCATTAATGACATAATTTTCATTTTTGGGTGAACTAACCCTTTAAGCATACTACTATGGGACCATGTCCAGAAAGCCACGATAATACCATGATATTGTTGTTGTTTATCATCACAATCAGTACATGGATGTAACTAAATGTTTCTAGCTTTTACTAGTCACAAACTCAATATTAAAAAGCATAAGAACAAGATAATTCTTTCAGTTGTATGGGGCATGTGAAATGATACCCACAGCACCTAATCTCATTGTCTGCTGTTTCCTAGTAGTTTCCTCACATTTGTCCTTATCATCCTTATCATCTGAAATGCCCTCACATACAAACATGCACACATCCAGGTCTGTTTTTCAAGAATGACCCGAGGGAGGCCGCATCTTTAATTTGAGCTGTGCAGGCAGGTGGAGGAGATCGTGTCTGTGGGAGGAGAGAAATTCCAGCCACTGCTTCTTCTCCAAATAGCTGCCAGGGGAAGGAACAGAAACTTGATGTAATGGATAAACTAATCAACCTGCCAGAGGACACTGTGTTATATCCTCATAAAGACTGGGTTATTCACATCGCTGCGATAGTTGCTGATTAGCATTGATGCTACATGCCACATAGCATTAGCTGTAACGTTTCTCTTCTGGTGAGGGGAAAAAGCCCAGCAGGACAGAAATATAGTGTTGTTGTTGTAACACTAAGTACATTTATACATAAATAAGCACTTCTGGTGCTCACTACTGTAACTGTGGCACTTTAAGCTGTTTGTGTTATAAGAAAAGGTGACGCTTCTTATGTAGCCCCGCCTCTTTTCAGCGCTGAGCTCGTTGTCTTTTGACTTCCGGTCTGTATTTTCACAACGATTTTGCGTGTTTATTAATGAACGGCTCGTTTTAAAATCTTCCCGGTCGACTGACATTTGTTAAGTCATCTGCTTTAAACATCACAGTCCTCATGATAACTTTCGTTAACTTAGTAAATCCACTTCAAAAGCTAATACTCCTGGACAGCAGCGCCATAGAAATATACAGAGCGACCGCAAAAACAGAAGTTCAAAGACAATATTCTAAAGATGGCGGCACCCTCGTTTCTCTGGCGCATAAAGTCTATAATACCTGAAGACAGCTAGTCATTTCACGCTTTTAAGAGCCCTCCAAAATATAGTAAATATCTATATAGACCCACTCATATATATATATATATATATATATATATATATATATATATATATATATATATATATATATATATATATATATATATATATATATACACACCTAGATACGAATATATAACAATACCTTTGAGCTTGTAAAACTTGTACATGTAGGTTAGTACTCTTAATTACTTTTTTGGATTCAACAGTATAATTTTTTTTTTTAATACTTGTGACTACGTATTTACTACTTTACTACCTTTTTTTCCTTCATATAGATTCCATATGATTTTACAACTGACTTGCATATAATATATTTTAAATTATAAATCAAGGGATACATATCTAACCCCATTTAAATTAATTGATTAATTTCTTCATGGTGCTGTAGAGCACAGGGCACAAGGGCAGTGTTGTAAAACCATTTAAAACCCTTCATTATACTCTCATTGTCAAGTCTCTCAGCTTTGTGCAAGGAAGGTGAGTTGCCAATACCTCTCAGTGCTCTTTCTGAACTACTTGGACCTGAGGCAAAAACTAAAAATAGGCGCTGTAATCCAATATAGCGTGTGAAAAAATGAAATCTGATATTTTTCCCAGTGAAGAGGCATATGAGACTGACCCACTCAGCGATATGAGACAGAGGGGGATGCTCATGGTTGCACAACACAATAAGAGCTATTTTGTGTGTGTGTGTGTGTGTGGTATTATTCATGTGAAGGATTTTGATCTGGTGGTTTAAAAAGCAACTCTTTTATGAAAAGTGCCATGGAATTTTCTACAATCGGCGTCCCCGAACGTACAGTCGACGTTAGTTTCTCTGGGTCTCATCTACAATCGACATCCCCGAACGTCTACAGTTGACGTTAGTTTATCTGGGTCTCGTGACGAGACCTTTGATAGATTGAGACTCTCGTCTAAAATCGACGTCCCCGAACGTCTACAGTCGACATTAGTTTATCTGGGTCTCGTCTACAATCGCCGTCCCCGTTTAATAATATGTGTACTCTAGCGCATCTCTTCATCGACGTCGCCCGAGTCCCTTAACCCTAACTTGCTGCGCAGCAATAATAAATGACAGACTTCAGACAATGCCTTCAAATATGCTTTAATCACGGCCGGAGGATCTCAGACAAATTTCAGAGAGAATCCCACCCACAAAAAGAACACAACAGTTTTTATAGAATAGGAGCATGGTGGAAATGACATGATACATTACATAATTTCCCTACAATTTGATTGGTTCTTCATAGGCAAACCCTTCTGTTACTAGGTTCTTCTGTTTTCTTGATTACTTCAATGTTAATCACAAGTTTTCAAACCTAGACATCTGTGTAGTTTAATTTCCCCCATTTGTTATTTATACACTCACACACTCAAAGTCACGAGTTTTCAACCAAAGAATTTGGAAACATTTAAGATTCAAAAGCATATGAATGTTGTTCCTGCAAGAAAAATAAATGTTAGTTATGATTAATAAAAAAATCCATCACAAAGTGTTTTCACATGTTTTGTAATTGCTTATGTTTTCTCTTTACTTCTAAATTGTTTCCCGGTGTCTTCTGCTGTAGTTTCAGTGTACAATTATCATATGTGTTGGTTTTGTCTTTTGTCAAGTGTTTGTGAGTAATCTGGATTTGTTTGAATGGTTCATGGTTTGTGGTTCATGTCTTGTGATGTTCTTGGTTCAGAATTAAGATGGTTTTTAATTATTTATTTGAGTATATTTGTGTCGATTTTTTGAATTCACATTAGTTTATTTTCTTTCAATGGGTTCAAATTTACAACTTGGCATAAAAAAATTTTTTTTTTCAATGGTCTGAACAAAAATGGTGGACAGGCTGAATAAAAAAAATGTAAATCCACTCTTTGACAGTAGGTGGCACTAATGGGACAGCAATGGTAAACACTGTACACAAAGCAGCACTGCACTTATAACATTATTGTTTTCATATCAACTAATATGATGTGTAATATATAATATAATTTCCCTGTCTCAGATGAAAAATGATAAATAGTGGCGATTTCTGTGGTCGTGGCTCCTAAACTGTGGTCCTACGTCGTACAGTGAGAGAGGTTCAGATACGGCCGTTTTTACAGTCTTGCGACCAAAGATAGCCTACGATAATTTTCTGACAGTGTCAGAAATTTTGCATGATCATCTCACAGTGTGTTCGCTGCTATGACCTACTTCCACTGACTAGCCAATAAAAATGCAACATGTAATGGCATATTGATCAACGCGACATGGCGCTGAAACTTAAACCTACTTACCTAAAATTGGCATGCCAAGTTGGCCTCTTTTTCCTAGCCGTGGCCATATTCTAATCTTTAGCTTAATTCCTCCTCTCGCCAAATTGTCAGTTTTGTCTTACTTTAAGTAGGCTACTTGTAGACTTGTAGTATACTGGTATACATATTATTAGACTAAGACGCCAAGGAAACCATTCATCTTTGATTACAAACTCCCTCATCGTCCACACTTTCTCTTTTAGTTGTGTCCGGTCAAACAGTGAAGTCATAGATTGATTAAATGACTGGACCCTTGGCATTGCTGTAAGTGCTGTTCAACAAGAGGCAAATGTTTTCTGTCCAGTTAGTGCCCCTGCGCTCCGGGGCCGGTGAATCTCTGGGTTTGTTCATGCGGTGCATGTTCAACCACTGCGCTGCAGTGCACTCCCATAATAGCCTGGAACAAATAGATACACATTGTATGTGTTTGTTTTTCCGGAGTCAGGGAAGCGCTTTGTCATAACCCCCCACCTACTGACATCATTAGAATAACACAAAGTGACAAACTGAATACTTCCTCTCCATTCTTTTTCATTTCTCTCTCAGGCCGCCTCGCTCTCTATCGCAGGTCTCTCAAATTTAAATCCCTTGTTTTCCAAACAGCCGTGTTATTGCTTATCCCCAACTTCTTGTCACTGATTGCCCCCAAGATGCACAAAAATCCAATTTAAGGCTTGTCTTTACCCTTGCTCCCATCCTCCCTGTTGTGAGACACAAGACAGTGGTGTCACTACTGTAATTAAACCCTGAATCGCTGATCCGTTGATGTTAGCATGAGACAGCATGTGGAGTGGTCGCTGCAGTAATGGCCCCATTAGAATTTCAGAAATCCCCTTATCGCCACCGAGATGCCGGGAGCTCTGTCACTTCCCCTCTGCCGCTACGCTCCAGCTGTAAGCATTTTAACGGCACATTCGTCAAGAACCGTAATGAATTCTCGTAGTTATGCGCACTGTCAGAAGAATCAGTGGAGCTGAAAAGGAAGAAAAGTGTGTTTGTGTGTGAGAGTAGTCAAGATAGATGCCAGCAGCGCATATATTTTGACATTAGATAGGCCAGAAAATGTTACACAGTCCTTACAAACCAGAAAAGACCTAAGGGGTTTCCTTGGTTACAATATAGATTAGAATATAGTAAAATAATGCCTTAGAATCCAAAAAAAAACACATTTTTTTTGGTGCTTGTTCCATTTACTTAAAATGAGCAAAGGCAGCACAATTCTTTAACATTTTGTCAAGGTCACCATGAAATTACTTATTTTTTTTATCTTACGTGTACTTAAAGTGTACTTAGCTAAGAAATTACTGGGTAATATAAGGTAACTACATGCAGGTTAGGTTCAGGGGAAGGTTCAGGGTTACTTATTACCCAATTATTGTTATTACTATAAGTACATAAGTGTATACATCATGGGGAACAGGACTGTAAAATAAAGTGCTACCATTAATACTTTATGGAATAGTGCAGTATTTGTTTCCAAAAATTTATCTGTGCACATTTTTTTTTACTTCATGTGCCCTCATGATAGGACTGTCAAACTAAAATTAGAATTTTGAATATTTGTCGAATTTAAAATAAAAGTCCACATTAATAATATTTAATCCATTCATCCATTTTGACAGCCCTACCTCATAATCTATAACTTGAAATAACTAACCTCTTGCAGCATCATCTCTTATATTCTCTGAAGATGTGTTTTAAGTGTGAGGGCAAGACAACCTGCCACTCACATGACATCACAGCAATAGCAAGCCGCAGTGATACAATTAATTTCCAATTGACAAAGTCAAATCCCACCCTTAATTTTTTCATGTTTGAGAAGCTATTTCAACCGGTTGAAGGTCACAATAAGGAAGAAAAGGCTAACACAACCTCTGTTTCATGCTCACTTTAAATGTTATATTATGTGTGTGTGTGTGTGTGTGTGTGTGTGTGTGTGTGTGTGTGTGTGTGTGTCTGTGTGTGCTTTTAGTTTTAAGCAATGTAATTCAGGAACACCACAAATCAATCAATAACCATCACAATCTGTATAACCATCAAGATAATCGTGACTTTACCTATGATTGTTGGAAGGGGAAAATTGGGACTAAAAATTGCCTGATTATCTTGTGGGTGCCTTTAGGTTGTTGGTGACAATGTGACAACTATGGTGTATTATTGTATTCAATATAGCTATGCTAATCACAAAGGGCCAGATTTACTAAACAGAGTAAATTAGCGTGAGAGCTCAATTCCAAAAGTGCTGATGGGAGTGGAAAGTTCTGCGCGGGATCAACTAATGACGCGCAAATTAAAGAACACAAACGCAGTCAGATCATTTCCATAATGACCAACGCATTTAAGACAAACTTTTTTGGGTCAGTAAATAATGGTGCAAACACAAGCTAATTTATGCGTGCAAACCAAGTAAATCACCTTGCATGATTCATTTAAAAACTCTCCTCTCATAAATTTTTCATCTAGAAAGGTAAACTCTTACAAATGCATATGCAATAAGGTCAGCCGCAAAAATTACTGTGTCTACTCCTTTTCAGCGCTAAATTTTCCCTTTGTGTTTTTAGTAAATCCTGACAGTAGTTTTTTTAACACCAAAAGAGGGTTTGCGCTGGCGCAAGCTGTTCGTAAATCTGGCCCAAAGTCTATAAAACAAGAATGAATATGAATACATTTAACTGCAAAAAACGTCTCGGGTTATGACTGTAACCCTTGTTCCCTGAGATGGGAACGAGACACTGTGTCGAGACAACACTTTGGGGAATGCCCCCAGCGTAGCGCGTCTGAAGCATGAATGGAACTATTCCAATCCTGATTGACATTGCGCCATGACATAACATGTGACGGCATACACAGAAGCTACAAAGGGACGCTGGCACACAACAGAGTTAGCTTTTGCAATGAAGCAAGTCGCTCCCAGGCAGAGGAAGGCATGGCGAAGGGACGCAGTGTCTCAGGGAACAAGGGTTACAGTCATAACCCAAGACGTTCCCTTTCGAGGGAACTCGCACTGCATCGATACGACACTTTGGGGAATTAGTACCCACTATGCCACAACGAGCCCTGCCTGTCCCAGTGTGAAGCTGCGCACAGGCACACTTAGGACAAGAGCACTAGAGTGCCTGGCATAGAACGAATGTCCAGGCTATAGAATCTAATAAAAGTATGAGGGGTGGCTCATCCTGCTGCATCGCACACTTCTTGGATAGGGGCACCTGAAAGGAGGGCTCTAGAAGTCGCCAAGCCTCTGGTTGAATGAGCCCTCACAACCAAAAGTTAAAGGCAAGCTGCACACCTGGTAGGCCATAGAGATAGCCCGAACGATCCAGTTACTGATGGTCTGTTTTGATGCGGGAAGCCCCTTCTTGGGTGACCCAAAGCACACCAGAAAGTGGTCTGACTTCCGCCATGAAGAAGACCTCTGGACATACATCTTGAGAGCTCTGACAGGGCAGAGCAAATGAAGTCTTTCTTCATCCACGTCACGTCAGGTGGGGGATGAAAAGCCTGCAAAACAATAGGCTTTGCCACATTAGATGGCACTTTAGGCACATAGCCCGGCCTGGGATGCAAGATAGCTTCAATATTGCCTGGAGCAAATTCCAGGTACCTGTAAGACATAGAAAGGGCCTGAAGGTCTCCTACTCTCCTCAGAAAAGTAATGGCTAATAAAAAAGCTTCTTTGAGGGAAAGGTTCATGACCTCAGCTGACTCCAAAGGTTCGAAGGGGGCCTCAACCAGCCCTTTGAGAACCACTGCCAGGTCCCATGTGGGAACCCTGGTCCGAGTCGCAGGTCTCATCCTCCAAGCCCCACGGAGGAAACGTATGACCAGCTGATGTCTTCCCAAAGGGCCATCACCCAGAGGAGTGTGGAAAGCTGTAATGGCAGCCACGTACACCTTGAGTGTGGACGGGGTAAGACCAGCAGAGGCGTCTGTTGAAACGGCTTTCTGGCAACATGACGCTCCCAGCACGGGACCTTGGGACAGGAAATAAGGTTTCTTCCACATAGATAGGGAACGCCGGCATCTGCACGTAACCCTGATCATGCGGAACGGGTTCCCCCTCAGGGAAAACCCCTAGGTTTTCAACCACCACTGCAGGGCCCTCATGTGCAGCAGGCCGGATGGAATCATGTTGAACGCTGCTGCCATGAGCCCAGACACTCTTTTTTGAAAATGTTTTACAGTGATGGCCTGGCCTAGCTTTACCCTGGTCACCATGGATGGGCTCAATACGTGCAGGCAACAATTGTGCCCGCATCATAACCGAGTCCCCCACCACCCCCAGGAACGTAGTTCTCTAGGCATGTGCCAACACACTTTCCTTTATGTTGAGTCTGAACCCCAAGCTCTGAATGTAGGCAAGGACGACATCTCGATGCCGAACTGCCAGCTCCTGTGACTGGGCCAGAATAAGCCAGTCGTCGATGTGATTTAGCACCCTGATACCCTTAAGCCTCAGCGGAGCTAGAGCTGCATCCATCCATTTGGTGAAAGTGTGAGGGGGAGAGAGCTAGGCCAAACAGAAGAACCCGATATTGGAACACTTCACCCCTGAAGGTGAACCTCAGGAACTTCCTGTCAGATGGAAGGATGGATATGTGGAAGTATGCGTCCTTCAGATCTATCGTGACAAACCAATCCTTGGATTTGATTTGGCTCACAATGGTGGAAATAGTGAGCATCTTGAACCTGAATCTCCTCAGAGACTGATTCAAGTGCCTTAGATTTAGACTTAGGTTTACGCAACCCCCCAAACTCCTTGGGAATTATGAAGTAGTGGCTGTAAAACCCGGACTCCCTGTCTGGCAGAGGAACACTTTCTATAGCATCCATACAGACATCGATTTCCTGAGAACTGGCTCTTTCGGTTTCGTTCTCGACACCCTGAAGCAGAGGACCGGCAGGGAATAATCGAGAACAATTTTCGGTGTGCGGACGCAAACACTGCCTGACCGCAAGCCTTTGGGCTAGACACTGCTGCATGCGTTCACTGGAAACCGATGTGTCCTGAAGCGCACTTTACAGTGGGATACAAATATTGATTTCCTGAGGGCTCCGTGGAGGCGCGAAAACTTCAGAGGTCTGCGCATAGTGACTGGACCGTACCCGAAGCCGTCAGAGCGCTTGCTGAAGAGCAAAAAGTTAACTGTTGTGTGCTGGCGTCCCTTTGTAGCTTCCGTGTATGCCGTCATATGTTACGTCATGATGTAATGCCAATCAGGATTGGAATAGTTTCATTCATGCTTCAGACGCGCTACCCTGGGGGCATTCCCCAAAGTGTCGTATCGACGCAGTGCAAGTTTCCTCGAAAGGGAACTACAGAAAGTTTTTATCATGTTCATGACTGTTATTTGTTTGTTCATCATGTCCATTATCAATCAAAAACATTAAAAGGCCTAAAGTGAGTCCTAACAAAAAGTCTTGTTGTGTCATGTCAAACTCCTAATAATTAGTACTAAAACAATTGGCAAAATAGACCTTTATTTTCATTGAGACAATCAATAGATTTCAAATCAATACAAACTGGCACCTGCACACATTTGCTTTGCACTGATTTGAGAGTCTTTATTTTAAAATAAGGTCAGTTTCCTGCCGAGTCTGATTGCCACTGTAAAGAAAATCATATAGGATAGAAAAATAAATGGGGGGAGAGAGAGAGAGAGGTATAGTGACAATAGCCAAGTTTCTATCCAGTTTTGTTATCGAGAAAGTGAATATGCCTTTAAAAAAGTTAGCAAAATTTGCCGTCTCCAGTTTGTTTCGATCCAAATGGCCTTTTACCAATAAAATGGTGTGCATGATGACGACATAACACCCCCCCCCCCAAAAAAAAAAAACGCATTGTCACGTTTTGTTGTATCGCTATACATCATTTTGTGTATATCATATCTTTCGCATCTCAAATATTTGTAAAGTAATGAAACAATTTAAATTCGCCGCTTTATAGGAAATACTGCATTATGAAATATCAGAAGATCACGGCGAAATGGAGCAGCTTGTCTGACGGGACTGCATGCCTTTATGTGACGAAGCCTATGGGTTTGGACACAGGGCAGCTCATTTTGTATTGTCATGTATGCTAAATTTTAGGATCCATAAAAAAGATTGGTACGGTAAAATGCTCTTTGCAAATAGCAACAATCTTTAACGTACTACCCTTGAACAAATGTCACTTTGTTTTGTACTTCGTTAGACTATTTAGATCAAGGCCTACTTGATCATCAAGCACTATTCAGAAACAGGTATTATTTTTTTGATTACTTTTATTAGACTGTAGATTGAAAAGAATGTTTGGTAATGGGCCTATTCTTTTTCAATTGTGAGAAACAACTACAACAAACAAATTTGGCTCATTAACAATTATGTCTGCCAACATTAAAAGCTGAGCCTTTTGAGCGGTATTATATATTTGATATACTATAGCCTTTCTGAAAATGTGTTTTTTGTGTGTCTTGTTATTGTAACAGGTACAGTGTACCTTAAGTTATTTTACAGTGTCATTTATATTGTAGTTATATTGTAGTCAATTTGCCATGGACTTGTAAATGTATTTTCTTGTTCGTATTTTAATGCTTTTTTACATCTTGGCCAGGGGACTACAGATGAAAAATAGCCTTTTGGCTAATTCTGGCTTTTTTAACCATGTTTGTGCATGTGTTTTATGAAATTGCACTGTCCCCTTTTAAATAAACCAATAAATCAAAATACATCAAATCAAACTGCCTATTCCAAATGTATACACTGTAAAAAAAAATATTGTTGCAATTAGCCATCACAACTTAAATTTGTGTTAGAATAACTTTCCCGGACTTAACTTGAGATAAATCAAATATCCAAGTTGTCACATAATACAATTTCACATTGACTAAACGTAACATTTTAAGGCAACATGAACACTTTACACTTTTTTTTTTTTTTTTTTTTTTTTTTTTTTTTACAATGTACAGAATGCAGTTTGACTTTTTCCATCTTCAGAACAAAATATATATATATATATTTTTACTTGCAATGTTACAAAAGGACCATAAATTAAGATATTATTCTTACCAAATACCAATAGTATTAAAATAATTTTACATATAGTGTACTAATAGGAATATAATAGATTTAATCCTTTAACAGGCTTTAATTGTTTCGACATGAGAAATTTTATTCGATAAATGGCATTTCCATCAGCTATATCGGTAATCATTTTGAAGCTTTAAACCTTTTTTCGCAAAAAAAAAAAAAAAAAAAAAAAAAAACTTGGATGTAAACCTGGCTAATGAGAGAGAAGGCAGGAAGAACAGCTGTGTTATCCATATACAGACTAATTGCTTCAGTAAAACAGGTTTATGTGGACTTTAAGCTTAAATAGAAAACATCCATTATAGTTACATCATGCTCAATTAGGGCTGTGCAGAATAAATCAAGCACTTGAGTAGTGTATAATTGTCTGGAAAAGTCCTCTTTGTCAGTTTTGTTAGTTTCCTGAGCTTCCAGAACATTTTGGGATAGGGGCATAGCTAAATAACATTGTGATTTGAGACCCAGTTAATGGGACACTGGACTCTACAGTTGACCTTTTTATTAAGTCTGCTAGGGGTAAGATGTAACAAATAAAAGAAAACAACTAAGGGCTTCCATTAAGCCGTCAGCACAAAAGGACCAGAGAAAACAATAAAAATCACAAAAAGAAGTAACAAAGTAGTATAATTCATCAGAGGGACCCATGACCCAAACAAAAGAAAGTAACAATAAAGAGGTATGAGACCCACGGCCGAAAAATTAATGAATAAAACTAGTCTAAGACAGAAGCAATGTTAATACCCTACAATAGAAAAAAGAAAGAAAAAATTACATTCAACCTTCCCTATACTCTTACTAAAAAAACAAAAAAAAACAACAAAAAAAAACCACAGAAAAAGAGTTTCAAACAAAAGGGCAGGTCTCTCCTAGCTCTATCACATTCTAAATGAATCAAACGACACCGGTAAATCGAAAGAAACACTCAAAGCACTAAGAGTACAATTTGGTCTGGCGGCTGGCAGGAAGTCTGGAACAGTGTGACCGGCTCCGAGTCACAGCAGCTCACTTCTGTCAAGCAGAAGAGGTGTTTTAAAATGACCACCAGCTGAACACCCAATAACCGCTGGCAGGCGGCACCACAATTGACAAATCAGCAGTGAAGAAACAACAACCAAATAACACACAAAAGTTATCAAAACATAATGAAAAGAAATGTAAAAAATGTCATTTCACACCTGTTTTATTAAAAAATAAATAAATAATAATAATAATAATAAAAAAGCTTTACCAGGCATTTAACAAGTCAATCACAGAACTGAGAGAAAGGCAAAGAAGTTGTATTTAACTTACAAAAGAATTATAAGAGAAATAGCACCTAACATAGTAGTTTGCTTTAATCAATGGAAGCACAAATCTGATTGAAATTATAAATGGACCTGTTAAGAATGAACAGCGCTGTGAGAGACACTATTGAAGATCACTGTAATTGCAATCAATAGCTGATTTTAGAAGTTTTTACGTGCACTAATGCAGAACATAAAATAAAAGGTTTTAGTTCAAGTGATGCAGTTTGCATCTTTAACTAAACAGAAAACTTAGATCTTAAATATAAAATAAATAAAAAATAAATGATAAATACTTTTTGTTATACTGGTTGAAAGTCTCTTCACGTCCTGATAGCAATCAATATTAGTTCAATTGCAAATTGCCTACCCTACCTGTAAAGCAAGGAGGTTGATATTCTTCACAATTCAGGTTTTAAAAATCTAGGAATTCCCTAATTTTCATTTTATTGTAATGACATAATATAACACTCAGAGCTTTAGTAGAATATCAGCCGCTTGGAACTGTGTGGAACCCAATGGGCTGAAGCTTCTGGCCTGTAATATAGCTGCCACAGCTGTAGCAGGATAATTATCTGTTGGTGGCAGCTGTTACCTCTCCAGTCTAGCCTTTGAAAGGTCAACGTTCCTCTCTCATGAGTGGAAGTACAATGGCACTGGGCAACTATTAATGACTTTGGTGGTTGGGTATGCAGTTCTGCAAGACCCATTAACATATACATAATATACTATATATATATATAATCTTTTCTAGCTATTTGTTTGCTGTTTCTAATTAAAAGCAGTTCATTTGACTACATAAGTGTTGTCAATATGGGTATTTAAGTGCTTATTTACAATGTCTTCTATGTAACTGCTACATACAATGTATATAGATCGTTGTGGTCCTAATAACATTAGGGTTTGATTACACAAGCATCCTTAAAGGGCAATGGCTTTTGAGAGATAACTCTCCTTCTCTTCAAAAGCACAACCCCCGCATCTCCATTCCCTCTCTTCACATTTCCTTTCCTCTGGTTTCTTCCTTTCATCATAGTCATATTGATCTGACTCTGTGGATGGCTTTTGCTCCCCCTACATAATCATAAAAGTTGAAAAAAAAGCAAATAGGTTAGGTACAGAAAACCCCACTGTACAACTTTGAAATATACAGTAGGAGGGCCAGAAGTTTTAGACCACATTGAAAATCTAGGATGCAAAGTCTAATTTAAACCTGGAAATAAGTTTTAAGGTTTTGCTAAATTTAAAGCAAGGAAATGTTATGATAATAATGCACTGTTAAGCAAATCTGTGACCTTGATCATGTGAACTCTTAAGGTCAGATTTTCTTGCTTCTATTAATGCAGAAGATTCTGTTTTGATCATTCTTAAATCAAACATGTGGAGTTAATTTATTTAAAGCAAAATTTTGGCCACCTAAATACTGAGAAGTTCTGGAATTTGTGATAATTTGTTTTCAACTCTTCACAGAATTGATGATATAATGCTGTGTGTGTGTGTGCGTTTGTGTGTGTGCGTTTGTGTGTGTGTGCGTGTGCGCACGCGTGTGTGTGCGCGTGTGTGTGTGTGCGTGTGCGTGCGCGTGCGCGTGTGCGTGTGCGTGCGTGTGTGTGTGTGTGTGTGTGTGTGTGTGTGTGTGTGTGTGTGTCCTGGTAAACCGTACATCATACAAAGATGGCAATATCCGAAAACCTTGTCCTTGTGGGGACATGTTTGGTTGCCATGAGGAAAACAGCTTATAATGGTGTTGAAAATGTGAAAATGCAGAAGGTTTTCTGTATTGGGTAGGTTTAGTCCCTGTAAAACATGAAAATACAACGTGTGTGTTTATAGTTTGATAATTTGCAGTTTAGGCCTATAAAATATTGCAAAATATAAATAAATTCTTTGAATATCAAGTGTTTTTTTATCCTCCGAAAAAAATTTGGTCCAGTTTTGGCAGTATTTGACCTTGAAAGTGCTTTGTAAAATGATGTGTGTGATTTAAACAAATATTATTTAAAATCATTTATTTAAATTATTTAAATAACCTCTTTAATTTTGATTGTATATAATTTGGGGATTCAATATGTTCTTTTTTTAAATGTTTTGTAAACTGATTAAAAATTATAAATTGATCTTAGTTTCCTGATTATTTTAATATAAATATTTAAGGAAATAATATTAATATTTTAAATAAATGTTTAATAGCACCTTGCTAAGTACTATTATGAACAAATAGATTCTAGCTACCTCCAAAATCAGGTGTGTGAATTTGTCGGTTTGTTGATTTTAATAATAAAGACGTGTTTCACATTCATTAAGTGTTGGCAGACCGTGCGTTTATTGGCTTGTTTTGGCTTTTTTCAGTTTCTTGATTTTCTCAAACGACACGCTGCTGGTTCGGTCAATGTCCTGACTGAGCTGTATATCTGAAGTGCACCGTCTATATTGGTTGTGATGCACCTCCCGAGTAGGAGGCCGAGCCAGAACACCTGCACAACTTCAATACAATCACAGCATATAAATCCAAACACACTTTCATTCCACGTGTTGAGCGGAGGCCGAGCAGGCTGAAGAAGTGGAGAGAGGGCATCTGAATCCCTCTCGTCATCTTTATACAAGAGTCACTCACTCTTTTTTATGGGTTCAGTGAGTCGCGCAAGGAAAGAAACAGTTTATTGATTTTAGATTTGGCAGAAGGGGAGGGAAGGTGGAGGGAGCTCAGTCTTGCCTTTCCTCCCTGTTTCCTTCTGTCTGAAAAGGGATTTTAGTCCGATCTGGCAGCCGGTAAGGTGGAGGGGGGTGGCGAGGTCGTTCATCAGAACAACAATGTTTTAGCATATACTAGCAGGAACAAGATAGGCCTCCTGCCAGAGAAAGAGAGAGAGGAAGTGATGTAATAGGTTCACCTTTTTTTCTATCCTAAAGTCACTCTACCCTACACAAAGTAAATCTTTGCAAAGTATTGATTTTGTGTGAGGTGAATTTGATGGAGAATGCTTATGAATTTTGGGATTACATGGCCTAAAAAAGAGGTTCTCAAAGTGTGGGCGCATTAAAGGATTCTTTAGTTCTCAAACCCCCTTCATTTTCACACATTCAAATCTAACGCATTGACAACAGATGTGGGAATCAAGTTGCATGCAGTTTCGAATTCCTTGACTTCTTATCTTGGTGTTAAGAATAAGAAAATTACAGGATTTTGGGGGTGTAATTTATAAAAAATTTGGGGGTGTAAATGTATTTCTGCACCCGAACTACTGACGACAGGCAAATTAAAGAACACAGATGCAGTCAGATCATTTCCATAATGACCAACGCAATCTACCAGTTAGTGTCTCGTTTAAGACGTGCTTTTTTTGGGCGGTAAATAATGGCACAAACACCAGTACATTGACTAGCGCAAACCTTAGTAAATCCCCTTGTGTGATTAATTTAAATACTCTCCTCCCATAAATTTTGCGCCTGAAAGGGAAACTCTTCCCTTCGCTAATTTTTCACTGCGTGCCTTTAGTAAATACTGACACTAGTTTTTAACGCCAAAAGAGGGTTTGCGCTGGCACAAGCTGTTAATAAATCTGGCCTTAAAGGCCTTAAACTTCTGAGAAACGTTGTTGAATGTGGATCGGACTGAGCACCACAACACACTTGTAGCCAATCAGCAGTAGGGGTCGTGTCCCCTCATGATGGGGGAGGAGAGAGAGTGAGCAAGAGGGAGATTTGATAAAAGACTGTAAAAGAGAGATATGGCAGAGAGACATTACTAAAGAGCAAAGGTCAAAGCAATATCACTGGAAAAAGTTCAGAGCTTTAATTCCCGCATTAATATAAGAAAAGTTTTCCAGCACTTGAGAGACATAAGCAGGAAGACCTGAAAACGGATGCAGAGTTTGTGTTGTTTCTGCTCCACGTGAGTAACATTGGTTTCGCAATGTTTCACAGAACTAAGATATACTGTTGTTGTAATGTTAGCTATAGTAACAGGCAGTTTTGAGTGTCATTGTTCGTCTTGAGCTGATGTGCTGCTGGCGACTAACAACCAACTCTTGCTTGTATATACTCTTGTGTGCTGTATGTTAATTTTTTGTTCTTCCTTGTCATTCGTTCATCATCTTCGCTATATTTTTTGTGAAGCATTAGTTTGCTTCGCATCTTGCATTGTGTGTTTGTGCATTTTAGGGGTGGAGCAATGAAGGGAGTGGTGTGTTTGTTTGGGTAAATTTCAAATATCAACAGTGTTTTTCAGAAATTACTTACTGCACCTTTAATATTGCTCTTGCAAAGCAGCATCACTATTTTTTTATTTATCGTGGGATATTGCAAGAGCCATTACATATATTTATATTATTACATATATCATATTTTCAAAGGGGGGCGTCACTTAAAAAAAAGAGAACCACTGGCCGAAGATGTGTTGCAATAGATTGAGCAGCAAGGATGGTGAGGGTGCTGGAGAGTAGTGGCCTGGATGATACGTTGATGACCATAAAATGTCTATTATTACTTTAAATACATTTTAAATATGTGGTAAAAAAATAACTAATTACCATTAGGCTTTTGTATGAAAAAGTCATTTGTATCAGAAAGTTTTAGATTGAGAAACTGGTACTACAGTATATAATTTTTTTTGCCTATACTATTAAGCTCTGGAGCAGTTTCCTATGCTGAAACTGCCACTATAATAGATCTATTGGACCTGAAGTGGAAGTAGATGGGACTCCCTATGGATTTGCTTTCTGTCTCACTGATAGCTTGCATGTTTTGCTCAGTTGTGCCTTTTTCCTGACTTTTTACTTTATGCCTTTTTACTGAGTGGGTGGACACTCTTCACCCAGTGTAGACCTCAAAATATAAATAAAGTGCAAATGGGGTTTGTGCATAGAGTTTTTTTTAGAGAATCTTCCCATACTGTTTTGTATTCTATCTGTCTTTTTGTCAGTAGAAGTAGTTGGAGAAACACTTTGTGCTTACTATACTTACACGTTTAAATTGAAACCGTCACACAATAGCTAATACATTAATATTAATATACATTAATAGCATTAATGTAGTACATATTTTCAGTCTGACTTACAGTTGTTTCTGTGTATTAAGCTGGTATAGTGAATAGAGATCTTAAAACTGAAATGTGCATTTTTATGTTAAAAAACTAAGCATAAATTGCTGTTTAAAGGGGACCTATTATACAAAATTCACTTTAACATGGTGTTTGAACATACATGTGTCGTGTGTACACAGCCACCATATAATGGTAAAAAATCCACCCACTCCATTTTCTAATCACCATAATCATAAGCAGTGTCTCAGAACAAGCAGTTTGCAGATTCTAGCAGTGTGACATCACATTGCACAGACCCCACCCACAACTGCTGACGGACTCACAGGACGTCCGGCTCTCTGTGCAAGTGCTTCGGATGTGTGCACTCAGAAAATCATATATCAGAAGTTTAGACTAATATGGCTTTAACCCTCTGGGGTTGGCAAACGTGCTGGATTTTTTTATTAAATTACTCGGCCATTTACGGTCATACAAAAAAAAAGAAATAGGAAAAAAGAATCTGTGAGATGTCTACTTTTGTATGTGTCCACTTACAATCAAAACAAAACATTGTGCTTTTGTAAAATAAAGAAAATAAACAGGGGGCTTTCTGCCTCTCCGTCTCTGTGAATTTTTTTTCTTGAGCATGTCTATAAACTGAAACAAAACTCAGCGAAAACTTGTCACACATTTATGAGCAATATATCTTTACAAACATTTAAGTATGTGCTTTTAAATTATCTGATTCAAAACGAAAACAAATATTCTCTGTTTAAGTAATTTGTATAAAACCAACAAGATCTCCAGTTTCTCAAACGCTTGCTCGTTAGTTTTAATGTGACCACACCCACGCGCGCAAAAGAGACTGACATGCAAAACGTTTACATGTAGGAATGCGAACGCACTCATTACCTTTAAAAACAAAGCACCAAACTTCATCAGTCCTCTGCTTTTCTGCCTCCGTTTTTTCACAAACCAAGCATAAACGTCATCATCTCAAAACTACAAACTTTTACATACATGCTGCTTACATATTTTTGTAGCAGAGTTTGTGCTGAATACAGTGTAGTCAGACTTTAGCCATGAAAATGTCACAAGTATCAGAAAGAAGCACAAATGTCAGAGCATGTCAGAACACCTCCAGTGCCCAGAAAACTCCTCAGACCCCAGAGGGTTAAAGGGCACCTATTATGCAAAATTCACTTTTACATGGTGTTTGAACATAAATGTGTGTTGGCCGTGTGTGTATACAGCCACCCTAAAATGATAAAAATCCACCAAGTGCTTTTTTTCAGAACAACCCGTTCTCAGATTCGGGGCAATGTGACATACTTTTGTACAAGCCCCTCACACAACTGTTGACGGACAATGCAGTTTTAGCATAGACCCACACTGAGTGAGCTGTACACAATCCGTCATTGTTTCGACGCCGGAGCAGCTGTAGACAAGAATGTCTCCTAAGCAATTGAGGTGTTTTGTTGTTGGATGTAAGAATGAACATAGCAGTCTTCATTTACTCTTGTTGTTACTCGAGGATGGATCTGTTCCAACAGTTCGTAATCCAGCTTGTAGTCTCCACAACAATAGGCCTAACGTTACTGATCACGGCAGAAATGGAAGGGAGAGTCGTTTTACGGATATAATGATTACCAGTTTATTAAGCACCCCCTGAAAAGGTGTGAATTTGTTTACTGTTAGTTGTAACGAGTGTTTTCTGTAATTCGCTGTGTATGTTGATGATAATGAGAGGGAGAGAGAGAGTTTATGGATAAGACTTTAGTGTGCACTTCCTATACTGTGTTTATTCAGCTCTTACGGTGATTTTCTGGAGTAAAACCACAGACTGTAAAAAAATATGGACGCAGTGTCCGTGACGTCACCCGTAGGTTTCTGAAGCCTAAAGTGGGCGGAGCGGGCCGTCGCCATCTTGGCAGCGTGTCACTGCGCATCACTTCCAGATAACAGAAAATGGGCAAAGAGGCGGGACATGGGTGGAGCTGAGGTGCCTGGTTGCTAAAACTACGCCTGCCTGCCTCGATATGATCAAGTTAGCTCAGGCTAAGGAGCGAATGCTATATGCTACTCAGTATCGTCGCAAGGGCTGTGCCAAGTGGTATGAAGGTATGTGAGAAGACCACCATTCAACCCGAAAAAAGTCATATAACTATTCCAATGACTCCGAAGCTGTTCAGTTAAGGTAAATTAAGCTAAAAAAACGGCATGATTCCCCTTTAATGAAGCCTCAGCCTTAAAAAAAAAAGTACAATGCCATTACATCTGCATTGAAAATAAAATACAAATAATGAAATGTCACTGGCTACAGAAACCCCAAATTACACAAACTTGTAATTTTAAAACATATAGTTACTATATACTATAACTTACTAATCAAATATAATGTAAGCAAATTTAAAAGTGCAGTAGGTAAGCCTTATAAAACTAACTTTCTGTCATATTTGCTGAAAACTGACCCTGTGTTCAAGTAGAACTACATGAAGCAGGTAATAAAAAAAAAAAAATCTGGCTTCTCAGCTAAAAATTAGCCCCCTTCCCTGTTTGTTAGTACGTTTAGAGTGGTAGCAATGCATGCCTGATGTTTTCCCGTTTAATTCAATCCCATAGTCTTCATTCTAGCAGAAAAAGTGAGCTCACTACAATCTCTCATATACAACGAAGTGAAATCGCAGTCAACCCGCGATACATTTCTAACGCGTTTAATGTTTCAAATTAATCTAACAGAAATTATTAAACACGTTAAGTTTGACAGCACTAAATGGCACGATAATTTTCTTAATCTTGAGACCCATGTTGATAGCTGACTATGCTATTCGCTAAGATAGGGATAAAGGCAGCCTATTATAATGTGTCCTGCTACTGGCATTTACAAGGACCTCTTGACCTCTTGCTGATGCTTGTTGCTTGTTAACTCTGGTGTCAGTCCCTCATCATGACCAGGCTGTGGATGCTCAGGCTCAGCTTCCACTTGCTGGTCCTCTACACTCTGGCTAAGTGATGCAGTGCTGCTGGCTGTGAGCTTTTTACATTTTGCTGCATCAGTCTCGAGAGACTTGGCCCTCTTTGCTTTTACTTTTTCCTTTTCCCATCCACATTTCTCCTTATGTTTTCTGCTAGCCATTCTGCCGGAGATGTGACGCGATTTTGATGCGACTGCGCAGCCGGGGACCAATCACAAACTGGCTAGTAGGCCGACTCTTCTTTCTCAGTTGTTGGCTCATATTGCTTTATTAAAAAAAAATTACACAAAAAAATTAAATAAGCATATCTAGTCTAGCTGTTTCATGAGAGCAACGGAACCGCAGAACGAGTGTAGCCTCTACATCTATGGATGTTTTTTAAATCTGAAAACTCCAAAAAGTAACAAAATTGTTAGACATCCATGAATGCATGTTCACAGAGGAAAACAACTGAAAAACAGCGCTGGCAGAATACAACGGCGTGGGCGAAGGTAGGCTATAATGCGTGTATTAAATTGTATGAAATAATCCCGAAAAAAAGCACAAACACGGCGGAGATGCCAAGTTCAGCAGCTGGAATTAGCTGAGGTAGTAACGTGAAGGCTAATAGACAGCAGACAAACAGCTAGTAGTGACAGCAACGGCAATCCACCTGTCACTCAAGTGACCACGCCCTTAATTATGCAGAATTAAACGTACAGTATGTAATTTTTTCCGCCACTAGGGGTCGCTAACCTCTTACAATAACAAAGGCGTAGTTTGATGACGCAACATTTGATAAGAATTATGGATCTTGTCGTCAACGTCAAGCCGACCGATCTAATAATGTTTATGGATGACTGAATACATCGATGCTTTTATCATGACTGTGATATGAAGCAGTTCGGGATTGCTAAGAGACAGCTATCAGCTCCACACGCGACGCGAGTCCTGCGGATATAAAAGGAATATGGACATTTCATTCTACTGAACTACACGCGAGTATAGAATTACAACTCACAGGTCAGTTTATTATTAGATAAATTAAACTTGTGAGGTAACGCAGCGCTGTTTCACCTGGTCTAACATTACACTATCACACTAAACTGCATTTGAATGTGTTGAAATTTATGTGTTAGTTTGTCTGTATGAGACTAGCAGTAAGCTAGATCAACATTAGAATAACATACAGATCATATTATAACATTTTATCATTGCTGAACTATATAACATTGATTAGTTTTATGTAAATGTGCTCACCTGTTTAATAAAGTACATGTAGGAGCTGTCGAAGTCTCGGACGTGGAGCTCTAGGCATCTCGAAAACACCACGCTGATATTGATTCTCGTTTTAGTTCTCATGTTTTATCCGAAGTCTGCTTGCCATGGTCCATAATGTTTGAACGAAACAACAACAGCGTGCAAATAGACATTGCGAACTACATTGTCCATGTCTGTCGCTTTGGTTACTATCAGAGGGCTCTGCTCATAGCTCTGGTTACCATGGCAGTACGAGCGGAAACCAGGGACAACGCAGATATGACGCCATTGACTGCGACAAAACGGAAATAAAGAAACGTGCCGTGTCTTCGAATTAAATTAAAATTTCTCCTGGTTTGAAAGTAGTTGGAAACAGTCGAGATAATGTAAGTACACAACTAAAAAATATATATAACATAGATATAGTGATTTTTGCTATTTTTAAAGCAAAAAAAGTTACATATTGTGCCTTTAAGGGCTTAATAAAATTTAAATGGATGAGTTAAAAAATTCAGCCCCCTCACAGTTGTCATAAAGGGCAAAATTAGCTATATAGACCAAAACCAATATTTTGTACCAGGCTGTAAACATATTTTTTTTCTGCTGCAAAGTTGGGCATTTTTACATGGGGGTCTATGGGATTGACTCTCTTTTGGAGCCTGTCTCTAGCGGCCAGTCGATGAACTGCAGTTTAAGTCACTTCCGTGTTGGCTTCAGGAGAGAGAATGGAAGGTTGCCGCTCGAGTAAAACTGATGCTTCATATTTTATGTGATGTACAATAAACTTCATTGAACTCATCAGTATATTTTTGGCCATCATTTGGACGGGGTCCGCTACAGCAGGCTTGTATTAATAGTGGATAAAAGCAGATGACAAATACGTTATAACCATAATTAAACTAAACTATATCTGTTCTATCTCCATACAGCATATATTCTCTGGCTCTGTGGGCATTATTGTCCAACTCCGGGTCGGAATGAACACCGCTACTGAGAGTTTCTGTTTTGATATTATCTTTCCGTGAGATGAGATTGTCCTGCCACTGAGTGCGAGCTCGTGAGGCTCCGCCCTCTGTGCTGACAGCCATTCATTTGCATTTAAAGGGATACACACTAAAACGGCGCGTTTTTCTAAGCCCCAAAAAGTGACAATTTAAACAATATCTGTTGGGTATTTTGAGCTAAAACTTGACATACAGTACACACTCTGGGGACATCATAGACTTATTTTACATCTTGTGAAAAGGGGCATAGGTGCCCTTTAAAACACACGTAGATAATAAACTTTCATGATGATGAAGAACTTCAATGTCATGTGAGTGTGACTGCTATAGAGATGATAATCAAAACCAAACAGATGTTTTCGTTTTTGGCAGAGTATCCGAAAGGAAAGTATACCTCTTCTGGAAAGCAGGGTGGGGAGCAGCAGCTCATTTGCATTTAAAGATGCATGCACAAAATCAGCATGTTTTTCCTTCTACTCAAAAATGTACATTCTGGGGACACCTGAGACTTATATTACATATTTTAAAAAAGGAGCATAATAGGTCCCTTTTAAGACGTAGAGTATGTGTATCACTTAAAGTACCTATTTAAATGTACATGATGGACCAGGATTTTGCTAAAGAAAAAGAAAGAAAATAGCTTCAGATGTGAAGGAAAAGCGCTGACATATCCTGAAGCCTTTTTCTTAGAGTAAAACGTTTTCTGTGCTTCCTCAAGTTCCTGGAATTTGGTTTGTTCTGCACATTGTACATTGACACCATGTTTGAAACAGGCTTGTTCTCGACAAGATAGACTTTGCTGAACAAAGAGAATCAAACGTGTCAAGAAAAATCAGCGCTTTATGGAGCTCAGCCCAGAATATTAAACATGGGCAATTCCAGCTGTCTGCATGAAGCCCGAATGTTTCGTATCTGAATGCTCAGTTTTTCCACATAATTAGTCTTGCTTTTGGTTGGAGATCATTGAGGTGTTCAACCCCAGGTCATAAACCCATGTCCAATATTTGGCTTCTGATAATGTTAGCTGACCAAAGTGGATTGGTTCATACAGGCCAGGAAAATCTAAGTGTAATCAATAGGGTTAAATGAATTTGACCTCATCAAGTGTTTAATCCAGATGCCAGACGTCATAATGACTTTGAAACAGATTGTCATTACAGATGATGACAGATGTGCCGTGTAGAGTGCATAAACATATGCATATGCAAGCATTTGAATGGGTATGCGCTCGTTATCACCTCTAAAGAATGTTGTTTTTGCAGAGAAACTCTGTAATGGTTCCGCTAATTAACACACAATTACATTAATTGTGTGAAATATGTTATTGCACCCATACTGTGTGTATTTTAGGAATCTCTCACTTCACCCGTCACATATTCAATAAACACTCAACTCATTTGAACAAACTGCAACTTTCTCTTTTCGAGTCGTGAGAGAACGCTGCAGAAAATATCCTTCTGGAATGCTATTATGATGATTTCAGCATTTACATTTAGATGGAAGAAGTTTTTGAAAGGGAAGAAATTTTCCTCTTCTGAGAATTCTCAGAAAATGATTTGTCAGTTGAACACTTTTTCAGGTCTATGCCGACCAAAAGGAAAGTTTCAAAAAAGCTCACCTACTGATTCAAGCCCTGAGCCAACATCAATGTATGAGGTCCTGAACTATCATAGGCCTGACACTAGATTGAATTCGACTGCAAAACAAGGTCTTGGTAATAGTGGTCAGACAATCTGGACTTTCCATTGGCTAATATAATTTATTTAAAGACTGTAAAATCTAAATGTAAATGTAAAATCAATGTAAAATTACATCCTGTCATTAAAATGTATTTAATAAAACATTATTTATGTACACCATATTTAAAAAATCACCATAATAAAAAAATATAATTTTACAAATTTTGTGTATTTATATAATATTTATGTATTCTGTAAAGCAGCCTTTGTTATCCCTCCATTTCTCTGTCTCTCTGTTTCTTTCTTTCACTTATTCTTACTCATCCACTCTCAAGATTAAAGATACCAAGAAATATTGCAGTCATGATAAACAAGAGTTTACATTGCCAAAACATTAATAAACATTACACATACACCCGCACACATATGTACACATAATGGAGGTTTCAGTGATCCCTTGTTTGAAATTTCATGTTAGTATATGTATATCATTTTTTATAAGTATTTTATTTATTTGCAAAGTGTGCAGGTCACTGTCAGAAGGCATTCTTCTGAACAGATTTTACCTTAGCTATGGTAGTTTTTCATTGTGTTTAAATTCTTTGTGGAGGTTTAAAAAATAGGAATGGAAACTTATGCTAATTTGCATGTAGTTTGTAGATGACCATGAGGTCAAGAGTTCTTGTGTAAGAGCACGGCATTTCACAGATATCAAAGTTGCCGTTTAGTGTCTTTATAGTGATGTGGCCATTAACCCTATTGCTTTCAACCAGAGAACTTTGGCACCAATAGACTGGCATGCAGGGTTCTGTTGTCCTTTTCCCGTTTGCATCTGCCGGTTTTTGTGTCAAAGTAATGTTGACTGAATTTTGTACAGGACTTTTCTAAGTGCAGGGTAGTTCATAGTACTCAGATGTTTGCCTGCTTACTTAGTATTAGGAATGGAAAGCATTGCTACGCTTTACTGTAATTTCTGTCCAATGTCTTAAGTGTTGGTATTTTTAGTTATTCATAATTTGATTTAGTGTAATTGAGTTTTCATCCTGGGGCAATGCCAAAAATGTTTTGCTGAATGAATAGCCCCAAGTCCCCCCTGCCCATCTTTTTTTTATATCTCTCTCTTCAATTCATGTTTAAACCCATTTAGCTTCTGTAATGCGTCTGTAAAATATTAATCTCCAATGTGCATTAACGCAACGTCTGCTCTTGCGTCAACACAACACACATGTGTGATGGTGTTCTCGTGAATGCACATTAGAGATTCATATTTTTTAAATAAAGTGGGAAATTATGTTTTTTGAGCAAACAAAGCACCCACGTCGCGTAATAAAACTGGGGTTAAACTACGTGAGTCACATGCTTTTATGATGTCTTTACTACCTTTCTGAGCCTTGAAAATGGTAGTTGCGTTGGCTGTCAATGGAGAGACAGAGAGCTCTCAGATTTCATTGAAAAGATCTTCATTTGAGTTCCGAAGATGAACAAAAGTCTTACGGGTTTGGAACGAAATGAGGGTGAGTATTGGGTGAACTAACCTTTTAAACAAAATGTGTGTTTTTTTTGTTTTTTTTGCATGCTGGGTGTCTTTAAAAAGATTTGAGACATTTTCCTTTAGTGTTGCATTGACAGCATATCATTTATTTTTAATACAGCACTTCATTCTTCTGTATAGTTTCTCTTGTTTGTAGCGCTATTATCTTATTGAACAGATGAAGAAATAAGAACTTCATAATTTTATCAGTGAAAGAGCAGTTATTAATAATGTACCAGTATGAATTCCATATAAACCTGTCTGATAGAGTGCTGATTTTCACGTACCTCTTTTCTTCTTCTTTTTTGCTCCTTTTCTTTTCTCCACATACAGGCTCAAAGATGTGTACATCAGGTGATAATAATCTTGCACTAAAAGGCTTTTCTATTCTGCCAAATCACCTGAGGAAAGGTACAGCCGGCACATCTTCGAAAATACTGATGATTCTGTCCAATTTCCGTATCTAATGCACACACACATGATTCCATCATGTTCCCTCTTTATCAGATTTGCCGTCAAGAGGTGAGCTGTGTTTGTGTGGGTACGTGTGGAGGGTGGCAGCCATTACTCGGTTCTTCGGAAGCACCTGTCTCCATGACGATAACAACCCTGCCCTCCTTTGTCTACATTAAGGTGAGAGCCACATCCTCAGAAGCACATGAGCGGAGGACAGGAAAAAAGAAAGATAAGACTGTTTTTCTCCCTATGCCCCCGCTCCACATTCCAGTGTGCTTTTTCTCCCCCCTATTGTGTCTTTTTCGCTCTTTTTATCAGCTTCTGAAGAAAAATGTGGCCGTGCCAAGTCAGAATTAAGTTTTACAGCACTCGTATCTGTGTCTTTTATGGAGGGAGCAGAACTCAAATGTGAGGTACAAATTCCTTGCAAATTGGTTCAGAAGGCATTTATCTTTAAGGAGAGAGAAGACGAGCGTAGAGAGGAGAGGAGTTAGAATAAGACACTTTGTAAAAGTTGCCTCGGTGAATTCGCCTTCTCTTGCTGATAGATGAGCCTTCTTCACCTCTATTGAAACACAGTGTGATGAATGGGCAGGTCATTGATTCTGGCATTGGAAACACGTCCTCCACCCTTATGCATATTCTCTATAGGATACAGCAGATCACACAGGTCTAACGCATCCATCACTCGCAGGTGATTGTTGTCAAAATCTCAGTGACTCGTACAATAATATGATTAGCAAAAAGAGTGCTGGGTGTCCGGTTAGTCTGGATGCTGTTTTAGGAAGTTTGTGATGTAAACACTTTCGTTTGTTAAAGCAGGCCTGCACAATATTTGTGCAGGCAGTTTTATGTAGAATTAGAATAGCCATTTTAAGTTATATTGTTTCTTAACTAATTAATTTGATCATGCTTTCTGCTTCAAAAAGAATATAGAGAATGTCATGAAAATGTCATTGTTTGTCATTATCATTGTTCTCAAAGGTTATTTTGATTTAAAAACATTATATTCGAGTTTTTCTACTGTAATATTGTAGGAAAAAATGAAGTAAAAATATTTTTATTGGAATCTCAATTACAAGCTGTGCTACAAAAGATTTACTACCACAATATTTACATACTTGAAACATTATATCATTATTTTATTACTACATTACATTAAGAGAAGATGCATAATTGTCGTAATAATGTTCCACTGAAAAAAAGAAGCTTCATTGTCATTGCAAAAAAATTAATAAAAATGCATTGCACTAAATATGGTCCCGACGTGTTTGACAAGCTTTCTGAGATTCACCTTTGTAAGTCATTTTTTTTTTAGATTTAGTTCCTCGCATTTTCTAACACATTCAACCCAGAAATGGAAAAAGTGAAAAACATGCTGATTCGTTGCATGCCTGCCTAATAATTTAGTATACATAGTGTCAAATGGATTATGGATGAACTTTTATTATTGAATGAATTATTAAATTATAATTTATGAACGAAGGTTATAAGTACAGTTTGTCATGTTTATACTCCAAGCTACATTCCTTGTTGCTATAACGCCAGGTGTGTGCTTGGCAGACATCAAATATGTGGGTGACTGCTTGTGTAGACACACAAAGTATACACCTCGGTGTTTGTGTGTGTGTTTGCACTTCTAGTATCTGTGATGAGGTGACAGCACCTAACGTTAATTGGACCGTCTTCCTGTTTCTGTCTTTCTAACAGCTTGTCTTCTTCCTTTTGCCCCCTCTATCTTCTCTCCCTTTGTAAAAGGAAGCATACATTTTTCAGGATCCATCCTACTTGTTTCTTTGATCAAAATAACACACTTTTTTATTTTCTTGTAAAGGTCTAAAAAAATATATATATATAGATCAAGTTCAGAAAAACTGGAATTACTGTAAATGGAATAATTCTATTCTATTCTATTCTATAAAATCTCAGTAATTTCAGCATGTGTGTGTGTATTTGTGGCATGTTTTTGTGAAATCGTTGAACAAACTTTGATCACAAATGGCTGAAATACAATTAACTTAGCCAACATAAGGTCGATTATAATCTCATGATGATCCTCTGTGAATAAGACCTCCATTGAAGATTTAACAGGAAGAACAGGAGCCCATCTCAAGTGAAAACTTTTATTAACTTGCTTTACAGATCATATGCATTACAGTGCTGCTCAAAGCCACCACATAAAAGCCACCTTTTCTGAAGAGCCCATAAGCATGGTTGCTTGTTGTGTGGCATCAACTTTTTGTTGTCTGTCAGTCCAGTAACTTGCCCAACACTGTTCCTCTCGCGCCTTCCCCAGTTTTATTCATCCACCAAAGAGGGCGGGGTCATCATCTTTACCAGTTTCTCTCTCTCTCTCTCTCTCTCTCTCTCTCTTTTTACCCTCTCCTTATATTAATCAAGACTCTAGACTGTTCCACAGGCTCCATTTCCACTTCAAAGCCAAACCATTTCCTGCAGTCTGAAAGGCCTGTCATCACCATGTATAAGAGAGAGAGAGAGAGAGAGAGAGAGGAAGAGAGATGTGAGATGAGTGGGAGGAAGGCAGGCAAACGGATAAAGCATATCCTAGAGATGCATGTGCAGAAGGTCTGCACCACCCGGGAAGCCAAAGTGTGTGCACTTCAGAGGTTAGGGGGAAAAAACATAAAATCAAATTCATTCACTTACTCCTGCTCTTTTTCCCCCTCTCTCTTTGAATTCCCCAGAAGTGTAAGTGGTGGTATCCTCATGTTCGCTGGCTCTGCATGAATTACATTGCATCCCGTGTGCCATTGTTGTGATAATGGGTAAAGTTATCTTCAAAGCGGAATGGGGAGCGCCGCAGGGTCGGAGAGAGGCAGCCTTCATACCGCGCCTAATCCGTGAAATTACACCTGCCACCCTCCTCCACGCCAGACACATTCCTAAAACTATTAAAATTAACAAAAGTTTCAGATAGAGACTTAATTAACATCCTGGCCTCTCTAGAAGCACCTTGCAAGCTCAGGTACTCTTTCATGTTTGCGAGAGAAAGGAGGAAAGAAAGAAAAAAACAGCGCTAAATTAGATTTGGTTGAAAAATTGCCGAGGGCTTCAGGGGTTCATGCACACCTGCATGACGCTTTGAGGAGATGAAACGAAGCGGACATCTTTTTGAACATGTTCTCTCTTTTACGTCATTAATGCCGCTTCTGTGAGTGCCATTCTGCTGGTTATGTGCAGTAAAAACGAAGTGAATGTAATATATGACATTTTTACTTGTTATTAATTCCAAGAGAGTAAACTGAGCAAATTAGCTTACAAGTCAATAAAATAGTTTGTCAAACTACACTAAATACAAAGGAACAACTCTATTGCTACCAAGCAATGGTAACGATAGGGTCTTGCAGTATTGCAGTATTTATTATTAATGATGTATTTGATGACGTGTTTACTGGCGGTAGGGTGGGACAATCTGTCACTCACATGAGATTAGCCAATAGTCCAATTATTTCCCAATGGTCAAAATCAAGTCCCATCCTACAATTTGTTTTCTTGTTTGAGAAGCCGTTTCACGTCAGAAAAGACTATTAATTTATGTTTAATGCCGTCTTTAAGGCCTTATAGGCATTGTGATAGCGCTGTACATATACTATACCATTTTTTACCATAGTTTTTTTTTTTGAAAGAAATGAAAACTTTTACTCAGCAAGGAAAAATTAAATTGATCAATAATAAGAGTAAAGACTTTTACATTGGTGCAAACAACTTTTTCAAATAAATGCTGTTCTTTTGAGCTTTCTAATCACCACAGATTCCTGAAGAGAATATGTCACGATTTCCACAAAAATATTTGTTATTGAAAATAATGTTTTCAACATTTCTTGAGCAGCAAACCAGCATAAAAGAATGATTTCTGAAGGTTCATGTGACACTGAAGTCTGGAGTAATGAAATTTCACAATATTGCTGTTTTACTGTATTTTTTGGATTAAATGAATGCAGCAAAAACATCAAAATCTTACCAACACCAAACTTTTGTACTGTACAATATTATGTATATTTATCCAGCACATAATTTAGCCACTATGTTATCTCTGTACTTTTGCTAACACCATGCTCTGAAGCAACCTTCCTCCTAACTAGCAGACTTTACTGTCAGGCTAATTGTGTTCACACTCTATGAAGCAAATGAATATTATTGATGGACCTGCCACAGCTAATTAATCAGAAACTGATATATGTAATGATTTCTGCTTCACACTGACAAAATGGTTATTCGTTTTACTGAGTATGGTACTATGTGTGGAATATGGCCTATACACTTTCACAGCAGATTAAGAAGTTACATTTAAAATGCCATCACAAGGGCCTTCTTGGGTTTGTGTGTAATTTGTAGGTGTGTGTAATTAGTGAGTCAATGAGTGTATCGCCACTGTGGTTTGATAGGAACATTTATTTTTACCCTTGGGATATATATATTTAGAAACACTGGTCAGCCAAGCAGATTTTTACATGAATATCATAAGATTTTTTAAAAGATTTTGTGCATGGTGTGTGTGTGTGTGTGTGTATGTGTGTGTGTGTGTGTGTGTGTGTGTGTGTGTGTGTGTGTGTGCAGGGCCGTGCACAGACATTTTGAGGGGCAGTGGCCTAGACCAAAAAAAGGGGCACTAAGGGGTTGGTTGCTTATTAACACAAATTATCCAGTTATTACAAAATATTCAATTAAAAGAGAAGACAGCACACGCTAAAATACATTTTAGACTTTATTGTAGATGTTTTGATAGAACATCACAATTACTTATTGTTGATAATAACAGAAACTATTTGCTGTTTTACATTTTTATATTTTCCTGTTCCATTTACAACAACACTTTTTTAGCGCAATTTTCCAACGGACAAAATTGCGATTGTTAACTCATGATTTCTGTTCTGTCTGTGCGCACCAATCTTGCACTTCTATCTCCTCCTCAACCAGACCACCTAGAGACTTCGGGTTTTCGGCATTATGTTAAGGAAGGTCTAATCTCGGGAACGCGCACAAAACAAAAACAAAAAAAAAAACAAAAAAAAAAAACATAAAAAGATTTACTATCTCTTAGTGTTGTGATCCCATGACGTCAGAAAATTGCGCTAAAACACTCACTGAGTTTTTATTACTTGTTTATTTGGTACCATGTCCTGAAAGTATACTGACACATTGGTGATAATAACAGAAACTATTTACCGTTTTACATTTTGGTATTTACCTTTTCCTTTTACAGCAAACCTTGTCTACAAAGTGTGCCAACAACAGAAAATTTAGTTATTTGTATTAGATCTGATCGAGAGTACAATAATTTGATTAGACAAGCAGCTAATTCTAACATGGATATGTTGTACAAGTTATTAGCACTAGTAGAAGACCAAGAGCAAAACCTTACCGACATAAATAAAAAAATAAATAAAAAAATTTGCAGATTCAACCACTGTCTTGCATTGCCTTACCTGTTAATGCGACAGCTTTCGTGAACTGTCGTGTTCACTCTCAGTTTCAAGAGAGCGCCTCAGACACATAGGGCCCTATCTTGCACCCAGTGCAATTGACTTTGTACACCGACGCATGTATCATTCCTATTTTGCACCCGCGCACAACAGACTTTTCCCTTTTCAAAACCTGAGATCACCTCCATTGTGGGGACCAGCCAGCGGTCCCCATGAGGGAAATGGGTTAATAAGCATACAAAATTATATATTTTTGAAAATGTAAAAATGCAGAAAGTTTTCTGTGATGGGTAGGTTTAGGGGTAGGGTTAGTGTAAGGAGATAGACTATACAGTTAAAAACCATTAAGTCTATGGAGAGTCCCCACAAAGATAGTGAACCAGACTGTGTGTGTGTGTGTGTGTGTGTGTGTGTGTGTGTGTGTGTGTGTGTGTGTGTGTGTGTGTGTGTGTGTGTGTTTGGTCATTCAGGCTCCTCCCGCTGTAATACCTTGATCTGCCCATATTTGTAAACCATCTTTAGAATGAGACATGGGTTGTTGGATTGGACAACTTCAAAGCACCTCACACTACAGGGTTCATAGCTGGCCCACATGGAATCTGTACACAAACAATTCTGCAGAAATCTCCACAGATCTCCACATCCCACGTCCCTTGTGTTAATTTATTAAATATTTTGGCCAAATTCATTATATTTTTTTTACACATTTACTGTGTTTTACTCCATCCAAACCATCAACTGATTTTCATCCCAAATCAACACTGAAAATAAGAAACAAGTCTGCAGATTCCGTCCGGACCCATCTATGGCTCATTCTGGATAAACATTATAATGCTCTTGTGTTGCTGTATCATGGCTCTTAGATGGATAGCAATTACAGGCCAAAAATGTAGTGTAGAGATAGTTCACCCAAAAATTTGCTTTTTAGTATTTTTGCTGTGTGTATTATAGATGTTTGTGAAGGTAAAAGGTCAGCAAAGTTTTAATGATCGAAGTGCACAACAAGTAAAGTTAGTGTCTCCTAAAAGAAAGAATCGATTCTGAGTCATCAGCAATTCCAGTCTAACTTCCTGTTACATACCCACTGTGTGTAACAAATTTGCATAATGCCAGCCTATGGTTTTCATTGGCTGCCCGCTAACAACGTCTACTTTGAACCGCCCTCAAACGTAGTTGTTGCTGAGGCATAGAAAAGTTTAGTTTGTGTTGTCGACATGTCGAGAAGACGCTGTTTTCAGCGCTGTGAATTCACTTTGCATGCACTTCAAAAGGATGAGAACTTGCTCTTTTCGTATCACTGTGCATCAAGTGCTGAGGAAGCCTCCTGGGCTGAAATTCAGATATGGTAATAGCCATTTTGTTTCCAACATGCACTGTAAGCCGCAGACCAATTACAACTGACTGTGCCGCCTAACCAATCAGAACAGAGTAGGCTCGCTGAAAGGAGGGGTTTTGAGAGACTGAACGAATGAAAGTGTATATATATATATATAAAAACACTGGAAGATCGAGTTATGACATTTTGATTAGAAATCAAGGTCAAGGTCAAAACCATTTAAAAAAAATTAAACTTATGCACGGATAAATCATTCAAAATAAGATCAATAACATTAAAAACATAATCTGGATGATTTGGGGGTGAGTAAACAGAGGATTTTCAGTTTTGAATGAACCAACCAGTATAATACCAGAGGCCGTCTACGGAGAGCCTGGCCACTCCCTATTAAGCCCTATTGTACAGAATTTTGGTAGTAGTACCACCAGAGTTCCACTGGGGGCGATCGCCATGAGTGCAAAATGAATGGGAGTCAATGGTGCTAGACGGCTAAATTTGTCTCTTCACCCGATTGCCGTTGAGAAATCTCAGATGTGATTGTAGATTTTGCAAGTTCAACATGGGTTATAGGTCGAAAGTTGAATGAACAAGTACTTATGTCCTTTTGATTTCTTACAGGTTGAGTTGTTGTTGCCCATAACACGCTAGCATTCTGCTAATGAACGCTGATTGGTCAGTGAAGGACTGATTACGACCAGAGATCCCGCTTGATGGCATCGTGGCATCCAAAGCGGGACCAGAAACAAACAAAACAAAAACAAGTCTAGCACGTGTGTTTACCTGTGTCAGCTGTGTTGTCGATGCCTCGAGAGAAAAGAAAGTGCAGAGCGCGAAAGCACCAGAGTGACTGAAGGATTGCTGTAAAGCAGTATCATGGTCGTACATGTGTATGACGTCATTGACACTTTAAAATACTTTTTAAAGCAAATAAGTGACTCAAAAAATCTAACACCCAGCAATGTGTAATCTCCTTTCGAATACAACATTTAAATTACTAGACAAAAAATTATATCCTGAGAAAAGTGGATTTTTATTGCTATAGCGCCATATACCTCCATTCATTCTGCACTCGTCCTGGGAGCGCCCTCATATGGAATCAGAGAGGAACTGCAACCAGTTCAGAAGCCGGAAGTGTACTGAGAGTAAAACTTCTCGCCATATTAGACATTCTTTGATAATACTATGACTCTTAAAGGTGCAATGCGCAAGTCTCTGAGTTTTTGCAGAACTATGCCCCCCTCTGGCGACAAGCGAAACTGCAACCAGCGGTGTGCACGCTCATGGACCACACGGTCTCTTTGAATCCATCTTCTACTTTTGTCGAAAGTTGACTAAAGTTTTGTCGCTCGAGTTGTCTTCGCTGATACGGAGAATGGCGGCGAATACACAAACCTGCCAGACATAGCCAGGTGAGCGTGAACGCGCATGACGTCACGCCCAGTCTCAAATTCCGTCCCGAATCCCTCTTATTTATTTTACTGTCCAGGATTATAGAGGCAATCGCAGCTTGTTTAAGCATGTATGGGTTAGAAAAACGAGTATTTTTAACATGAAATGTTGTGCATTGCACCTTTAAAGCCAAGCCTTTGCACCCTGACATTTATTAAATATAGCATCATTATAAATTAAAACAACATCATTTGCTGCCCCCTCCATTGAGCAGGGCGTTCTAGGCCTATGTGCTCCACGGGCAAGTCTTAACAAATTACCACTCTGCTTTGGCCCACTCCGTGTCGATTTCAAGCCCCACTCTTTATGGAAACAACCTGTTGCTGATGTGTTCCTGAGCAGCAGGTGGTCAAGCTAACGATGCTATCACACGCACACTGACTGCACTAAAGCTGACAGCTCTGTGTCTGGGCTCTCACTGCACTCTCCTGCTGCCAGATCCGAGACTGACCTTGATAATGTCCTCATTAATCAGCAAGAGCTGGCAAAATTCCTATCATTTTTAGTATGAGCTGAAAGCTAAGAGGCTGCATTGCATTACTTTACCACTAACCTCTTGACCTAGCAATAAAGATGCATTCAGTGGCTATAAGTGTTTAAACAGTCTATGTGGGATTGTGTGTGAGCTACTATTAGAGCGGATGGTAAAAAAGGGCTGTACACCGTCTTTTATCCAATGCTGTTTTAGATGTGATGGGTCCAGATGTGAGATTGTTTGTGCTTTTTATTCTTTGACTTAAAGGTTTGGACCTAGAGCAGCAACTTTTTATCATTTATGAATATCGTCTTCAGCTCAGAGCAATAAATAATTAGAGCCATCTGCTGGGAGTTAGTGTCATTCTGCAGCGGTAAATGCTGATCGCTGGATCCAGATGCCTTTGAAAGCGCATTTCCTTTCAACTGTCACAGCGCACGGCTCATTGGGGCTCCGATGCCGTTAGTACAAATTCAAAGGGATGGTTGGATTCATCAGGTAAATACAACATGAATTTATTAATGAAGAATCTTTGGCTCAGTTTTACATGTCAGAGTGAGTCTCAGTGAGTTATAAAACAGGAAATAGCGGTTCAGCTGGCAGTACAGAGTGTAACACATCATCACAATTGTTTTAAATGAGAATCTGAAACAGTTTAGTAACAGTTAGGCAATAAAGTGCATCATCTTTATATATGACTATAAAAAAATAATGCTAATAATTCATGACTGACTGACTGCGAATGTGATGGATGGACTAGTTATGACCCCTTATTCATAGCCGTATCTTTGGAAATAGGTTATTTTATGGCTGTGCCACATGGTTTTATTGGACCATGTTGAATGATGAAATCTTTGTTACCTTTATAGAGTTGTATGCACAGTAAATTTGTATTCACAACTTGATTATTGAGTAAAATCAGGGGAAAATTACAAAAACTACATGTCTGCGGCTATTTAATGAACTCTTAACTTGGTAAGCCTGAACTACTGTATGTACGTTCTTTTGGTTAAGTAAGGGTTGGGTAATTGGAATTTGAAATAAAATTAAATATCTTTCCATTCATCCATCCATGGCATTGAAAATTACAGTTATATGGATTTCTTTGAATTGCACTCATTTTTAATTCTTCTTTACATTCAAATTTCAAATTCAAGAAATGAAATGCAATTTTAAAGGCATTCTCAATTCATTTCTGAATGTATGTTTCAAAATGAGGTACAGTACGTGTAAGTATATCTAGGCAATACTTTAATCTCTAATATAGGGGAATACTGTATATCTCAAATATCTTTTTAGGTACAGTAACAGCTGGATATTTGTGACAGGTGTGTGTTATTTTCTATTATTTTTCTGGTGTAATTCTATCTTCTATTTCCTAAAATTTCACAGACATATTCTGATTGCTAATCATATCCAGTTGTTTGTGTTGTTATAACGTGTAACTGCTATCTTGGCAAACAGAATGGCCTATTTTTCAAACATAAACAAACTTGCCATTAGCCAGGCAACACAGTCTGATTCTAGACATCCAGCATGTAGCCAGGCTAAAATGGAGAGAATTCTTACATAATCTTGAGAAAGACTACTGACCAACTACCCAGGGAGTGTTAAAGCTAAAAATAAATACCATTGGTGTGCAAAAAATAATGCAGCGGCCAAATTTGTTAAAAACTGTAACATTGTTGCTGAGGAAGTTTATTGGAAAAGTTTTTCCCTTTAAAGGCTAGTTTTATTCTCCACAGAATTTTGCAGAGAATGTCATTATATTCGAATAACAATACATATCGTGAGGATTTTACATATGTAATTTCTTTTAGTTAGTGTTTTGCACACATAATTATTATCATTAACTGAATTGGGTTAGTGGATGTTAGATCCAAATCATTGTTTAAACTCTGTGAATCACTTCTTATAAGCTGTTTGCAATGCAATGCTAACAAATACTTGGCGTAATTATGTGATTTGCATTGATGTGTAAAAGTAGCACCTACCGTATATAGTTACCATTTTGTGATGTATTGTGAAGTAATGCATTCTTGGAAAGCAATAACCTTGTGTACAGTTTTGTTTTTATGCAAGCACAATTTATTGATCCTTTTTATAGGCCATGTAAAGATTTGTTATTATTTTGCTTGATATTATTTGCTTTGCTTGTTAATGGAAGTGCTGGAAGAGTTTGCTAACTCTTAAGCCAAATACACCCTGCACTCATTCATTTAACGACACATTTTATTACTTACTGTATAATGTTACAAAATAGAATTACACAGAGAATTCACATTTTAACAACATTGTTTTAATGTTTACATGGTCAAACCCACACAGGATGCAGAGATATTATACTTCTGACAATGTTGTCCTGCATCAGTATATCGTTATATTGTTAATGACACAAGCCATCAAATGTAATTACATTCTGCATTAGGCTTACCATTTGTATCATACAGCACATAATATGTAAATACCATAATTATTTACCCGTCCCTGTAGTGCATAACTTAATCACTCATGGGTTGACTCTGATTATCACAGTTAAGAGATTCCTCAAAAGTATTTTCTATATCGTTTCCAGATTAAATGCACAAGTCCTCATTTCAATCGAATCTAACACTGGTTCATTAAGTTCATGATTTATGTAAGAAGTCTTTCTTTTTTCTTTAAAATCCTTCTTCTCCTTCCAAAATCTCCTAATTTAGTTGAAAATGAATGAGACTATTACTTTTGGCCACAGTGTTGTAACAACATCATTAATAAAGATGAGTTTCCCACAGCAATTTGTTAAAATGCAAAGCTTTTGTTTTAATAAACAAAAATAAGCGTTTAAATCAATGTGAAAAAAAAAGAAAATGAAGGGAAAAACACCATATATATATATATATATATATATATATATATATATATATATATAATTAAATATTAACTTGTTATTAATATTCAACAGTATTTAATTAGTCATGCTTATAAATGCGGATAAAAGGATGTGACCAACATCATGATTTAAAAGTATAATATTGCTTTTATACAGCAGTTCATTTTAGACAGTATTACTAATTACTTTGTCTGTTTTTGCTCCATCAAACAGAAAAAGCTCCAACTGAAGCTATGACAGAATTAGGGGCCATTTACACAGAATGTGTTTTTGTGGTTAAAAAAAGTGTGACCCAGGTCAGTTGAAAAGAAAAATGAACACAGCGACATGTGCGAGATGGGACAAAAGACGCGAGACGCAAGCGCAGTGGTCAAACACGTCTGTCTAGCGCATTTTTAAATAGAAAAACAAAATGGAATGGCCCGTTAGTTTGCATGTATTCAAGCAACACATTCCTAACACCGTGTCCTAACCAGACGCACCGCGACAAATGATAAAAGGTTAATCTGAGTTTTTGTCCTAACCACCCACGGCTTGCCGATACGTATGGAAGCTTGTTTCCGCCACAAAATAAAACATTTTAAAAGATAATTGCGAATTTTTATCTCACAATTGCGAGTTCACATCTCGCAATTTTGACTTTATTTCTCAGATTTGCGAGATATAAAGTCAGAATTGCGTGAAATAAAGTCGCAATTGCGTGTTATAAAGTCAGAATTGCGAGATATAAAGTCAGAATTGTGTGAAATAAAGTCGCAATTGCGTGTTATAAAGTCAGAATTGCGTGAAATAAAGTCGCAATTGCGTGTTATAAAGTTAGAATTCAGAATTGCGACATCTTTTCTGACATCTATAAAGTCCAATTCTAAGGAAAAAAAAGACTAACTTTTTCTTTTTTCTTTATATCATGCAATTCTAACTTTATATCTCCCAATTGCAACTTTATATCTCGCAGTTGCGACTTTATTTCTCAGAATTGTGACTTCATTTCTCACAATTCTGACTTCATATCTCGCAAGTCACAATTCTGACTTGATATATCGCAATTGTGAGAAAAAAAGTCAGAATTGTGAGATAAAAAGTCGCAATTATTATTATTTATTTATTATTCAGCGGTGGAAACAAGCTTCCATAGATACGCAACGATTCTGTTTCAGAAACGATTTCTATTTCTGCAATGTCGCGCCAGGAACAACAACATATAAAGTATGACAAAGATAATCTCAGTGTCACGGTGTGGTGTAAGCAGTAGAAGAGGCAAAAGTTCCAATGCAAACTTTTACTCACAATATAAATCATACCGGTACATAGAAGACAGGCAGAAGGTTCACACACATTTAATACGACATAGATCGGACAATGAATAAGGTAACACACAGGGCTTAAATACATAGGGAAACAGATCAGGGTAACGAGACAGAGTTGACAAGACTAATGAGGAAACAGGTGTGACAAATTAACTAATGAAGGTTACCGTGGAAACCAAGGAGTGGCGGGAAAACAGAACAAAGGAAGACATGTGACTAAATGAAAACAAGACAGAAACAAGACAGAAACACAACTGTGACACTCCGGTACTGATTATGTGCTTTATTTAATGTTAAACAAATTTATTATGAGTTTGAATATCATTTTGTGTGACCTTTATAGCCACACTAAAAAGCAATGAATAATAGATAAATGGATAATTTACCTGAGATCTTGAAAATAAATGAAAGGAAACAAGAACGTTCAAACTGTCAAGTGAATGTGAACAAGTGTATTTATGACAGATTTTTTTCAGTCACTCAGTATGTGTTTTTAATAATGTTAAAATGATTTAATATTTATGAATTTGATTATATACTTGTCTATTTCGTTGCACATACGCTCTTCTGATTGGCTGTAATTTTTTTATTGATTTTGTCTCGTCTCGTCTCGTCTCGCTAGAATCTTATCGCGTGGCGTCTGGTTAGGACACTGTGTAACAGTCTGTTTTGTAAAGAATGTGTTGAGTGAATGAATCAGTGACTCATAAAGATAGTCTTCCCTTCTATATAATAGGCAAAACATAGTATGTGAAAGAGTAGTATGTCAGAATTTACAGTAGCCTAAACTACCTGAATGACCTTCAGCCAAAATTCCGAAGTGCGCGTCTGTTAGACGCTTTAATATCCCAAAAGGCCACGGGAGAGGAGTTGTGAATGGCAGTGAAGTGATGCAACTGGCGCTGGTAGGCCACATGACAATTACAGAATGACGCATGTTGTACGTCCAGATGACATTATTAATATAATAATGTTTTATAATTAGCATTTATATGTGACGAATTACTTAAGGCTAATAGATACCTGCCACACCGAAGGGCCTGATGGTGTTCAGATAAATGTCATCTTGGGAGCAAGCCATAACCTGTACCAACTGAAAAATTAGTTTTGACCTACAGATGCTACATTACAATAAATGTCTTTTTCTTGAATTACAGAAAGACGCTCCTATTTCACCTGACCCAGTGCCTTCGTTTAAAACGATTTGACTGTCTGTCGGCGAGAGAGAGCGAGAGTGATAAAGAGAGCTTCGGGGCTCAGAGTGGATATGTCATCTCCCTACTCTGTCTTTATTTTTCCAGAGAAAGTCAGAGAGAGAGAGAGAAATAAAGGTTAAGTGACAGGGTCGGTCTGCATAGACATTGACTGAAGAAAAATAATCATAAAGAGAGATGTTGGGGGAAAAAACAGAAGTCATTTGGAATTCTTTGACCAGGACACAAGGCCGCTGTTACGTGTGTGTGTTGAGGCTGGATAAGCATGAGATAGATGACATGCTGAAGTGTGTGTGACAGGTTGGGAGGTGCGCATCTGTCCGCGCATGTGTGTGCAGGAGAGTGAGACTTTTGTTTGAGCGGGTGCCGATCCCATCCATCTCACTTAGCAGGCACGCATCCACATGTCAGCGTCAGCGGCATGGCAGCTTGCCCCAGAGGCCTTTGTGAGAATCTGATAAACACATCCGGTAGGGACCCGCGCGCCCACGTGCGTGCATCTGTCTGGCCTGCCAAAGTCATCAGGGCCACCAGGAAATGGCATTCAAATGGCATCAGATGAAACGTCTGTTTGTGGGACTCTGGAATATTCATTTATTAGTCAGGGTTAAAATAATAAAGAGGCTTCATGCTATTCAAGCTTTGGCATGACCGCAATATCTGCACTCTGCTTCTCACACGGAAATATGTGACATCTTAAACATTTAAATACACAGATTTCACATTTGGCTCAGTAAAGCTACAGTATAATCACATGGCTGCATGATTCATCGAAATAAAATCGAAATCACAAAGGCTGTGATTAAATTAAAGGGGTGGTATAATGCCCCTTTTTACAATATGTAAAATAAGTCTCTGTTGTCCCCAGAGTGTGTATATGAAGTTTTAGCTCAAAATACCCCACAGATGATTTTTTTTACAGCATGTTAAAATTGTCCCTTTTTGTGTGTTAGCAGCTCCGATTACCTCACGCAGACAAGCACTAAAATGTCAGAAACTGTTCTGCCTTTATGTTTAAACCGGAGTCGGACAATGATGGAGAGACTCAAGAAGCAGTGACAACATGTAGAATGCAACAGGGCGTTTCTGAATGGTTGGTTGATGAATTTATGTTGATGTGGAGTTAACTATCTTCAGTTAGCATATTCTGTCATGATCATCTATAAAATCGCTAGTGTGGGAATTGTTGTAAAATGCCTACAGAGTGACATGCTATTGCATTTGTGTTACGTACTGTATTGCATTTGAAAAGACGGATGCAAGGCAAGGGAAGGCAAGGGAAGGCAGGTTTATATAGCTCATTGCATACACTATGGCAATTCAAAGTGCTTTACGTAGAAAGGAACACAAATAATCACAAAATAAAAGCAAGGAAAATTAAAACAGTTGTTCAAAATGCTTTACAATAGAAAGGAATTAAAATATCACACTATGGCAATTCAAAGTGCTTTGCATAGAAAATAAGCACAAAATAAAAGCAAGGGAAATTAAAACAGTTATAAAAGGAATGAAAAGAGATAAATGATACAGTTATACAATTAATTAGAGTAAAATTAATTAAAGTGGTAAAAAGATGATACATAGAATAAACTTCTCATCTGGCACAACACCAGTGTTTCTTGTTTTGCATATAGTTTTACTCTTACACTGTGTCTGTGGTGTTTATTCGGCAGGGCTAAGAATTCCATTGGACGTCTCCGATGGACCCGATTTTTCCCTAAAATCGGACAGGGGGAGCTCTAGGACTGACCTCGGGTTCACTGCCCCATCAGTCCACACCCCAAAAAAAACATTTGTTCGGAAGCTCTAGGAATGGAGTCGATCCAGTCCGAACCCCACAGAACCTCGAGTTTAACTGACACATCAATCTCACTGCTCCACCACAGACCCAGGTCATCAGCACTGTTTCATCTTTCAATTTCCCCAATTAAGTGGAATATGTTTCTCTCTTATCCAGTTCTCAGTGCCATTTGAGTTCAGCTTGAGCAGACTCACAAATGTGCTCTACTACAACAACTCTTCCTCTTCTCAACATGGACTCCCGGGGGTGGGGTTTATGTAAATGTTAGGGTTAGTGATGTCACTAACCCGGGAGGAATGTCGTGTAGTCCCTAACAGCCTTTAGTTGTAGCGATTTCTTTAAAAGCAAAGATCTTCCTTTGCTTTGAACTTTAAACGTCATAACTTTGCAGATGTTGTTTATGCTCAAACAGCAACATTACACACTAACTAAAGTTAGAAAAGTGAAATCAGAATCAACCACCCCTTTAAATATATGCTCTGCGTGTTTACCAGTGAAAGGTGGCACTGCGTTCTTACACATGAGCAGCTCATTATCTGTCGTGTTTGCAGCATCTCAGCGTGAATGCTGAATCTCTGTGTCTTCTTTGAGTTTTGGTCACTTTAACACACGCATGACATGCTGAAACCATCTTCCCATACTTTCATGAAAATAATCCACCTAAATTTGAAAATTAAGAAATTAAGACTGTAATATTATTGTAATTATTGTAATTAATAGTATTGTAACTTTCCAGTTGTAATGTAAAATTAAATAATTATTAAAATAATAATAATGATATATAATCACAATTTTTCTTAACAAATTGTACTGCCCTACAAACAAGTATGCAGCAATATGTGCTTTTTTTTTACTCGAAATCTTTATCAGAAAAATCGCAATGTTTTGTGTGTGTGTGTGTCTGTATCTGTGTGTTGGTGTCACTCTTCCAAGTGAGCAGACTAGTGTGTAATTGCATGTCAAAAGCAGAACTGTCTTTGATATAAAACTATGGGACTGGAGTACAGGCAGCACATACAGTACGCCTAGTAGTAGTCAGGGTTCCCACTCTAAACCAAATGTCAAATTCCCTGACTTTTCCCTGACTTTCACTGACTAAAAAGATGAATTTCCATGACCTATAATGAACGGCAAAACAGGCTGCTGTTTTGCAGCGCACCGAGCTGTTCTGTTTTGTAGAAAGCCTTTCTTCAAAGTGAATTTCGTTTTCTATAAATTGTATCTTAATTTTAATATATTTTTCATCAACCAATTGCCTTTATTTAATAAATGAGAAGCAAATATATAGCAGACAATCAAATCAAAGTCCGTATTATTATTTTTGCAAAGGTCCCCTCAGGGGCTCCGTAGAAAGATGTGTGAAACAGCGCGATAAAAAAATCGTTATAGAAGAATTACATTTTGATAAATGGAAACTAAAATTTAAAGCAACAAACTAAATTCCCTGATATTCCATGACTTGGACAAAAAATATATAAAATTCCCTGACTTTCAATGTCTGGAATAGACCTTTTCAAATTCCATGACATTCCAGAAATTCCATGACCCGTGGGAACCCTGAGTAGTAGTAAGCCTGCTATATATTTGCATTCCATTTGAATAAATCAATGGACATATGCTAAATAAACCCCAGCAATCTATATGTATTTAGTGTTTGTGTCAAACTGTGCCTAGAGAAAGAACTGGTGATGATTTAGATTAGACATTTATTGAGCAGAGACATTTATCTGTTTGCATTGCATTGACTTTTATTTCTGATTGGAAATTGGTGTAGTAGTAATTTGCATGAAATTTGTTTACATAAATATGGTTTAAAAATATTATTTTTCAGAATATTTAATGAAAGAATTTCAGTGTGAAGTGTGAAAGCTACTATAGGTTTTCTTTTTTAGCTATACTTTTGACTATTGACTTCTTCTGGTCCACTTAACAGATTATTAATGGGCAAAAAAAGCCAAATTAGAAAGAAATGTTGTCTAACCAATGTATACCGCAACAAAGTGTTAACTGTCTTTAAATGTATAACACTGTGAAATTAGCTGAAAATGTAGTCTTAGAATTTCATTATGTCCAAAAGTAATTATAAGTAACTGAATATATACTGGAATATACAGTTGTGCTTGAGAATATTCTGTTTGCATTCTACAAAGAGCCTTTTTCTGTATTTTTCTGAAAAACAATTATTTATTTATTTTTTGCCACAAACTTCCAGCCAGTTAATTAGAATAAAACTTGCTAGTTTGTGTTCGATATGCATCAGGCAGTCAGTAAACAAACTCTAGGTAGTCTGGGCTTTGGGATACTTTTGCTCTTTCAAAATGTATCCAAAAGTGCAGAGGCCGTGGTCTGATTCTCATAATCTTGACATTCTGTCACATTTGTTCTTCTAGTTTCAGTTTTAGCTTTGAGATCTACCAGTTTATTTTGTGTTTCCCTTATTTCAGAGGGAAATCTCTTTCTTTCACCCCACTCTCTCTCTCGTTCTCCACAGTGTGGGAGCTTGGGGAAGTGTTCATGCAGCCTCAGGCGATATAGAGGTGTTTCATTTTCTCTGGATAATGGTCCTGGAGCAGTATGGTTTCAGCTGTAACACATGTGCATGAACACACACACACACACACACACACACACACACACACACACACACACACACACACACACACACACACACACACACACACACAAGCTCAAATGAACGGGAAAACAATTTGCTTAAATGGAACCAGCGTTAAAATTATGCAACAGAGTAACAAAGCGTTGAGAGGGAGGAAGCTGTTGGAAAGGTTTCCTTGTATTATATCAAAAACATAGTATTTACTGCAAACAGATCTGGCACACAACACACACTACATGTACTGCATCCCAATATGTTTTTCTTTGACATGTTTGGTTTCAAATGCAATCCTGAATCAGCCGAGAGCTTCAAGAAAAGTCTGTGAGGCATGTCTGAATGAATATGCCATCTTACAGTAAAATGATCGAATTTGGTGGCATTGCTTGCATTTCTCGGATATATTACAAAGCATATAGCTTTTCACAGTGTAATTTTGGATGACAAACAGGAAGGGAGGAAACACAGTATTGTCTTTTTTTTTTTCTTTTTTTTTTTTTTACAGGGTTTTATATTTAACATCAAATGTAAAATCATTTTTTGTTGTTGTCAGTGTCCTTTGCACATAAAAATAAACGGTGCTGTCTAGAAAGGTCTGGAAACAGTTTTGTAATATTTTTAATTTTAGTTTTTATTTTTGCATGTGAAAAAGAACACAGTGCAGTCATTTAAAAGCCGAACGAAGATTTCAGCAACTTCAGTACTTAGCAAATACCAAAAATTCAGTGTGATGAATGTTTTCTTTTGTCTGTCCGGGTTTTAATCCAGTACACTTTTTCACTTTTTGCCCGAACCTGTTAGTCTGAATCTTCATTAATTGTGCAGGTAGCATTGTATTTTTATAAAACTTTTTTTTATTTTATAAATCAAATAATTGAATTACATAGGGGTGGGAATCTTTAGACACCTAACATCTCGATACAATTAGATTCCAGAAACATGCAACAGTACATTATTGTTGGTGTAGTTATTTTGTGTTGCCTTCTTAGTGCAGTATTTCTGTCATAAAAATGAAAAACACTTTAAATGGGGGAAAAGTGACCTTGGATGCATGCAAGTTTAGTTAAAGCTAGTCTCACATAGCCAGTCCTTCAGACTGATGGTGTTGGAGAATTTTCCCTTGATTCATGTCTAAGTATGATGCAATGAAAATGACAAGCATGAAAAAATAGGTCTGAAAAGGATGAGAGAATGGAAAAGTACCCAGTATGCATAAGAAATGCAAAGTGTCAAAATACTGTATGAAACAAAGCACCATTATGTGAGGTTTGACCAATAGAGAAGACATGTCTAAATGTGTCAAGGTCACCAGGCGTGACAGAAGGGAAGAGATAGATTTGAGGTTGCCCATTGGGCACCTACCGATAAGAAAAAGTATAAGACATGAACACTGGCCATTGTAACCTTAGATGTCCGGATGGCCAGCCGGCTTCTCACTTTGTTGCTTGTCAATAAAGTTAATTCTTCTGACCTGGAACCTCGACTCTGAGAAACTTCTTTGAGACCTGAACCAAAAAAACTATGAATTTGCCACAACAATGGCAGAAAGTCTGGACTCTGGACTCCATTTCATTGGCTAACTACCGCCCTGACTGACATGTAAAGCAACCAATCAGAGTTCGTTTTATTCTGCATCATGTTTAGGTGCAGGAGAATGTAAAGTCGATATCCCTAAGTTAACAGATCGGCATGCATCTAATGAAGTATTCATTCAAGAACGTTGTGCATGATTACTGACAACAAACTTCACATACTTTTGAAAAACATGCATTTAGCTGATCTTTATAAGCTGTTATTGTCACAGTTGTAAACACGATGGCTTTCTTCTTCCATTAGGGGGCTTGGGGTCACGACGGCTTTGTTTCCAGGCATACCGTTAAAGAACGTCTCCAAGAAATCCTGTAGAAAACATCCAATCAGATGACGACTTGGAAGCTCTCAAAGTGTTTCCCATTTTGTGTGTCAACGGTCCATGGACGTGACATCTGAGACTGAGGTTCATTCTAGTTAGTATGTGCATCCAACCAGATGTTACCATTACAAATTGAATTAAAAATCAATTCTGAATGTATCAGTTTATCCAGTTCTAGCTGCCAACAGAACGTAAAAACTACACTTCCAGGTTCCTCCTAACCACAATTCTTGTCATTTTTCTCCTGTTCAGCAAACACCTTTTTATGATGCTTTCATTGATCGCACCATATTTCTTGTTCCCTTGCCACAGTGACTCCAGATGTGCCAAATCTCCTCCTCTGAATCGCCAGTAATTCCACTCCTTCCTCTGCTAATCAGAAGGTGAGAGTATGTCAAACCGATTTGGCTTTAATTGGTCTGACGGTAAATTTCTGATTTGTCATGCCCAATTATTCCTTATTAATTTCCCTATCCAATGACTCTGTGGTGCACAGCCCTCTCAGCAGCTGGTGTCAGAGTAAAATTGGACAGATTTAGAGATTTTCAGTCTTGTTATTCATCTCCTTATCAATATGTCATCTGGAGATTGGACACATCAGTATGACTTGAGGGGGAGAAATCATCTACTGCCATGTTTGCTTCACGTCAAACTATGGGACTGGCACAAATATAGGTTTGTAGAGACTGCTCTGTACAAGGAGTCATTGTTGAGTTCTTTTAGAACACTAGTCCCTTAGTGATTATTTATGCCAATGCAATTGAGGCCAGCCCAAAGACTCTTAACCGTTAAGAAGATTCTGATGTGATGGAAGATTAGCAATGATTGTTTTATTTTGTACATAATTGTAAGCACTGAATGCATTTAGATGGTGTTATTTTTAATTCTGTACTGTAAAAATCAATAGCAGCTCTGTTGCTAAATGGGAAAAATGTGGTTTGTGGGAAAATATCTTTTTGGGTAAATCATGTATAGCCCTGTGGAATATATTTGCTCTATGATATCTTGTTTACTTGCTGTTTATTTTAAAGATTCAATGTCATGAACTTTTGCTAACTCAAGTGTTTAATTGTTCTTTGGAAGTACAACCGCTTATTGATACGCATTTTATGATCCACAGAAATAACATTAGATTTTGATTTAATTTCATTTTAAATAGATTCATTTGGGTACGTTTCATTTACGATGCATATTTTGCTTGCATATAAAAGAACATTTGTCTCAGCTATTAATATATTTAATATATTATTAAATATATTTAAATAATTAAATAATAATTAATTTAAATAATTAAATAATTCCTAATTATATAAGGAAGCTTCTTACTTTGTTGGCCTACATTTTGAAAAATGTTCACAAATTAACAGCAGTGCCCAAACAATGCAATTCAAAGGCCATTTATTTAGCATATAATAATCTATAATCAAAAACTAAACTTTATATTAAATTTCCTGTATGATACTTTTATTGTAAAATATAAATTCTTAATATATGATCACTAGGATTGGGAATCGAAAATCTATTCCAATTCTGGAATCGGACACTGAATCTGCTTTCGATTCCTGTGTGCGCATTTTAATGTGGTTTTAAATCATTAAAGTGCAAGAAGACGCGACATTTCTGAACTTTTGTATTTTTTTGTAACCGGGTGATTCTCCAACTACAGGCACTTTTGTTGTCCCTGGCCTTTTTTTGTAAATAAATAAACAAACAAGTGCACAAATAAACTGTCATTATGAAGTTCATGCTCCAACATCATAGTAACCACCAAATCTTGCCCCTTTTTTCTTTTAAAAATGCTTTTGCATGGCTGTTTATTAGCAGATTTTGCAGTTTTATGCTTGTCCCCAACCCAGACTGGCCCTCTTTGAATGTTAGAAAATTCTATTAAAGGATCGATTTAAAAATATTTTTTAACATGTTTGTCTTAAGGACAAATAAAATAATATCATACCATCGAAATTCCATATGTATATCATAATTTTAAACTATTTTTGGAATGAAATACGTCTGTCCCCAGGTTTTCCGTCATTTCCACCTCCCTCAACAAAATCCACTTTAATAGATCCACCTTAAATATTTTATTTACTTGGTAATCATGGAAATAATAGTGAAAAGGACGTATTAGTTGAAGATGAAACTTCAGGCACATGTGCTCTTCAGCACAAGAAAATAAATCAAGGTAAGTCAAGCTTTTATACAGAATATTTTTATTCAGCGTCATTTCCACCTTGGCTGTAGTTCGGTTGAATTATGTACAACAAATATGAAAATAATGTATTTATGTTTATTACGAGTAAACAACATAATAAGTCCAAAAGTAGCTAAGCCTGACATGAGGGTGTGCTAATATTGCAGAAAAACTGCTAAAATGTCATTTCCACCTCCGTCATTTCCACCTCTGAGAAATTTGAGGCGTAGATTTGGACATGATATATGCTGTTTTTGTGCGCTTTTGGCATGTTCTCATGACATATTTGTGCTTTTGGACTGAGAACTTTATATATCACCATTCCAGTACACTCTAAATGTATTTTTATTTATCTATATTTATATGAATGTTTTGAGCAGGTTTATATAATTTGCATATCATTTGTAATCATTATTTTTAAAACTATTAGGTATACTGTTCAACTCATATATGTTAAATAATAAAATACATGGCTAAAAATATTTTGGACTGGCAATTTAAGTAAAAATAAACAGAAACAATCTTTCCACCATAAACCGTCATTTCCACCACTTTCCACCACTACAGTTTTTAAGAAAAAATATAAGAATAACCAATGATGTGGATCTAAATGTATTTTAAAATAAGTAGTAATAGTTCATTACTTACAATATATGTGTGAGTGACTTATAATAAACATAGACCTGAGTAAAAATGAGATGCTGTAGGCAAAAATCCCAACTCGTGGCAACCCGTGGCATTTAGCAACTTTAAATGAAAATGCATTAAGTTCATGAAGTATTAATATTTATTTTGTTACATGATTAGGTAGCCACTGATGTTGTTGACAGATACATAATCTTATATAACAATTTTACAATATTATATTGTAATAAAATACATAAATTGAAAAGTGGTGGAAATGACATGGCTCTTCAGAAAAACTGTTAAAAATAATAATAATCCATGGAATTCTAAAACTGCCCACTGTTATATTGTGTTAGAAGACAAATGAATGAAGCTAGGAAGATTGTTTTAAGAGTGTTTTAAGAGAGTGAATTTTACATAAACTCACAGTGCCAAAAGTGCTTCTAGTTGGAGAATCACCCAACCGTTGTTTTTTTTTCTGGTATTACTAATTTGTTTATTTGTTCTTATTGTATTACTGACTGAATATTCATCTTCAATAATGTTTGAAATTTATATTAGATGTCTAGTTCATTTGTTAGTTGTTCTTTAGGCTGCTGATTTTTGTTCATGGTATTTAGCTGCAACAGAATGTTCGCAAAAAGACTAAATGTTTGACGGTTACCATATTGGAACCGAAACCGGGAATCGACAAGAATCGAAATCAATAAGATTCAAACGATACCCAACCCTAATAATCACCTCAGTTATAATTTCACATGAATGATTATAGTTAAAAGTTCTGAATGGAAATACAGTAACTCAAGACTCAAGTCATTTGTTCAAGAACCAGAATCAGGCTACACTGGTTGTGCTGTGTATTTTGGATTCACTAAGAAGAACCTGTTTATTAGAGTCGTTTGTTCATGAATCAGACTATACCAGTCACACTGTGTTTTTGCATGCAGTTTGCAAAGACTGAAAGATGTACGTATATTTCTGTCATTTTGTGATACAGGCCCTTTTAATCACATTCAGTTCAGACTTCAAACTCTGGTAAAATATAACTTACTTTTGCTGTAACTCTTTTCAGCAGCAGTGGTGTGACATTGCTGGGAAGCGGTACATGAAAACACTATCATGGTAAAAAAAAATTATATTGAGATTATATTATGCAAAGCATCAATTGAAATATCAATATTTATAACCAGCCTAAGTTGGAATGCAGCCTAGAAACACAATGTTAAGTCCCACCAGATTGATAAAAACCCTTGCACCATGACTCTTGGGTCAACCAATCAGATTAGAGCTATCAGTTCTGAGAAAGGTCTTGGCTTTTTTATGCAAGATTCATCAGACGGTCAGTGAACAGTCTGTGGGTGGGCTGATCTCACTAATTAAAGTCTAAATTAAATATGCAAGTATTTGAGTAGGCACTAAGTATGTGAACTGCTAAATTGATACCACTTATTTGTAGCTTGTGTTTGCGTGTCTACATTCCCATCAGTTTGAGATACTCACTGTGCATTATCCTTAACCACACACGGCAACTATAAGCACGTGAGTCTGTGTTACCAGTCAGTACGTGTGTTCGCATGGCACAACTCATTAAAAGAGCATTAGCGCTTGTATTTGTCCAGTGCTGTCATATGATTTCGGCAGGCCTGCGTTCAGGGGAAGCAGATGGCAGGAGGGTTAGTGAGATCTGAACACTCCAAATCTCATTAAGTCTCGTTTCATCCCTCTGCAGTTTACTCTTGTGAACACTCAAACCAGAAGCCTCAGAAATGCCAGAGAGCATTTATATCAAACGTTAGACTGAGATTTGTGTCCTTTGGCTGGGGAGAGTGACACAGGAGAAAGCACGAGGCCGCATCTGGTCTTAAAGTGCCAGCTTCTAATCTAGACCTGTCCAAAAAATGGTGTTTATCATGCAAGTGCTAAACAATCATTTTCTGTGTGTTTACGCAGGTTTACCTGTTCAAGATCATGTACCACTGCCTATTCCCTGCTTGTCAGATGCCAGAGTTGTTGTCAAAGGCCTGCTCTTTTTTTTTTTTTTGTAAGGTTACTTTGATATGATCGCCTTGCGGGGCCATCCACCCCTGGTGGAAAATGACCAACACCTCACTGGTAACGAGTGAGAAAGAGCGATCGAGTGATACCTGAGGTGTTTGTTGCTGTAGATCAACACAGAGGCCAAATAAGGGGAAGGAGCATTTAACCCTCTGATGCATGAATTATTCAATCGAAAAGGAAGAATACATTAATGTTTTTCTTCTTTTAATGTTTTATTTCAGAACAAGAATATAATAATTCCTGATATTTTTATTTTCAGAGTTTCACATAGTGGATACCATGTATTTAGGGTTGTAATGTAGGTGTTGAAGGTGCTGTAATATAGCATGCTATAATAAACATACACTGTAAAAAAAAAACCTGTAAAAAAACGGTATTATTCCGGCAGCTGGGGCGCCAGAAAATTACCGTAAAATAACGGAAAAAAACAATCTCGTTAAAATACAGTAATTTTCCATAATTAAATAACAGATTATATCTTTAATATTACATTAAATCTTATGTAATTATTGGGATTTTTAATGTTTTAAAAAGTCATATACACCTTTAAAACAATTAAATACTGTAAATTTAAGGTTTTATAAAATTATTTTATATAATAATGCTGTCTATCTACAGTAATTTTCTTTTAATATAGTTTTTATGTGTAAAATAACAATGAAATTATGTATAAAAATGCACACAAGTACATAAATTCAAATACAAATGTTTGTAAATTTACAGTTTTAATTTTTATTTGTACAGATCCAATTTCACAACATCTCTAATTAAGTTCTTAATAATAGCAAATGTACAGTCAATTTCTTTTAAATTAACTAAATGTATGAGTACAAATTACCTGCATATTTACAGTATTAGTAATTGAACAAACACTAAACATCAAGATAAGTGATTGATAGGAAATAGAAGCTTAGTATATAATTTAGAACATGTAAAAATATCCATAATAAAAAGCAATTACCGTATACCTTTACAGTATAACTTATTTTAACATTTACAATTACATTTTATCCAAAGTGACTAACCAATTAAGATAATAATTAAAGATAATAAAAAGCAACAAGTGCAGTGACAAGTCCCAGTTAGTCTAGCACAGTACACATAGAAAGGTGTTTTTTTTTTTTTAACAAAGATTTAGTATTATTGGGTGAAGTGTTTATAAAAAGATGGATCTTTAGCAGTTTCTTGAAAATGTGTTGCGTTGCGCCGGTCATTCCACCACCAGGAAACAGTCCAGGTAAATGTCAGTGAAAGTGGTTTTGTGTCTCTTAGGGATGATGGCACCACAAGGCACCGTTCACTTGCAGAACACATGCTTCTGGAGGACACGTAGATCTGAAGCAGTGAGTTTAGGCATAGGGCTACCTTTAAAGACAACTCTTGCTGCAGCATCTGGATCAGTTGCAGAGGTTTGACTGACACTGGAAGAGCTGCCAGGAGAGCATTACAATAGCCCAGTCTGGATAGAACAAGAGAGTTGTGTAGCTCCGATAGGAAGGGCCTGATCCTCCTAATGATAAGGCAAATCAGCAGGATCACAGCAAGTATGTTTTGGCTGAAAGCTGAACCATAAGCAGTTCTGTCTTGGCAAGGCTGATTTAAAGGTGAAGGTCATTCATCCAGCAAGAATTTTCCATCAGGTAGGCTGAGATGCGAGCAGCAACCGTCAGATCATCTAGCTGGATTAAAAGATATGTGTCATTAAGATAGTAGTGATAGGAAAAGTCATGTTTCTAAATGACAGAGCCCCACTAAGCAAAGTGATGTCCGAAAGACGTCTTTTCAATGTCTTTGTTACAAAAATCGAAGGTTGAAATGCCGTCCACTGAGGAGCCTGAATGAAAGTTATGACGTCTTTTTTTGACGTGTTCTGCACGTCCGATATAGACGTTCATCGAACCTTCGTACAAGGTTAAAACTAGTTAAAATGTGGCCATTGTGGACATATTTCAACATCATTTATGGTCTCATTTAGACATAATTACTTTGATTATTGCTGTCAGATGATCTTAGTGAGAATGAATAGAGGTTTAGATGTTGATATTCGTTTAATTTGAAGTGTCACCATTGTGGCGATCCGTGTTTGCTTTAGTTGGGCTCTTGGTCCCCGTTCCTTTTATTTTAACATTTATTGGGCTGCAGTAACAGTGTGTTTGTGTAACACAATTGTTGTGGCAGAGAAAGCCTAGAAAAAGTTTGAGGTGTTATCAGCTCAATGTTGATGACTCCATAATCATCACAAAATGGGCCTTTAATATTGTGTTTAAAGTTTTGTGTTTATATTTGCCATTAATAACCAACAACCTTGTGGAACTGCATTATTGGTGCCAAAAACATTAAAATGATCACTTATTTGAAGGTGTATAAAAAGCATGTGCACATGATGTTTTGAGCAAGAGTATCATACAGTCACACACAGACATCAAGATTGTGCATATGATTTCCAACAATGGTGACAATTTAAAAAAAAAAGCTTCATGCTGCAATGCATGATGGGTAGCTTTCATAGTACAAAACTCATCCTTAATTCCCAAGCTTTTTTTGGTTGTCACCGTTGTTGTGATTCATATCCAAAATCTTGATGTCTGTGTGTGACTGTATGATACTCTTGCTCAAAACATCATGTGCACATGCTTTTTATACACCTTCAAATAAATACACCTTCACCAATAATGCAGTTCCACAAGGTTGTTGGTTATTAATGGCAAATATAAACACAAAACTTTAAACACAATATTAAAGGCCCATTTTTGTGATAATTATGTCATCATCAACATTGAACTGATAACACCTCATACTTTTTCTAGGCTTTCTCTGCCACAACAATTGTGTTACACAAACACACTGTTACAGCAGTCAAAGAAAAGTTAAAGTAAAAGGAACGGGGACCAAGAGCCCAACTAAAGCAAACACGGATCGCCACAATGGTGACACTTCAAATTAAACGAATATCAACATCTAAACCTCTGTTCATTCTCACTAAGATCATACGACAGCAATAGTCAAAGTAATTATGTCTAAATGAGACCATAAATGATGTTGAAATATGTCCACAATGGCCACATCTGAACTAGTTTTAACCTTGTACGAAGGTTCGATGAACGTCTATATCGGACGTGCAGAACACGTCAAAAAAAGACGTCATAACTTTCATTCTGGCTCCTCAGTGGACGGCATTTCAACGTCTGATTTTTGTAACAAAGACATTGAAAAGAAGTCTTTCGGACATCATTTTGCTTAGTGGGTAGTTAAAAAAAATGAAAAAAAAGAAAGAAAGATGGGTGGAATCTAACACAATCGTAATCTTGCTGTAGCAACTCCAAACCTTGTGCATACTTTTAGTGCAATCATATGGAATCAGAAGACTGTTATGAACATATGGAATCAGAACCGTTATGATTTTTATGTTTTAGTGAATTCTTCCCATACCTTGTTTGCCATGATCATCTGCTTTCCACGTGACCTGAAATCACACACACACACACACACACACACACACACACAAGTTATTTTAAAACTCAGTATTAGATTTACACATGTCAGAATATGTTCCATTGGGACAATGCAAAAACTCAAATGACTATGATCTTGAAGCTGAGCTGGAAAGGCTAACAGTAATATTTTGAGCTGCCATGTGATTTTAGCTAAGTTACATTTATAGAAAGTAATGAATATGATTTACTGTGACCTAGCTGCACACCTAGGTCCTAGGGGTTCATCATGTTGTATTCATATTCTAGTCTTCCTGTTCTAGGCTTTCCTGTATCATCAACAAGTACGTTAAGTTACAGTATTTCGATTTCTTAACGGTCTTAATAAAGTTAGTCATGTTAACTATTACGAAATAAACAAAAGAAACACAAAACTGTGGCTATTACAATGGTAAAAAATCAGCTAAAAACGTGTTTACTACAATTTTATTATAATAAAATAAAGTATGTTTTTTAAGAGAAAAGTTTTCAGCTTCCAGACAGTGTTTCAAAATATCCCGCCATTTATTGGTTTAATGTTACTGACTATCATAACGAAGATTTTATACACAATTATGGACTTTAATATGAATAACAAGTCTACAAAAGATTGTTTTAGGTCTTTAAGTTAACAAGTAGAGATGTGGGTTGGGTTCAACTGATCTTTCTTAACACAGATCGATAATTAAAAAAACGCATGCTGCATTTTCAGTGTTTTGCCCTGACCCAGTTAACAGTTATAACTGAACATCATTTAAGAATGCTAACGTTAGCATGGAAACTGTCTAACCAATTAACACAAATGTAATATAAAATATCGTACACACATGTAGTATGAGACTCTTACCTCAGCTGTTGATCGGTCGGGATGAGGTCCGCTGTGACGACGAACCAGGCTCACTGAAAAAGGGCGCGTTATTTCTGGACTGACACCCAGACTACAAACAACTAATATGTGTTCAGCGCTCCTGCTCACGGCTGGCTGCTTCTGTCAAATACGATTATAGCTTTGAACCACTGTGATCACAATCCACGACTACTTCACGAGCGTAGACTGAAACTTCAAATCTCCCGCTTGCCCTTGACACAGATCGACGACAGAGACAGACCTGTAGCTAACTGTTGTGGGCGGGACTAGCAGCAACGAAACGTAATGGCGGATAATTTGAATCTGCGCGCGCGCGGGCACACACACACACACACACATACAAACGCGCACAAAGCCACGCAGATTTGGAAAAACGATTCATAAAAGACATAAAATATAGGCCTAAATGAAATTTACGGGCAAATACAAATGATGATCAAAATGAACATCTATTTGCAAGACAAAATTAAAAGACTATAAATAATTAAATAGCGTTAGCCTCATAGCACAATTGCCTAAGTCATTTTTTGTTTCTTCTGGTTTTCCAAAGACATTGAAATATGACTTAGGCAATTATGCTATGAGGCTAACGATAGGCTTCCCTAATGTGTGTACAAATCTTAAAACTCACTTTAACCCCCACACGCTTAATAATCTTTAAGGAAAACATGTTAAGTGACTGCTGATTTCTGCAGTTATACCTTATTTTCTTTGTTTTCTAATTCCACAGAAATAATCTGTAAAATATTACTTAATTTTTTATGTAAAATTACACATAACCATATAAAATTACAGAGAATTTCCTTTAAAAAACGTAAAATTAATGTAAAACCAAAATAAAAGCAATTACCTGTAAATTTAATAGTGGACCTTTAAATTACAACAAATATCTGTAAAATAACAGGTATTCACTGTATAATGACAAAACGGGAAAATTCTGTAAAAAAATACAGACCGTTTCCTGTAAATTTACATTTTTTTTACAGTGTATAATACACATTTAATACTTTCTTACAATTATTATTATTAATATTATTATTTAGAAAACTTTTTTTAAAAATATTTAAAAAAAGTCTTACAATATTATTTTATAATCTTTAAAATACTCATAGTAGAGCTGAATGTACAGTAATTAAATAATAAATAACCAATGAATAAATGTTGCATGGGGTCTGCAGTGAATATAAATTACAACAGATATATGAAAATAATTGCATCTAGGTTTTCATTTACCATTTATTCAAAATGCCATGCACCAGGCCTTCATCAATTGATGAACATATGGTGAACATCTTATTTTAAAGTATTTGGGTGAATACTTTACTTTTTTTTTTAATTGCACGCAAATCATACATTTTACAAATCATTTTAAATTTTATTATTTTTTTTGCCCAAATTATGCATTCAAAGTAACTAAATCTTTTTTGAAATATATTTGTATATATATATCCTATTTTTTTTTTCTAGCAGTATATTGTTAAACCTTTTTATATTAAAAAATATCTGAAAATATATATTTTTGTTGTGTCTGGTTGGATTGCAGTGTTTAGTGGTTGTGGACAGTGTATTCTCAATGATATAACAGTAAAATACAACAAATAAATGAATATCTGAAAGCCCTATAAAGTGGACAGTCATTATTTGAAAGTGTAAAAGCCATGCTGGCTTGGATATAACATCTTACCCTTAATTGTCAAAAATGATCGATCTAATGATCGATTTATGGCTGGTAATACAGACAGTAGACCGTGTGTTTTCACTTTCATCCTCCATGTAATGAGATGCATCCCAATTACAGCAGTGAACAGGGTGTCACAACAAGCACAACATATTGTAATGTTTTCATTAAAATATAATTTCTTTATAAATATATTATGTTTAAGTTTAGGAAGCAATTAGTCATTTGCTTAAAAATTCGGGTGCCTTGCTCAAGGTCACAATAAAGGGTTAAATAGACCTTGCTCAGAGCAGCACCTTGACAGGTATAAAAGCAAGGCTGTGAGGGATAGGCTTACCGTGTTTTCAATGGCATCCGCTGTAAAAACCTGTATAAATCTCCTAGATCATTTATAATTTCCCGCAGCTCATGTTGAGTTTTTTGTCTACTGAAAGTTTTTGGAAAGATTTTTTTGCAGTCAGCAGAACAATCCAAAAACACATAAAAAAAAAACAGTAAGAAAGATGGCGCTGTTGTGAATAAGGTCTATTGGGGTTGAAAAGGGAGGCTCACCAGTCCAGTTATTTAACTGCCATGCCAAACCTCCCCCAGTTTCCACTTTCTTTTTATCCTTTTTGAAGAAGAGATGCTTGGTTCAGTGGGTGTTTATTGTACAATCCTCCCATAACCGTTTACATCCAATTGATGCGTTCACACTGCTTCAGACTGCTGTCAATGACCTGATTTCACCTAACACAGAAAGACTGTCTTTCCCCACTTGGATATTCAAGACTTACATGACATGTAGAGATAGAGATTTAGTTGATGATGCTGAACACAAAGTGAGATTTTATACACAGTTCAACTGGATGTTGTAAGTTTCTCCCTTGAGCTTTCTGCAGAGCTGTAGCTTCCAGGTTCTTTCTTGACTGCAATAAAGAGAGAGCGTATTTTAAATATTTTTTGGGTCTCTTTAGTAAAAGTAACGCTTATTGCAGCACTATTGTATCCTTTGGCCTGTGGATACATAGGTGTGACAGACAGAGGCGTAAAGAGAAACAAGAAAAACAGCAAGAAAAAGGAAGGTGATTCCTTTGATGTTCTCATATCACCAGCCTCCTTTAAGTCCCCACATTTCTTTTCATTCCTTTGCCCTTATCTAATTTCTTTTTTGTTCATGCACAGGCTGAATGACAAACTTCCAGAACAACTTAAAAGTTAACCTTAACTTCTCAGACATACCTCCTACTCATCTCCACTACAAAACTCATTTCAGATAACTTAATTACTAAATTGAAGCATGTTGTGGCAAATTGGAAGCCATCATGTAAACAGAATATAAATAATTTCATCTAGGTTTTCATGTGTGTGTGTGTGTGTGTGTGTGTGTGTGTGTGTGTGTGTGTGTGTGTGTGTGTGTGTGTGTGTGTGTGTGTGTGCATTTACTAAAACATCTCGAAAATACATGTACATTTATTTGAAAATCTGTACTGCCAATAATTTGTTTCTGCTTTATATTAAAGGAGAACTCCGGTCAATTTTTAAAATTTTAACATAAAAGTGATGTTATTTCAGCCAGCACTCATACAGTACATGTATTTACATCCTGTTTTCGGTCGAAGTCCATAGTAATCGATTGTCGAGTTCACACGCATAGGTTTAGTTACCTATGATCACGCGCGTGAACTCGACAATCGATTACTATGGACTTCAACCGAAAACAGGATGTAAATACAGGTATGTGCGCTGGCTGAAATAACATCATTTTTATTCATATCTTTCACATCTACTGCAGTCAGATTCACCCGTGTTCACTCTGAAGGAATAACTCACATTGGCTGTGCACTTGTAATGACACATCAAGGATGTTAAGAGGCTAAAAGCAGGTTTAGTACTTGCCCCATTGAAGTCAACAGGGTGCAAATTTTAAAAATAGAATAACTCGGTGTAGGCAACACCGATTTTTGTCGTTGTTCTCTGTATTGACAGCACTCCAAATTTACAAAAAAATTAGCTCAATGTTAAAATTGACCGGAGTTCTCCTTTAATATTTTATGTAAACAAATCTGAAAATATGTTTCTTGTCATATCTGGTTGTATTGGAGTGTTTAGATACAACTGGGCTTTTTTGGAGATAGTTTTGCTTTTCATCTGTTAATTGAAACTCATCCGTGTGGCATTATCAGCCAATGAATCTATTTGGAAGAAAATCTTTGCGTATATAAAAACCCTTCTGGACTTAAAAATCTGATTGTTTTGGTATTGTTGCTGTATCTTTCAGTAAGGGCTTCAGCTAAATGTGTGTGTGTTTAAGGGCTCATTATTCTGTAATGAAATGAATCCCTAAGTGCTCCGGGTTGCATTTGTTATGTTGTCACATACTTTCCTCCCACATTTTACAGTCATGCATGCATGAACGCATATATTTTATATTCCCCCATGAAGGCAGCTCATTGTTTTGTAATCCCGGCCCTCCTTAACGGGACATTAAAAAGCTGGGATTACACAGTGTCACGTTGTTCTGTTCTGTCTGCAGTAATTATGGCATTTTATGCACTTTTACAGAAGGATTAGCTTTCCTGTAGCATCAGTTTTAAAGAGTTTTACAGAGAATGACAACCTGCTTTACTAAGACGTAGATCACCGCACGACTTTCGAGAAAGGGTGAAAGACAGACTAGGCATTTGATAAAACATGTATTGGTTAATTCATTGGGATCTAATCTGTGTTTGTCAATCGTAGGTTTTAGGTTGATTTTATTTGGCATCATTGCTCATTGACCCAAAAAAATGAGATTTTAGCAGTGCATTCAGTTTGTATGTGAAAGAAATGCAAATGAACCAGCAATTCACAGAGACTGAAAGCTCTAAGTAGGGGCCTTTTGATGCTTTGACAGTTTGCAGAAAAATGTTTAATTTCTTACACGTGTTAACAATTACTGCCTTTCAACTGCAGCCTCGCACAGAAGACTCCTGATGGTCGTTGCTGTGCCTAATGACGTCTGGAGGGTCTCTGAAAACAGCCACTTTCAGAGACGTTTTGGAAACCCAGCCCACTCAACACTGGTTATGAATAACTTATGGGCAGGCGTATGATAGACTAGTTGATGTGTTTCCTTCATGAATATATCCAGCAGCAGGTCAGGTGTGCTTTAGAAAAATGTATCGCATGCAGCCGAGTGTGGTCAAAAGGTTAAAGAATAGACAGTCTCAGAAAACGATTTCTGAACTTGGCGAACTCCTCCGGATTGCGTTATGTCCAGAATTAAATGTTATTGTTCCTCACGATCAGCTACAGAATAAAGAAATGACTTTTTTCTTTCTGGGAAACATGCCCGTAACAATTTATTTATATATATAAATGTTCACACATTTCTTTATTTTGTAGAGTTTTAATAAGATCCACAGACACATCTCTAAAAATAATATAATAAAAGCTTGGCTGCGGAGACGCACGTATGAATACAATTTCACTAGCTCTGCTATCCAAGAGTAAGAGTCACCCCCACCACCTGCTCTCTGTTATACCAGGTTTTGGTTTAAACCTGCTTGTCTTTGAAACAGTCTCACGGGAGTAATTAAAATATTGTCTCATCCCGTGGAATGTTTTTAGAAGTTTCCATGGCTGACAGATGGTCCGTAGGTACCACAACAAGAGTTGCCTTTGTCTTGGACGATTGAACATTTGAAACAAATGGCACCAAGCAATTGCCAAGAATTTACCAGTAATGAGATTGGGAGGGTGGGGTGTGGATTTCCGATCGCCAGGAAGCCATTTTATTAAGGGTAGAGACTAGGTTGTAATTAAAGAAGGATTTCACAAAGAATACCTAAAACCCTTTTTATGCCTTTGGGGCTCTACACATTGTAAGCAGAGAGGTATTTGCTTTTAAAATTATATTGCAGAACTGTATGTATTTTATTGGCTTCAGATAACCTAAAAGGTTGCTTCATACGGCAAAATAACATTTAATTCAGGTTAGAAATTGTATTTTATTTGATTAAATCAGCCTGCCAAAATAGGTTATGCTAACAAAATTATGGGTTGTATGAAGTTGATTATAAAACTAGCAATTGCTGTTTTTTCAGGCCATGATTTTGCCTCTTTGCACTGAAAAAGTGAAAACAGACAGTTGTTGCCCTAAGGAGCTTTAAAATTACTTTCATTATCATTTACTTTCTCAACCAAGTGACTCTTGAAGTGTGGAGAGCACCCTCTGTTTTAGGCTTGGAGGTATTGCATGGGTGCTCAGGTTGAGTCGGTGTTAAATTAAATATATTTGACTTGAATTAAACTAGTAAATTTAGACGTCACCGCATAACACAGGTTTTTTGTTGTTGTTGTTGTTTTTTTTTTTTGGAGAGGGGGGATATTTGGCAAGAACATGAAATTTTGCATGAAATATAGTGGCAGCAAAGGAAGTGATGCTTGGAATGGGAGGAAATGAAATATGAGAGACTAGAAAACTGTAGCAGGACACATAGCATGTGTCAGTACAATGACTAGTCAACTGGTCGCATAGAGTTGAGATTTCAGAAGCTTTTCTATGTCTAATAATTACTCAAATCACATATGTTTAAATAGGTCAAATCAAAGTTTTTTTTTTTTTTTTTTTGCAAAGAGTTATTCTCAACTGACTGAAGTCTGCGGTCTGCAGTTTCAGCACCATGGACAGAGACACACATACCAGGTGGCACATACTCAACAAAACAGATATTTGAGAATATGAAGCCTCAGTACTGCACTGCTGAAACAGGTATATTGCATGTTTATGGTTCTTGTTTCATACTTTTAAAAATGTGTACATTCAACATTCTTTACAAAGCTTTGTAGCACACATTCATCATAGTTTATATTACCCACATCATGTCATTCCAAAACCTGTATGAGTTTCTTTATACTGCAGTCTGTAGAACACAAAAGAAGATATACTGTATTTGAAGGTGAGTAAATGATGACAACATTTTTATTTTTGGGTGAACTTTCCCTTTAAAAAATGCAGAATCAAATTGTTGAATTTTATCAGAAAATCAGAATTTCAATGGTCTCGAATATAATCGTTCTGAATTAGCAAAAATCATTCTTGAACCAAACTGAAAACATATGAATCGTGAATCGATTCGCTGTCTACCCAAAGATTCACAGCCCTAGTATTTACTGTATTTTTAATTAAATAAATTCAACCTCGGTGAGCTTCTTTCAAAAACATTTAAAAAAAGAAAATCTTGTTGACCCCAAACTTTTGAACGGTAGTGTGTTGTGTATACTGTATAAACAATGTAATTCATGCAACCAGTCAGTTTTTGCATTTACAGTATCCACTATAGACTGGATTGCCTGCTCAGCAAAAACACCATGAACAAAGAGATTCAGGTTTAATTACATTTTTCGCTCTTGACATTTGCCCTTGACTGAGTCATTTAACCCTCATTTGCCCCAGAGGTGTTCCATGAACGCTCAAGTATCCTCTCTTTGGAAAGGACCACAGCTCAATACAAGAACGGCCGAGTCCCTGAAAGAAGGTGGCGATGACTTGAATTTTTGTGGAATCACATTAAATATAGCCACAGATTACCTGATTATGAAACTAAGAGTAACCCAGTTATCATAGCTTTGCTTTCAATCTCACAGCATAGGATGCCCTGGAGGCCTTACTTTGCATGTTTAACTGCCCCACACAATGCGTCTGATGACTGCAGCACAGCTGGGGTTTGATTTAGACGGAGAGGTGCTATGCATCACATTGTAACATAATGCAACAGTGACTCACACTGCTAGTCTGGTTGAGGAGATACAGAGAGACAGCAATTGTAAATGATATCCGTACAAATAGGCCCCTGCTGCAGTAAACATTTGGTGTCCTGTCCATTAAAGGAACCGGTTTCTTTTTAGCTCAAGTATCTCACATAATGAGTCTGGATTGGGCCTTAGAGCAAGCAAACCGGCTGTATCTGTATCTATGAAGGCTGTGCGAGCGATACAGCAGTTATCTGCAGGAGGTCTGCGATGAATCAGAGCTGGTCTATATGTGTGTAGTGCGGAAGGCATTGCCGACATTCATTCTGAGTGCAACAAGAACAGCCACAGTCTAGCTGCTGGAACATGCCCACTTCACAATCCATTAAATCACCCCAGCGCTTCTGAGGAAATGGCAAATGAGAAAAGAACAAAAAAGGGGGAGAAATATGATTACTTTGGCTGGTGACAGACAACTCTGACTGACAAATAGCCTCTCAAAGGATGGTGGATTGGTTACTTATTGATTGGCATTTACAGTGCAATGCAGGAAACTGTGGTAAGAATAATAAATGAAAACAAGAAAGCAGACAGACGATAACAGATTGGTTGAACGAGAAAGAAGGATAATGTGGTTCAGCCGTCCCTCTTGTTAAAAGCTCAGCTTGTTCGTTATATGGGTGCAGCGGGATAACGGTATGGACACGTGATTATCATATTGTGTACATTTGCTTGTCTACGGTATATTGGGGGGAAAAAAAATCAACCAAATGGAGACACTCACCTGCGCATATGCAACTTATCTCCACTTGACTGCTTAAACTCTCAGCTTGCTTGAATCTTCAGATATGAAGTACTGCATACTACCTTGTGCTTGATAACTGAAAAGTCTAATCTTTTTGTATTTTTAGTGTATACTTCAGTACTTGTGACTGTGACTATGGGCTATTTTTTCTCATCTCATCTACTGGCTTTTAAGAAAGTTGCATACTTATACTCCTCCTCAAAATCCAACCTGCACCTCACCACGGCGAGGGGGTGAATATCAAGGGGATTGCTCATTGAGGCTATATCTCCAGTGAAGAAGGCTTCAGCCAAAGTATCACTGTGGGTATTAGGCGAGGTGGGCAGCAGGCTCAATGAGAACCCTGAAAACGGTGGCCAACGCAGGTGGTGTCCCTTTGAGCCTGGGGTTACGGCTAACCTGCAGGGCAGCAGCTGCTGCTGGTGTGTGGAAAGCGGGCAATCCCTGTACAGAGTCAATGGGTTCCTCACCGATAGAGACAAGAGGCAAACACATTACAAGGTTTAGCTCTGAAATGATTGTCTCAACTGCGTGCCACCCCTGCAACCAGTCGTCTGGGGATCTCCGGTGCCACAGGACCAATGCCACGGTGGCCAAGATAGTGGATTTAGGATTATGTGACCTTCCTCCACTTTAAATATCTGAGTGTGGGAATTTGCATTGTTTCCATTCTTTTTTTATTATTATCAAGTCCTGTGGTGATGGGCCTCATGGGCAATGGAGGCAGGCTCAGGATGAAGCTGGAAATTTCTAGTCTGAAAGCTTTGTATTTCAGTTCAATTTTATTTGTATAGTGCTTTTCGCAATACACATCGTTTCAAAGCTGCTTTACAGAAAATGCATGAGTCCACATTACAATTTAGAGTGATCAGTTTTAAGAGGTAACTGTCTAAGTTATGAATTTCAGAAATGTACACAAATCACAGTTAGCTAAAAAAAAATGTATTCAAACAATGTAATAATTTAAGACAGAAACAATGAGCTCATCGAAGTAATGAATACTTGTCTGTTAACAAATTATTGTGACATATAGAAAACTGTATTGGTATTTCTATACGACGCTTTTCCGACTGTCAGGTATCATGTTGTTATATTATAAATTACTGTAGCACTTTTTTTTTTTTTTTTTTTTTTTACCATTTTAATCACAGGCTGAAGCGTCGCAAGACATCACATTGTGTTGTTTTAAATTGTTGTTATCATGTTGCTTGGTGGTTGCTAGGGTGTTTTTTTTTTGTTTGTTATTTTTACTCGTTTTATTATCCACAAGGGAAAAATCATGTTTGTTTATTCAAGTCACTAACCATAAGTATGATACTTGCCTCAGAAAACTGCACTAATGGCTCAATTGTTTTTGGTTGTATATGGCTCATAAATATTGATATCATTTTCAAGCACATTTGTTAGAGCTATATACTGTTTTAACAGTATGGGAAGAGGACTTTGATCTGAAAGACAATGTTTTATGTTCTTGATGTGACCTTTCTGAACTTTTGTTTTGCTTAAACACACAATGTACTGTCCGCGACACTCGTTAGCTTTGTCATTTTATGCTTATTCAGAGTCAGACTGTCAGTAATGATTTTAAAAGCTTTGAAAGCCTGCATTGAAGTTCAAAGTATCCTGCATGCAGCGTCTGCCGTGGTGTATTTGTGCAAATGTCTGTTTCAGACACAAGAAAAAGTGATCAGTGATTATGTACTGTACCGTATGTATGTAGCCAGAGATAGAAGCATGCTCTTACATATTATTTTCTGAGCCATTATCTAAAGGCATTGCCTGCCATTTGCTGAGCAGCAGAGAAAAAACATGAGCATGTTGAGCTATTCATTACCAAAATTGATTTATTTACGTCCCAAGAGGAATCTTGTGGCCTGCTCTTCTCCATATAGATCTGATATGGGGGACTGAGATAGCAGCTACATAAATATTGAACAGAATATTAATGCGTTCATTACTGGACTGCTCAGTATTGGGGTTTCAAGAGTTTAGATGGAAGGCTGGCCCACTCAGAGCCATCAGCCGACCCTCAAAGGCATTTGGATCATAAAACGATGAGGGGCGCAGCTGCCAGACAGAGAAAAACAGCATGTTCATATTGCTGACAGTGACTTATGTGTAACTGGCTGGAAAGTGTAGCTGACTAATAAATTTGGATGATATTAAAGACCTAATAAAATCTAAATTTCATTTTTATGGCTTTTAGTCCATATCGTAAGGCTCATAGGCTCCTATCTATCTATCTATCTATCTATCTATCTATCTATCTATCTGTCTATCTGTCTGTCTGTCCGTCCGTCCGTCCGTCCGTCCGTCCGTCCGTCCGTCCGTCCGTCCGTCCGTCCGTCCGTCCGTCCGTCCGTCCGTCCGTCCGTCCGTCCGTCCGTCCGTCCATCTATCTGTCTCTTTGTCTATCTATCTATTCATAGTTATGTCTATCATTCTATTGTTCTATCTATAGCTCTATCTCTATCTTTAAAATACAAAATTTGGCGGTGCCACAAGAAAAAATACTCAAGATACAATCTCTGAAAACAATCCTTAATATCATGTAGATTTTGTTGTTAGGTAGATTTGTCTTGTGTCATAACCTAAAATAAAATAATTTATCACAGAGTATAATCTATGACCTTTAGGAGTTTTCTTTTACATTTCACTTTCAAACAACGAAGGCCTTCCTACATACACAACTTAAACTCCAGTTTGCGTTTGAAAATATATTTTCCCAATTCAAAAGTAGCATCAAACATCAAAAGAAATCATTTCCATATTTGAATTTGAGGCTTTGGCAGTCAGAACAGTTCCCCTGTGTAGATGTTACAGCAGCGTCTGTACCTGACACCTGAAAAGTGCTGTCATATTAGATAAAGACTAAAGCATTGTAGCTGCATAACACTGAACTGATACTGACAGGCTAAAGTGAGTTTTTGTTAAGAAAAACTCCACTGAGTGTCTGGAAAAGAGGACAGCAGTTTCAGACAGGAGGGAGGGAGGAAGAGAGATAAAGGCCTTGGCAATTATCCTGGATTCAAATCTGTAATTAATGTTAGTTTATCTTCCTTTCAGTTTAGTGGGAAGGTAGCGAAAGACAGATTGTAGATCTCCTGCGTTAATTGTAATCTCAGCTGAATTTTGCCTTGTGAAAAACACTAAGGCACAGGGAAAATCAATGCCGTCTGATTGCTCTCTATGATTCAAGAACCCACTTGATAAAACACGCAGTGAAAGCGACTTTATGCATTGTATTTCTGTTTGTCCTCATGGGACGGGGCAGTTTTGGGCCAAACCTAGCAATTCATCAAGTTCTTCAAAGGAGAGGTTGTTGTTGTTGATTGAACCCTTAATTCAAAATGACAGAGAAAATAATGTCATTCAGTTTGAGCTATGATTTAGATGAAATATAGTGATCTCTTGTGAGTTGGGTACTATTGGAAACCACCACAATAACTTCATATTACAAAATCAAGTGGTCCTTTTTTCTCTCCAAAAGGTCTAAATGAGATTGATGAAGTCTTTTTGTAGGTCTTTATGTTTTCAGAATTTTGTTCAAAATTCACAGCTTCTTATTCTTTACATTTTTATTTGGACTAAATGTACAAAGGTTTTCCCTCTTGTGAATCTGATAAAAGGCATTTTTATTATTATTCTTGACATTGTTTGGTGTTGATTAATATCATGCGACCTGACTCTTTGTAGCTGAGGTTTGTTCCATAGAGGAGTTTTGCCTGATGAAGACTGAAGTGTTTGAAACTTTGCTTTGCACTACCATTCAAAAGCTTGAGGTCTGTAAGATTTGTTCGTACTCACCAAGGCTGCATTTATTTGATTAAACATACAGAAAAAAAAACAGTTGTAATGTGAAATATTATTTAAATTTCACTTAAACTTTAAAGTTTTATGTATTCTTGGGATGGCAAAGCTGATTTTTCAGCATCATTACTTCTTCAGTGTCACATGAACCTTCAGAAATCATTAAAGGGGGGGGGGGGGTGAAATGATTTTTTATGCATACTGATTTTTTTACACTGTTAAAGAGTTGGATTCCCATGCTAAACATGGACAAAGTTTCAAAAATTAAGTTGTACGTTTGATGGAGTATTTCTGTGCCAAAAATACTCCTTCCGGTTTGTCACAAGTTTCGGAAAGTTTTTTTCTAGTATGGGCATGTGTGACGTCAGATGGGGCGGAATTTCCTTATATGGGTCCTAAGGGCACTCTCCCGGAAGGGCGCGCGCGCACCCGTAGACCAGAGCTACGACGAGCGAGAGAGCGAAAGCAGTACGCCCATCAAAGCTCTGTGCTCGCTGCTAGTGCATTTCGACGATGATTGTTTTATAAACAAGGCCCAGTTCGACGCCTTAAGGATGGAGCAGTCCCAACGATAAAGGTTAACGGTCGTGCGTTGGAATCGTGAGTAAAACTGCTTCAAATGTCTGTGTGTTGTTAGCTATCGGCGCGTAAGCACAGCCCACACGGCACGCCTCCAGCCGCTCGGGTTTTTTTCGGAAAGACTCGGAACAGCCTATCTTTCTTTTATAAATATAATAAAACTAAAGACTTTTTGGAGATATGAAGGATGCAATACTACTCTATAGGTACTCAAGATTAACATGAGATTGACTGAAACTGAGTGTTTCACCCCCCCCCCCCCTTTAAAATATGCAGATTTGCTGCACAAGAAACCTTTCCTTATTATTATCAAAGAAAACATTTGATTCTTCTGAGCCATGGCTTTTAGTGCACAACAACACAAAATGCACTGTATTTGCATGTGGAGGAAATATGAAATGTTGCTGGGTAAGCATGTGGTTTTAACAGGTAGAATCTGCAGGTCTCTTCTTATGAATACATTATGAGGGGGGTCAACCCAGTCTAGGGCCAGACAGATAATTCTCTCTCTCTCATTCCTTTCTTTCTCTCTCTCTTTGTCTCCCCCACTGTTGAGAAAAAAATTCTGCTGACTCCAAACCTTTCCCTCAGAGAAAAATGGGGATCCAAAAACAATAGCACAAAATACAATTTGCATCTGTGCCCCTGAGCCGGTGGGATTTAGTGTTCGCTCACGAAACTCATGCAATCCAACCTTATTTAAACAACAGCCATAGTCTTAATACTGCACATTTCACCCCATTTCAGTCTATGAGTCTGGAGGACGTGTTTTGGTTTTGTAGCACATAAATCACACAACACTGTTGTTGTGATTATGCTGTGAAGGATTATTCACTAGTTATGATGCTAGAGCTGACTTCACTCATTAGTAATAGGTGAGTTACATCATCTGCGCTCCACCCAATAATTTCACCTCAAAATATATATGGCAATATAATATTAAATTATATTATATTATTTTATATATTTCTATTTACATTTATTTAAATATAATTATATATATAAAAAAAAATTATATGTAACTTTAATATAAAAACTCGTTATTAACTTTATTATTATTTTCATAGCAGATTGTTTGTGCGTGTGCGTGTGTGCGTGCATATAGATATATAGATTATACTATACATAAAATGGCACATTCCAATAATGAAAATAGTAGGTAAAATTTTACTTTTTTTTGTCATCAAACCCATTCATTTCACCTTTTTCATTTTTTCTTTCTATAGTTTAATTTAATATATATATTTTTATTTGAATTGTATTTAATTTTAAGTTTAATATAAAAATTAAATATTAATTGTATTATTATTTTATTTTAATTGGAGATTTGATTATTATAATTGTTGTTATGTAATGTATTTGTATTCATTTGTTTGCATATAATTACATTATAATTATTATAATATAATTTAATTCTAAAATGTATAATTTAATTTCCATTTATTTCATTTGATTTTGGGGTGACATTTGACCTGGACATGTTATCGTGAGATTCATTCATATCTTCCATTGACATAAGAGCAAGCTGGACATCCCGTCATGTTCCTGCTGTGTGCAGAGACAGACTGTTGAGATCAGTGAGTTAATCAGTGATGTGGACACTATATTATAAAGTCAAAAGTGTCTTTTCTGGACATGAAATATGAAGGCAATGAAATAAAAGGCAGCAGATATCACCCCATTGACCATGCCACAATGACAGGTGCGTGAAATTTCATGTCATTTCCTAATGAATTCTTTACCGTAATGAAACAGCCTCGCGGTCAGGTGTGCCCGCTAACTGCGTCCTGCTGTGAGACGTCTCTCAAGGGGACAGATGGTGTGAGTCTCCAGGCTTTACATTGGATCCGTAGGTCTAACGAGGATTCTTTAAAACAATGGAGCACCATCTGGGAGCAGTAAGGGGGACTTGTTAGCTGGCTAAGGACCCTGTACTGTGTCATCCTGCCTCCCGTCAATGAAGTTAATGACCACACACAGCGTGTCTGAGAAACACCACCATGTTTTTTTATTAGATTTTGCTAAGGCAGCCACAGGGGCTCTGACTGAAGCTGTTTTGTGTCCTCTACTACCCAGACGGATTGAAGGTTTGTCTATCAAAAGAGATCTTTGATTTGAAAAATAATCACACTGCGGCCTTAGATGATCTCTTTCCTCGTTGATCTATTCATAGAAAGTTTATGTGGCTTGGTCATAAAAATCAGATAATCTTAATTAGATAAAGGCAGCAATTTTATATATTTATGTGTTGGCTTTTAAATTGTGGATCAATGCAGAGCCAAGCGCCTCTCAGACGTTACACAGTACTTTATTGGAAATTAAATGAGAAAAATGGCAAAGAAATGGATGACCTACTTCTTTTGGTAATTCATAGGATGTGCTGAATGGCTCAAGTTATCAGTTTAGAAAGGAGAGAAGGAAAAAAAGGGGGCAAATCTTAATTGAAATGCTGTTGTGTGCCATTCATTTGTATGGGGGAGTATGAATAGCTGTCATTGAGTCAGACGGAGAGAGTTAAAGCAAGATAAAAAAAGAGTGAGACAGCCAAAGAATTGTGGATGTTAACAGGTCCTTGAAGTGAGGTGAGACAAACCAAAAACTCTCCTTCTGAATCCATCCCAGGATGACTCAATACTGGGCACCCACCCATCAGAAAATGACATTTTTCTCATCAGTGAGCAACAGAATTTGTGACCTAATGTGACACATTTAGGCAGCAGGCACTTTTATCCAATAGAGAATATATAAAAGCACCAAGAAGTATATAATGTTTGTAAGTCCGAATGTAAGATTTTATGATGTCTGTCTGGTCACTCTGTGTTTGGCCATATACAGTGCTATGCATACGTTTAGACACCCATGCTAAAGTTGACTAAAAAGAGGAATAAAAAATCATCTTTTGCCTTAAAAATTAAAACAATTTGGAAAAATCCAACCTTTAAGGACACCAATTTTCTTTGTGAATGAATAATGTATCGTAAATAAATAAATGTTCTTCCTTAAAATACAGGGTGCATAAGTTTGGACACCCCTATGTTAAATTCCCATAGAGGCAGGCAGATTTTTATTTTTAAAAGCCAGTTACTTCATGGATCCAGGATACTATGGAATTAAAATAGCCCCACATCATCACATAGCCTTCACCATACCTAGAGATTGTCATGGTTTTATTTCAGTTAGCCTAATAGCTGGTTTGATTTGCATTGAGAGATGATCTTTGGAAAGTACTCCATGCCAATCTCTAGGTATGTTGAAGGCTATGTGATGATGTGGGGCTATTTTAATTCCAAAGGCCAAGGGAACTTTATCAGGATGCATAGTATCCTGGATCCATGAAGTAACTGGCCTTTAAAAATAAAAATCTGCCTACCTCTATGGGAATTTAACATAGGGGTGTCCAGACTTATGCACCCTGTATTTTAAGGAAGAATATTTATTTATTTACGATACATTATTCATTCACAAAGAAAATTGGTGTCCTTAAAGGTTGGATTTTTCCTAATTTTTTTAATTAAGGCATTAAGTTCAATTTTCAAAAGATGATTTTTTATTCCTCTTTTTTGTCAACTTTAGCATGGGTGTCTAAACTTATGCATAGCACTGTATTTGTCCATGCAATTTAATTAGTAAAATCTGGGTTTGTGTGATGCCTTTCAGAAATGCAAATTTATCAACACCACTTGCAGGGCAATCATTTGGGTTGTTTGGGCCCCGTGCTGAGCTTGTTTTGATAATTTTCAGCTCGAAGTGCTTATCTATAACAACTTTTTAGCTGCGCAGTAGAAGAACCTGGATGTGTTGCTACTGAAGGTTTGTCATTTTATCGATTATCAATACTGCAAAACTGAATATCAATTGAAGCAGAGTAGTGGAACGACTGATAAGTGAGAAAGCTGTGTTTTTTTTCTGCAAAAAGAAAGGATGTGTCTTTTTTTAATGGTTAAGGATTAATTCTGATTAACCAGCAGCCATATCACACTGTAGCCCAAGACTGGTTGCTCACTGAAGCTAAGCAGGATTGAGCCTGGTTAGTATGGGAGACCTCCTGAGAAAACCAGGTTGCTGCTGGAAGAGGTGTTAGTGAGGCCAGCAGGGGATGCTCACCCTGTGGTCTGTGTGGGTCTTAACACCCCACTGAAGTGATGTGGACACTATACTGTCAAAGAGCACCGTCCTTCGCATGAGACGTTAAACCGAGGTCCTGACTCTCTGTGGTCATTTAAAATCCCAGGATGTCCTTCGAAAAAGAGTAGGGGTGTAACCTCGGCATCCTGGCCAAATTTGCCCCTTGGCCTCTGTCCATCATGGCCTCCTAATCATTCCCATATACTGATTGGCTTCATCACTGTTTCCTCTCCACCAGTATGCTGGTGTGTGGTGGGCGTTCTGGCGCAATATGGCTGCCGTCGCATCATCCAGGTGGATGCTGCACATTGGTGGTGGTTGAGGAGATTCCCCTTCCATGTAAAGCGCTTTGAGTACCTAGAAAAGCGCTATATAAATGTAACAAATTATTATTATTATTATTATTATTATTATTTTTAAGGGTTTTGACAGATGAAGGGGAATGTGAACCTATGAGCATCACAGTTAGATCATTTGACTAGTTATCTTTGGAGTTTATTTGAGAAGGACTATATGTTAGCTGATGAAAAGAGGAAACTGCAAAGCATTGAACAATGCCTACAGTCTCTGTACTAGAATGAAAGTAATGCACAAACACATACTGTTTCTGTTTTACAGACAAACTCTGCCTGTGATTGCTGTTTTCAAACGCTGTGTACATTCACCGCATTTTAGCATACTGTGTGGAAAACGCTCTTATAAGGCAATTTCAAGGCCAGCACTTGATGACTCGTTCACAGAAGCTATTTGAGCGCACACAGGAAGTGGTTTATGGCTGATCAGACTTTGTAACAATACAAAGCTGGTTGAAAATTGGCAATGTCGATATATGTAAATAAACAATGTGTACTCTCTCTTTCTCTGTTACCTGCACCCAGATATCTCCGTTTATTTGTCAGCAAAACTTCACCGGTTGACAAAAAAACGCATCATTTTGACAGCTCCAGTGCTTTAAAGCTATAGGCTGAACTTCCCCGTTTAGTATTCCCATCCACGGACAGACGCATCGACAGAAGGGCGCCGCCAAAATCAAAAGTTCTTTATGGGTGTTGAAGTTTTTGGCAAGAAAGAATGCCACAGCCTGTTTCGATCTGTTTTTTCTCCCGCATTTCTACTTCATAGACATACAAGTATTATAGGCCATCTTGCCAACAGTGGATTACCCCTTTAACTTCTGCTTTTGTCTCTTTGAGTGAAACTGTTAACAATTAAGATTATCAGAATGCTATTGCATGTACACCATGGGGTGCTATAGAGACGCATTTAGTGTGAACGGGTTGGTGTATCATATGGACGTAAAAACGAATTTTCGCGTAAACATTGGACGATAAACACACTGCGTGCTATATGACGCCCTGAGATGAGAACGTGTTGATATATAATATATAAAACATTTTTTGGAGTTGAATTTCATGATTTATACAGTGAAATTTCAGCATCGTCTAGCCCTGTACACACAAATAAATATTCACAACTCTTGAAAAAAACTGACACTGTCAGTGACTAGAACAGGCCAAAAACAATATTCTAAATGCTTTTTCAAAGCTCAATAAATTATATAACTGCTTCTTATTTTCCCTCTCCTATAGGAATTTCAGACTCAACAATATAGATTTCTTCTGTAGCATCTAATATATCCAAACGCCAATACACAACCACCACCTCCCTCCCCAGCACACACACACACACACACGGCCCACCTGAAAGAAATGATCAGACAATCTTCTTCAATCTTATACAGTGCGATAAAAGAGCAGACAGATTGATAAACAGCAGCAGAGGCAATAGATCTGCGGTGACTTTGCGGGGGAAATTGTGAAGAACTTCCCAGCGTTCCAAGATTGTCCATCACACCGCAGTCTGAGCTGGCGATAATGGAGAAAATGTGTTTGACATTGTTCAACATGACAGAGCAATCACTTCAGATGACACTTGATTCCACTATTCCTCACTGTAGCCGTGCCTTTTCCTGTAACGTGCGGCGTGTTTGCTTTTGCCGGGGCCGTGGAGCTCACGCTTGGGACATGCACGCTGTCAAGAATACCAAATAAAGCACCAATGGAAAGCCCTACAGACCGACAACTTTTACACAGACACGCTGGGATGCCTTTTGTCTTTGTGCATTACTCGTGACGTAAGGACAGAGTTCAACATAAACTGAGTTAATTAACAAGCGCAGGCTGAATTTGTGCTATGCTCATTTCCCCAAAGTATAGACATGAAAATAATGATAACAGAGCGCTATGTGTGTGCATTTGTTCTGATTTATTTACAGTGGGGTTTAAAAGTCTTCGTTGACAATCAGAGATTCAAAGTCTAATTTAATAACATTTAATAAAAAATAAAGAAAATGTATTTTATGCGCCTGTATGAGTCTGTCAATGCAGTGTGAATTGGCCTTAAGGGGTTCCCATCATAGCACAATTTTATGGATTTAGTTTTAATTCATTTAGTTTTAATTCTTCTTTAATGTTAATGAAGTTTAATGAATTAAACAGATTGTAAACATACATTATCACAAGACATTTTTTAATAACCTGTTAATCTTTAAGATATTTCTTCTTATATTGTAAGTTCTGTGTTATGGACTCTTATTTTGATATTATGTTTCATTTCCTGTATCCCTGCACTGTTTAGGTTATGTTTCCTTTGGTATTGTTTATGTCCTTGTTTGTTTCTATAGTTACATATCAGTTTCACATGTCTATTTTGGTTTCCTTTTTCTTACCCTAAATGTATAGCCCTGTGTTCTTGTTTATGGATTATGTTGGTTTTGCGATTACTCCTACATTTCTCCTGAGTGTTACGAATTCTAAATAAAGTTTGTAATGTTGCTGTCTCGTGCATACTCAGGGTCGTAGCTGGGGTATCTGGCCCCGATGCAGGTTGTTGCTGTGGGCCCCCTTGAAATCAAGTTATGGGGGGAGGCCCCTTCGGTTGACTTGAAATCGTAGGACCCCCAAGAAAAGTCACGACCTTTCGCCCCGCTAGTGATGGCCCTGCAGCCTACAAACCAACCTGTGACATATAGGCTTCGTTCTCACTGTCAATTTTTGGGATTGACAACCACATTTCCTTAAAGGTGTGAGTCTCGAAATGTCCCGTACACACTTTGTCACGTAACGGATGAATGTGAGACGAGGATTCAAATGCAGAGGAATTTATTGATGACATGCAGACAGGGTAACAAACTCAAAAAACACAGAGCTCCAGGAACACGCAACAAGGACAACGAACCAGCACAAGACTACAAACACAAGGAGACTAAATAGGGGAACAAACAAAGGAGGGTAACGAGATACACAGGTGGGACAAATTAACCAATAATCAGATAACAAGATGGGAAGGGCTAGACAATAGACACGAGCACATGGCCCAAAATAACAAAACACCCATGTGCATAACAAGACAGGACAGGCATGTGACATTACCCCCTCCCTACGGAGCGGCTACCAGACGCTCCATAAGACCAGGGCGGGACGGGAGGGACAGAACAGGGCGGGACGGGAGGGACAGACCAGGGCGGGACGGGAGGGACAGACCAGGGCGGGACGGGAGGGACAGACCAGGGTGGAACAAGGGGAATGGACAGTTCAGAAGGCACAATGTTCGGGAGACCAGGGCAGAGCAGACAGTCCATCTGGCGGCCAGGGTGGAGAAGACAGTCCATCGGCCGGCCAGGGCGGAGACTCTCCCTCGGGTGGCCAGGGTGGAGACTTTCCCTCGGGCGGCCAGGGCGGAGACGACCCCTCGGGCGGCCAGGGCGGAGACGACCCCTCGGGCGGCCAGGGAACAGGCACCACCGGCTCAGACTCAGGAATAGACACCACCGACTCAGGAACAGACACCACCGGCTCAGACTCAGGAATAGACACCACCGACTCAGGAACAGATACCACCGGCCCAGGAACAGACACCACCGGCTCAGACACCACCGGCTCAGGAACAGGCACCACCGGCTCGGGCTCAGGAACTGGCACCACCGGCTCGGGCTCAGGAACAGACACCACCGGCTCGGGCTCAGGAACTGGCACCACCGGCTCAGGCTCAGGAACAGACACCACCGGCTCGGGCTCAGGAACTGGCACCACCGGCTCGGGCTCAGGAACTGGCACCACCGGCTCGGGCTCAGGAACTGGCACCACCGGCTCGGGCTCAGGAACGGGCACCACCGGCTCAGGCTCAGGAACGGGCACCACCGGCTCAGGAACAGACACCACCGGCTCGGGCTCAGGAACAGACACCACCGGCTCGGGCTCAGGAACAGACACCACCGGCTCGGGCTCAGGAACTGGCACCACCGGCTCAGGCTCAGGAACTGGCACCACCGGCTCAGGCTCAGGAACTGGCACCACCGGCTCAGGCTCAGGAACTGGCACCACCGGCTCAGGAACAGACACCACCGGCTCAGGCTCAGGAACAGACACCACCGGCTCAGGCTCAGGAACAGACACCACCGGCTCAGGCTCAGGAACAGACACCACCGGCTCAGGCTCAGGAACAGACACCACCGGCTCAGGCTCAGGAACAGACACCACCGGCTCAGGCTCAGGAACAGACACCACCGGCTCAGGAACAGACACCACCGGCTCAGGCTCAGGAACAGACACCACCAGCTCAGGAACAGACACCACCGGCTCAGGAACAGACACCACCGGCTCAGGCTCAGGAACAGACACCACCGGCTCAGGCTCAGGAACAGACACCACCGGCTCAGGCTCAGGAACAGACACCACCGGCTCAGGCTCAGGAACAGACACCACCGGCTCAGGCTCCACCGGCTCAGGCTCAGGAACAGACACCACCGGCTCAGGCTCAGGAACAGACCCAGGCTCGACTGCGGCCATCTTGTCAGGGGACACAGGCTCGGCAAACGTGACGTGTACACTCTCGGCGGCGGCCATCTTGTCCGAAGACCCAGGCTCGGCAGGCGTTACGTGAACAGGCTCGGTGGCGGCCATCTTGTCTGAAGACACAGGCTCGGCAGGCATGACGTGAACAGTCTCTGGCTGGGCAGACGTGACCTGAACAGGCTCTGGCTGGGCAGACGTGACGTGGACAGTCTCTGGATCGGCAGATGTGACGTGGACAGTTCTGGGAAACTCTAGGATCCTGTATAGTTTTTCGAAGTAATCCAACAGAGTCTCAGCTGCTCTGTCTATCTCAGACTGCACATGAACCTCCGAGACTGGGACCACCGGAACTGGGACCACCGGAACTGGGACCACCAGAACTGGGACCACCGGACTCGGGACCACCGGAACTGGCATGGAGGAAGTTTTCCTTCTCCTCCTCCGTTTCGGGACCACCGGAACTGGGACCACCGGACTCGGGACCACCGGAACTGGGACCACCGGACTCGGGATCACCGGAACAGTCACGGAGGAGTTCTTCCTTCCTCTCCTCCGTTTCGGGACCAGCGGTGAAGGCTTGCCTTTCTGCTGACCATCATCTGCCATGGTCCTCTCCTCCTCCATAGTCCTTTGAGCGCATCTGGCGAAATATTCAAACAAGGAAACTGAAGATCCCTTATCCTCACCAGAAAAAATTTCACTCCGCTGAATCCACATATTTGGCTGGTTCGTTCTGTCACGTAACGGATGAATATGAGACGAGGATTCAAATGCAGAGGAATTTATTGATGACATGCAGACAGGGTAACAAACTCAAAAAACACAGAGCTCCAGGAACACGCAACAAGGACAACGAACCAGCACAAGACTACAAACACAAGGAGACTAAATAGGGGAACAAACAAAGGAGGGTAACGAGATACACAGGTGGGACAAATTAACCAATAATCAGATAACAAGATGGGAAGGGCTAGACAATAGACACGAGCACATGGCCCAAAATAACAAAACACCCATGTGCATAACAAGACAGGACAGGCATGTGACACACTTACAATAGCGTCTCGAATACTGTCTGTTTGAACATGGAACAAGAGCCTGCATTCTCTTACCAGTAACAGTGACCAAGTTATATCAAAGATGGCGACATCCATAAAACTGAAAATATTTAATTTAAAACACGATTTAATTGAGCCAGGAGTTCATCCTTCAAATCTTAATTAACCGACAGAAGTTTTGATATAAACGCGCTAGCCGGACGCATTTAACTGTTGCATAGCATCTCAAGTCCTTTCCAGCTTTTCACGCATGACACGGCATTTGAGTCGCGCATTGAACACAAAACTGACGGAAGCCGCTCCGGTGGAGAACAACACTGGATCAAGAACCTTCATACGACACACAGCTCATATCTCTGTCGCTGTAAGTTACAGAAAGCGAAACAACACACGAAACCCCTTAGCTCTCTCGCACTCTATGACGTGAGAGACAGTTGTCCAGTGCGGTTCTGTTCACACAGCGCGGATTTTCCGAGAATGCGGTTGTGACTATAGAGAGCCTAAGTCCCGCCCCTCCGCTTCCGGCTCATGGGACCTTAGTTCGGAAAAAATATGTATGGAAGTCAATGGCGAGAGATAACTTATCTTTTTATTCCGTCTGAACTGTGCCCTGAACTACACATATGATGTTTGTCAATTTAAAAGGTAATTATGAAAGTCAAGAAAGTCGCAGTTTGACATAAAACAGAAGAGTAACGTTTAGTTTTATGTGAAAATCGCTCAATGAACTACATCTCTCGTCTCGCACTATGTACGTCACAAGATCCGTTGCTCGTATGTGTGTATTCTGGTTCAAAACACTCAGGCATGACGGCGTAACGTTACGATTATAATGTAAGACTATAGAAAAATGGACAGACGTTAGCTTCAGTAAAGTTAGCTTCATTCATTGAGAGAAAAGGTATGACGTCGCATGTGCGCCTTCTGGGTTTGTAGTCTTTGTAACTCGCTCGCTCTAGACCTGCAAAGTTTCTTGATAGCAAAAATCGCACAAACATACACTCTCTTTGGACTATTCAGACATCTACCACTATCTCGTGGAATCACCAAGTTAGTAGCCTATTTTTTTTTTTTGTCATTAACACACTCACAGTATGACAAACTAGACGATGAGGCCATGTCAAGAGGAGTCGGTGGTTTACTTGGATCATATTTCATTTGATTTAAGCTATTGACATAGTTTTGTTGTCGACTAGCAATAACTTACTACTAGTTAGAAAGACGAAGCTGCTAGCAGCTACATGATTAACGTTAGCTCTCACTAGGCACGCTACCTTGGCTGTTAACTGATTTTACTGTTGAAATAGCGGCAGGCTAGGACTAAAGTGGACTTGGCTGGTTTCTGCTTGTGTCTAGAAAGTGCTAGGACTTTGAAAGTTGTAAAAAGGTTTACAGTGTACGGAAAAATATGTATGGGACCTATGTATGGGGCATGTTTTTCATTGTCTCTACCCCACTTAAGGTACGGACTATTTATGTTTTTAGCCTCTGACATGATTGTTCTGATTACAGTGTTTGAGGGTTTCTTACTAGTATAGCTAGTCGACAACAAAACTGTCAATAGCTTAAATCAAGTGAAATATGATCCAAGTAAACCACCGACTCCTCTTGACATGGCCTCATCGTCTAGTTTGTCATACTGTGAGTGTTAATGACAAAAAAAATAGGCTAACGTTAACTTGCTTACTTGGTGATTCCACGAGATAGTGGTAGATGTCTGAATAGTCCATATTTGGCCACTGTGTGGGGTCATTAATCCAGTTTTCGACCATTTCAAAGGGACACCTCTGTAACTCCCTATCCAGTAGCTTCTTTAAATACCGCTCACGGTCCTCGGCCGGCAAAGAGAGTGTATGTTTGTGCGATTTTTGCTATCAAGAAACTTTGCAGGTCTAGAGCGAGCGAGTTCTGTTCTCAGGGGAATCCGTTTGTCTTCTCCCAAAAAGGGGCGTTGCCCTTCGATGACGCAAAAGTAGCGTTGGTCTATAGAGAGCCTAAGTCCCTCCCCTTCCGGTCGACCACCATGGGACCTTATTTCGGAAAAATATTGTATGGTAGTCAATGGCGAGAGACAACAAATATTTTGATCTCGTTTGAATTGTGCCCTGATTTACACATATGATGTTTGTCAATTTAAAAGATGCATTTTAAAGTCAAGAAAGTCGCAGCTTGATGTAAAACTGCTGAGGTATAAGACTGTGAAAATACGTAATTGCAAAGACTACAAACCCAGAAGGCGCACATGCGACGTCATACCTTTTCTCTCAATGAATGAAGCTAACTTTACTGAAGCTAACGTCTGACATTTTTTCTATAGTCTTACCTTATAATCATAACGTTACGCCGTCATGCCTGAGTGTTTTGAGCCAGAATACACACATACGAGCAACGGATCTTGTGACGTACATAGTGCGAGACGAGAGATGTAGTTCATTGAGCGATTTTCACATAAAACTAAACGTTACTCTTCTGTTTTATGACAAACTGCGACTTTCTTGACTTTCATAATTACCTTTTAAATTGACAAACATCATATGTGTAGTTCAGGGCACAGTTCAGACGGAATAAAAAGATAAGTTATCTCTCGCCATTGACTTCCATACATATTTTTTCCGAAGTAAGGTCCCATGAGCCGGAAGCGGAGGGGCGGGACTTAGGCTCTCTATAGGCTACTGAAAGTTTACGGGTGTGAGTTCGGTTATAGAATGCGTTTGTCACTCCCGTAAATAACCGTACTGTGTGTATACGCAACCATATTAAGTATTCAAATACAGGACTGACATCCATAAGCTGTTGCTGTGTGAATGTGGCCTATACTGTAGAAGCTTTTTGGCTTAAAGGGTTCTTTAAACTTGAGTCAAGAACCCTCGGGTTCGTGCAGCTTGAGTGCTGCTGTCATTAAAGCAAAAGCAGGAATATGCCTACTGAGAAGCTCTGAAATTAATTTTAATGTTTCACCCAAATTGTTATGCTGATAATATAATTGGTAATGGAAAAACGGTATTAAATTAGAAATTAAATTAGTTTTTTTTTTAAACAAGACTTTTAAACCCCACTGTATGTGTGCACCATTTCAATTGCATTTGTGTGTGTGTGTATTTGGATAGACAAGCTTGTTTATCAAAGCCAAAGTTTTTGTCACTGTCAAGCAAAAGTATAAGAAAAGAACAGAGTTTTTTTCCCTCCATCTGGGTGTGCTCTGCCCTCTCGCTGAGGGAACGGCACAGCTCTGTTAGTTCTGTAGGGCTCCCCTGCTGTGTGTGCTCCCTCCCAATGTTTTTTTTTTTCTTTTCTCTTCTCTGTATCTTTGTTTTTTCACATCAAGGTTCTTCCAGACTACTGAGAAAAAGAAAATATGAGTATAAAATGTAGCTCAATATGCATGCCCATCAATTTGCATGACACACTTTTGTCAAATATTAATAAGAATTAGCTGCATTTCTGACTTTTTGATGCAGCACAAAATGGGGGTTTTTAGCAATTTGTCTTTCATTTTTCTTTTGTTGTAATATGACAGATTGAAAATAGAATGTTTTTATTCTCAATCTTTAAATTAATTGTCTATAAATTGCATCTCAATCAGTATAACTTTTTTGGGTAACACTTATGCAGTTCAATTCTTTAATAGTTAAGTGAAGCATTAAAGATCTTGAATTAACAATGAACAACAGTTATTGTAATCCAGATTAATGTTAACTCCTCTTCATTCATAATACATTTAATTTATACAATTATACTTAATATTTATACTTATGATGTAAAAAAAAATGCATTGTACAAATTAAAATTAAGCTAGCTGATTATAATTAAAATAATTATCTAAAGGTTTTGCTCATTGTTAGTTCATGATACCTAGTAATGTTGAAACTTATAGTAAAATGTTACCTAAATCTCTTATAAAATGCAGTTAATTTTTCATAATTGTTATTTTTCTTGTTTATGATGGAGTCCAATAAATGCCATTCACTAATAGAACAGGGAAAATGGTGTTAAAGTCTGGTATTTCCCACAGATGTTATATTAATAGCTATCTGTGAGCCTTTGCTGTTGCAGGGGCTTTTGGGTAATGAACGCCAACTCTTACTGGAACAGATCCAGTAAAAGAATCTCGGACCGGACACCTGCTCAAACATCTGTGAGCAGTGACCTCTGTAGCTCACCTTTACTCTATCAGAACAGACAAACCCAAGCCAACTCACACACAAAACCGCTCGTCTGCATGAGTGCGCACAGAAACCATACACAAACAGACTTGATCACATTTGCACAAGCATGCAAGAGCAATGTATTACGGGGTGGGAATGAATCGCTGCACATTTGGTTTAAAAAAAAATGTATTGCAGCAACCTCTCCGAGCATTTCTATTGTAGAGGAAACATCCAGTTATTCCACCAGAGCTCTGTCTGTGCTGCAGAACTGCGTCAGGCTTCTTTAAATGCCGTGTCGCCACTTACGCCACACTGCACTTCACATTTGGTTTTTCCTCAATCTGTGAAAGAGAGAGGATGATTTCTGTGTTCATAGTGGATGGAGAAGTGAATGGATTCTGTGTACTGAATACAGATGAGAAGCAGTTTCATCTGTAGAGCAGATGAGAGAGCCACTGTGGCCCCTTCATCTTTTACAGACTAGTTGTTGGACGTGCAACAACTCAGCTTCAGGAGCTTGTTTTACAAAAAGGTTTTACCTCTTTTGTTGTCTTCTAAAATGTATAGATGTTAACTACACAAATGGTTTTTGGGATGTTTGTTTAGTGCAGGTGTAGCATAAAAGTCATATAAAAGCCATTTCGGTCCAATTGCCTTCCTATAAAGGAAAGTTTTTCCAAAGGAGTTCCATTAGAGATTCACAGAATCACTTCCCTCTCATTTAAGTCACGGTGAAATTAGTAGTTTAAAATTTACATAATTAATTCACACATGCTAACCAGTGTGTATGTAGTGTGATGTAACGCATGATTTTGGCCTTTTGTCATCTTTTTGATTTGTTTTTTAGTAAAAAATATCTAGAAGGCCTTAACATCAGCTACATTTATTTGAGAAGCAACACTGCAAAAGATAACAATATAATAAGTTGTTTTCAGAGGATGCATTTTTAAAATGAGTGTATTTTGTCTTCGACTTGCACTGGCAGATTTTGTTTTAAGTGGGTAAAAAGTGTGAGTGCAGTAAGAAAAAAATGCACTCATATTAAATATACACTCTCTGAATATCTTGTGCAATATCTTGTAAATTTATTTGATTTTTAGATATTTTAACTGGATTTTTTTTTTTTTGCACTATTTTATGCATTATCATTTTTAAATGCCTAAATATGATAATGATAATATAGATTATAATGAATTGAAATACTACATTTAGTCACACACACCACAGCTATAAGAATAATGACAGAGGAATGATATCGATAACGATTTTTTTCCAGCAAATTAAAAATAAAACATTGACAACCAATCACAATTCACCTGACTTTAAAAGAGCTTGAGCATTTAAAGTGGCAGAACAGTTTGTCGTTGGTAAAAAATAGTTATCATTGGGGCTTTCACACCAGAGGAACGTTTTCATAGTTCCTATAACTATAAGCGAAAGTACCTGCTTTTTGGTGTGCTCGCACCGCAGGAACTGGGAAAGATTATGGGTTGTTTCAACCCATGTTTGGGACAAATATGGACAAACCCAACTGCTGGTTTAAATTTTTTAATTACATTTTTAAATCCATCGTTTGGATTTGTCCATATTTGACCCAAACATGGGTTGAAACAACCCAACATTTTTAAGAGTATAGTTATAGGAACGCCTTTTGGGGGACTGAATTAGCTCCAAAATCTATAATTTTGTTAATTTTGTTAAAATTACAAAATCTATAATACTGATTGGCTTCATCACTGTCTCCTCTCCACCAGTAAGCTGGTGTGTGGTGGGCGTTCTGGCGCAAGGCTGCAGTCGCATCATCCAGGTGGATGCTGCACATTGGTGGTGGTTGAGGAGATTCCCCCCTTCCATGTAAAGTGCTTTGAGTACCTAGAAAAGCGCTATATAAATGTAACGAATTATTATTATTATTATTATTATTCTCCACAGGTTACCTCCTTCAGGCAGGTTGTAGCTTCCACAGTATTTGCCTTCCAACGAAAGGTACGCTTTCCCAGTGGTCCTGTGGAACAGCAGTGACTTCCTGGCCTAAGCCCTGTCCTATATCTGCCCAATATGCGGGAAGATCAGGAGGCTTTTGTCTAGGCACTGGAAGGTGGCAGCACTAGGTGGCAGCACTTAATAGGGATCCCAATCCCAATCAGGGATCCCAATCAGTTGACACATCGACTACGTCAAACGTGACCGACTGAAAGAGAACATCTCGATTACGTATGTTCCCCAGCCACTAATACTATGCGCTGAGAAAGCCCCTATTAACGTGAACGGGCCTTAATGCTGTATGAATTAATCACTTTATAATGGATTAAATACACAAGCTTCAATCAGTGTTACCCAATTGTTTTCTAGGGAGAATATCTGCAATCTCTCCAGCGTGTTTTCAGCTTGGAAGAACGTTTTTACATTTATTTTGGTTAATTTTACAATCCTTTACTGTGCTCATCTAACTTAAAGAGGATTTCTGCAGCAATATAAGGGCAAGTGGCACTGTTGAAATTCTCCCCGTTTAAACATTTTATCAATAAAAATCCAGTAGTTGTATGTCACGCACCCACCTTAGGTCTCTGGTTTCACTGACTGCTCTTGCTGAGCAAAGCCTTGCTGTATGCCGCCACAGAGTGGCATTAACCAGCTTTCTGTTCTTCCCTTCATCTCACTCAGTTCTCATTGATGAGAGAGAATGGGCCTCAGGGTTTTAGCCTCTGATGAGAAATTGCCCTCGTCCCCTGGGCACCTGAACAAGCCGTGGCCCTCTCCTACCTAACATCCCCCATGTCTCCCCAAATATGCCTTCACTTTCATCATCCGCGAAAAACAAATAGCCACGGCCAAACCTGGGACAATCATTTATTTGGCTAATTTTTTTTTTTCAGCGACCTTACAGAACAGGACCTTTTATTTGTACCTGCGTTGATAGATGTGCTGGCAGTTTTCTGATTACAACGCAATTCGATCAGGCGTCTGCGAAAGTAATAAGAATAAATGTTCGACTGTAAACCTACAGGTACAAACTCTTTAGAAATTGGAGTTACCGTGAAGGGCATTTCAAATATGAAAGACACTTCAAAAAAAAAAATGTTTTACTTTTTTTTTTTTATTATTGATTTTATGTGGTCCTCATCATTCTGTTAGCACATTACAGGTTTTCGGTTATAGTCCTGATGTCTTGAGAAATATAAAGGGGTCATAATCATATCTTAAGGAATCCAATTTTACTTGCTAATTTGATATAAAAGGGTTCAATGTACTATAAAAACTAGGGATGCAAGATACATGACAGTACCATATCGCCCCAAGCTTTTAATTTATTGTTATGGGTTGATGGTGAATAAATATCGGCTGATATTAGGTATATAATTGTGCCTGCTTATTTCCTTTTTTGGCTTTCAGATTTTTCCCAGATTTGCATTTGATAGACTCTTTTATCCAAAGTGAAGTCACTTCACTTTGCACTTTAGAGACAAATGGATAAATGGGTTTTTATATTTTTAAAATACTACATTCAAGATATACGTTTTATCCAACCCGGTATGCATTTTCTTGGAAACGAACCAATGACCTTGACGTTGCTAGCGCTATGCTCTGTAGTCTGAGCTACAAGGAATATCTTTGATAGATATGAAATTGGAGCCCAATTTCATAACATTAATATAGTGTTTCAATTTTAATTTATTTAGACAAAGTAGAATTTGAATCAGTATTTATCAGTACTGTGTATAATATATACTGAATAGCAGTTTTCAGCCATTAGCCATAACATCAAAATAATTACCGGCTTATGTATTGTCAAGTCAAGTCAAGTCATTTTCATTTATATAGCGCTTTTAACAATGTAGATTGTTCCAAAGCGGCTTTACAGTGATAATAGGAAATTAGAGTAACAGAGATTGTATTGGCTTTATAGCAGCTCTCGAATAAAGTTATTGTCCAGCTAAATTTAGAACCTGTGAGAACGCTGATGGCGTGCACATGCACATGCATATTACGAGTTCAGTCTATAGGGATGCGTGTTTGAATATATATGTGCGCAGGCATGTAGTCCTTCCCTACAAACCAACCCTCAACAAACTACTTGTCTGGCCTTAAAATGTATAATACAGAATTTTTATCGATTCCGCGTAGCCATGTGAACCGGAATTATCCCGACAACGCTTTATCTGTAGAGAGGTAAATGGAGGGGAGGGAGGCCTTCACAGGGGAGATAGTTGACACTTCAGGACTGCGTTATCATCGCATCCAGGCGCAGGTCCTTCATCAGATCTGTATACGGCCTGGATCCGGCGGACTGCGGTAAACCTCGTGATAAACAGAGAGTCTAATATTAGCGTAGATGCCATTCTTTTTCTGATGTAACGAGTACATCAGGATTTATGGGAAGTGTTCCCGGTTCCGGCTGATCTAATCTATGCAGCCTAACATTGAATTTATAGAAGTCTATAATGTGTTATGTGTATGCAGTGCTAGGTCTTGTCCAGAATTTTAATATTGTGCATCCCTAATAAAACTGCACCTGGTTCTCTGCATATACTTTCAGAATATGTGAACATTATAAACAGTTGGTTAAAGTTTTTTTTTTTTTTTTTTAAATAAGTGCAGTTTTCAGTTTGTGCTATTTCAGAACATCAGATTTTATTGTGCATAATATACATCCTGGTAGTAAAACTGTCTGGTGTGAAAATGTCTTTAGTGTTACAAATAGTGACAAAACAGAAAATTAGACACTTTTTCAGAGCACTGAAAGGCTTTGATTTTGACAGGTTGTGTGGTACATTTCCGTGCAGATTGTTTTGTGAACCTGACACTTTGTAAATCAGGTTGTTGTTGAAGTATGGGGCAGTTAAAATTACATATACTCTACAGCAATCCTGCAGTTTGCAACAAACCACTGTCACCCATTTTACATGTCATCAGGGTGTTTATGTATGAATCTTAAAGGCACAGTAACAGATTTAATTTGGCTTGTTTATTTCTCAGAGTGAAGGCGGAAAATGGTCCATAATTCAATTATGCCTGATTTGGCTGCAAAAAAAAAAAAAAACCCTACTAGTATCTTAGGTGGAAAATAATAATTCCATTAAATCAGAATTAAATAAAAAATAAATGACATTTATAAGTCTCAATAGAAGTATGATAAAAAAAAAAAAACATTTAATGACATTTGGTGACAGCAGAAGTTTAGTCTTGTGTGGGCTTTGATGAAGCCTCCAATAAATCCATATTTCATTTACATTCATATGTACAGTCTCTCTCTTTCCCCCCGGCTTTTTTTCCCCATGTCAAACATTCCAGGCCTTCCAATAGCAATAAGACTGTTCAGTTAAGCAGGAACCAATGATCAATATTTACAGACAGCTGAGGGACTTATAATATGTCATGTTAAATGGCCCCACACTTATATCATGTTTCCTTCTGGATTAAAACTGTTCCTGTTTCGTATATAGCAGGGAAAGTCTTGCCGCAGTTCGATGGTTCTGATTTAGTGTATTTGTGGTCATTTCATTGGGTAGGGTGCGTAATGACCTGTTGAGGCTGTCAACGCAGAATGGCTGCCTGTGATTGACAGCAATGCAACAGTCTATTTGAGGAGAGGAGTGGGCATTTAATCGGAGTAATGTGTTTTTTCAATGCCGAAATCATTTAGGCGAAAAATAGAGAGTTATTGTCAAACCCCAGAAGTTGTGAGTGCTGGCTTGGATGGTTTGGGCAGTGGAGAAGCCATTGAAGGATAATTTGTCTGTCAGATTGCATTTGAAGAGAAGGTGCCAGATATTATCGGGCAAAGGCTTTGCTGTCTCTGGCTCAGGTTTGCATGGATGAATGTTCTCACGATAAATAGGGCCGAGAGAGATGCTTTGAAATGCACTCTGTGGGCATTTGAAGACATTCTTCATGTCTTAATGGATCATACAATATGTTGTATCTGTTTTTGTTGTAATAAACAAACACTCATCTTGTTAAAAGAGATCATTAGGTGACATTCATCATTAATGAATGCTTTAATGTCTGTATCTTTGTGTTTGTGGACTCAGTGTTAACGTTGGTATGAATTTCCCACATTTGGCTTATTAAAGTTGTTTTGAAATTACAATTTGTACCTAAATTGTGTAAATTAATGTCAATAATGTAAATTAAAGCAAAGGAGGAAAATAGTGTTATAATTCTCATCTGCTCTGCCATGATATTTGTTTCTTAAACATTTATTGACATTTAGGACATTTCTAGTAACATTTAGCTTATGTCTTAACGTTTAGTAACATTTAGGATAAAAACATTTATATTCTATTTTAAGAAAGTAAATTGAATTGCATACATAATCAAATTTAATGAATCAATTTTATTTTTATATAACCTCCAACTAATATTTAACTTTTTGAAGCATTTTAATTCAAGAAGGTAAACTAAAAGAAAAAAAATATTTAAAACAGCAAAAAATAGAAAAATTATTTAAAAACTAACAGTTAAAAATTAAATAGTAGACAGTATTTGTGTGCATGTTAGTGTCAATTGTAGCTTATACAGTGTCACAATTTTTGTAGGTCCGTAGAAGGAAATGAGGAAAGGACTTTTACCTCACCTAACCCTAACCCTAACCCACACACAATTGCAACCTTCGGTAGAACTTTATAATAAGTATAAGAGACTACAATATATTAACTATGACTTAAAGGGATAGTTCACTTTGAAATTATTTTTTGATATGTTTTAGCTTACCTCAAGGGCATCCAAGATGTAGGTGTCTTTGTTTCCGCAGTAGTTTCAATTTTGATATTTTTAGGTCAAACCGTTCTTGTCTGTCAGTCATATAATGCAGGTCGATGGTCACTGTCTCAAAACAGAAGCACAGAGTCCAAATTAAAACAATTCCCCATCGTCCAAATTAAACAATTCCCCATCGTAAGTACACATTGATGGCCTAAGACACGAAACGAGCGGTTTGTGTGAGAAAACGAACAGTATTTATATCGTTGTTATCTCTTGAACACAGCACACGTCCAAATGATCTGACGGCGCGGGGGGGTATAGATATATACATAGATGTCGCCTTGGCTACGGTTTCGTTCCAATGAACTGCAGTAGCCAAGGCGACATCTAGTGTATACATCTATACCCGCCCACGGGCGGGTATAGATGTATACACTAGATGTCGCTTGGCTACGGTTTTGTTCCAATGAACTGCAGTAGCCAAGGCGACATCTATGTATATATCTATACCCGCCCGCGCCGTCAGATCATTTGGACGTGTGCTGTGTTCAAGAGATAACAACGATATAAATACTGTTCGTTTTCTCACACAAACCGCTCGTTTCGTGTCTTAGGCCATCAATGTGTACTTACGATGGGGAATTGTTTAATTTGGACGATGGGGAATTGTTTTAATTTGTACTTTGTGCATGCTCTTTGAGACAGTGACCATATACCTGCATGAAATGACTGACAGACAAGAACGGTTTGACCTAAAAATATCAAATTTGAAACTACTGCGGAAAAAAAGACACCTACATCTTGGATGCCCTTGAGGTAAGCTAAAACATACCAAAATTTTATTTCAAAGTGAACTATCCCTTTAATAATAAACTAATAGTTTGTTAATGATTTGTAAGAACTTTATTACTGTATATTTATTATAAAGTGTTACCCAACCTTCTTGTTTGAAACAACAGTTTTGGCTGAACCAATGGTGTGAGGACAGTCTTTTTGTCCAAACAGTGGTAGACGAGGTGTGTTTACGAAACCCGTTTGTTCAGTTCCATTCTGTGCTGATAGTAGCTCCGAAATTACACACTTCGCCTTGCACATTTGTTAAGTTTTTTATATAGTAAATGCAGTGCTAAATGCCCAATCCTTTTGAGAGAAACAACTATTGAGCATTGTAAATTGCATTATTGAACATTCTGCTTGGCCTAAAGGGGCAGACCATGCCAATGTGACTTATCAGTCGTCCTTATTCTACAGAATGAGAAGCTGTGACAACATGACCACAGGGGCTGCAACAAGCCACAGCAATTTGGAATGGTGCGCACCACTTTGTTCTGCAGCCTGGAGCAGTGGAAGAAGAATGTTTGACTGATTCGCAAGGCTTGTTTCGGGGGAACTAGTACACATGCCATGTTCACATTCCGACTGCATTGCTGTGGCTGGGAGAGAGGTGTAGGGATAGATAGGTGGGAAGGAAAAGAAAGAGAAGGATAGTAATATAACTGCACTTCACCTGTACTTCAAAGCTTTTAACGTAGCCAGCAGTAGGACAATCATCTGGCTGGGAGGCTAGTGTCTCTAAATTGCATTTCCTTATTACTATCCCTTTGAATACTTCAGTGATTATGCTTTTGAAATGCATAGCTCTTTCCTTCTCTCATAAGATAGCAGGCTTATGTTAGGCCACTTCGTGTTTGTAGTCTTTTTTCACCCACCCGGTTCTCATTTCTGATTTTAATTGCAGAGTGCCCTGATTTTTATATCTCTCTGCATGACAGTTGGGAATTTAACAAGCACAGTTTTTATAAAAACATTTTTTTGTTGTTGCTTATGGTGAAAATGCATAAAATATTGTAATGTATATCCATTTTTTTTCATTTTCAGTTTTTTACTTCTTTTTCTTTCTACTGTTTCTGTAGCTAAACTGGTGCTTGAAATACCACATCTGCTGGTTCAATTCCCAAGGAACATGTGTACTGATGAAATGTGTATTTAACCCAGAATATTTATAACAAATGGAGTGATGAAAAGTCTTTTCTTTTTAGTGACAGTTAAACAAACATTGACAAATCTAGTGTTCACATGTAGTACTAAGGCAAGCTAGTCTGGCAAGCCAGACCCACATCAAGATGTTAGGTCTGGCAACTCACCATAGACACGGCTCAATCCGAATGGCGGGATAAACGGCTGTCTTTTAAATTCCCTCTGCACGCAATAGGAGGATCTTTGTTGACATCTTTGTACGCATGCGCGAGTGGTTGTGTGGCAACAAATCAAACAGTATTGCGGGCTGTAGAGACGCGACGAGCACTTTCAAGAGAGTTAGCGGGCAAAATCCACAATATATAAGCACTTTAACATCTGAAGACCGGAGGAGGTTTGGAGAGAAGCTCAAAATTTGTATTGGTGACAAAATCGAAGTTATTCAAAGCCCATATGAGATCTCCGCTGACTGTGCGTGCAGCTCCCCAAACAGACGAGGCATTTATACTTGACGCAACTGTTTTGTTTTAGACTGACCGCGCGCTGTTAAGCCGAATCTGCCCGAGCAGACGGATATTATTTTTTTTATTACCTTCGCGCTCATGCGGACGCGTCGAGTATAAACAAGGTTTTACAGCTCAGCCACTTGTTTTTTTTTTCATATTTTTTTGCAAGTGGAAGATCTTGGTTTACATTTGGACTTGGATGTGATCTGCTTGAAAAGGTTGGTGACCACTGCATAACGCAAACCCAGTCAAACGTTTGACTGCAGTATCTTCTATTCTATGCGCCTTATAATCCGGTGCGCCCTATATATGAAAACAGTTATAAAATAGGCCATTTATTGAAGGTGCGCCTCTGCTTATAGTGCGGAAAATACTGTAGTCTGGATGCTGTGGATCGCGGTTTGGGACACCTGAATCAGAACGCGAAAACATATGACTCGGTTGATTTGACTCAGTTTTATTATTTTTTATTTTATTCAATCTTCTATAAATACATAGTCACTAAGACTTAGGCCTACCATGAAAATGAGCCTCACAAACTCGATCAGGAACGTTAGGAATCCAGGCTTCGGAGCGTCCAGGTTCAATCGCCTAATTGCACGCAACCATTTCTTTCGTTTTTCGCGATCCTTTTCGGAGGGAATTCGAAAAAAACTTTTTATCAGGCCCCCAACGAGCCGTACAATCGACCACACAGCAAGAGTGAACCATCCTCTTCTCTAAATCCTCCTCCAAACGTGCAAAACAGTCAAATTACAGGTATCTAGCGGTGTTTCCTGCCACACGATTCCCGTGATGCAACGCGGCAAACATAAACAAAGACGTCACAAAAGATCCGCCTATAGGACGGCGCTTCAACCAACCAGAGTGTTTTCCCAACAGCGGAGCTAACGTTAGTTGATAGATTCAACTTTTGAATCTGGCCGGCAAAACTACGAACACGTCTTCCTTTTTTAAAGGTCCCATGACATGCTATTTTTTGTAGGCTTTAATATAGGCCTTAGTGGCCCCTAGTACTGTATCTGAAATCTCTTTTCAAAAATTCAGCCTCGGTGCAGAATTATAGCCACTACAAGCCAGTCCCAGAATGAGCTTCCTTCAGACAGGCCGTTTCGGTGTCTGTAGCTTTAAATGTTAATGAGGAGGAGAAAGGCGGCGCAAAGTGGAGGGTGGGTGTGGCCTTGACCATCTTGCTCAACGGTACCGGTCCATGCATGTTAACGTTGGATATAGCAATGGCACGAAGACACGCAGTCGTTCAAGCATTTCAGTTTGACCCAGAATCTGATCCGGATGGAGAAGCAACAACTCAGCGGTTCCAGCAGGACATTTCCGAATGGTTAGTTTAAAATATTATGTCTGGATACGGTACTTTATTTGGATGGTTTACAGTTATTATCATGTAGCTAACGCTAACCTACTGTTGCCTTTTCATGAGAGATCTGTAACATCTGTAATTTATCTTATTACAATTACATCATCAAGCTCTGCGATCTTGAAATGCGGATATCGCGCGTGCCGTATAAGCAACAGGAAAACGGTTATCCAAATAACAAAGAAGTGTACAACACTCGCGTTACAGTGTGTGTATTCACACACATAAACTGCATGGCTGCATAGCTAATGTGACAGCCACATTCTACATGTAACAGTCTAGGCAACCATAAACAGTAAAGCAACACACTTATATCATTAGTTGACTTACTGTTCCGAGGTGTGTAGCTGAGCCAAAGAGAGTGATCCAGACTTTAGTTTCAGACGTTCAGCAAGCCCAGCTCTGTATTAACCCTTCGGTGTTCATTTGTACATCCAATTATTGAGCAATTGTTATGCTTCGCTCGCTCAAAAGCCATGATATCTCTCGTGGACAAACTAAAATCGCGTGCGCGCGTTCCTACTTCCTTCCTATCGCATTTTCTCATGGGCGGAAAATATTCTCTGGGCGGGCAAAGCAGAGACAGGGGAGGTAACATTCCTCCTTATGACGTCACAAGGAGGAGATTCAAGATCAGCGCGATTGAGCTTCCATTTTCTCAAAGGCAGAGAAAGATAGCAAAAGCTCTATTTACAGCGATGGAAATTTCTAGAAACTTGGGGACCATATACAGGCTAGGGGAACTCATATTAATGTTAAAAAACCTCAGAAAAGTGAAAATTTCATGTCATGGGACCTTTAAGAATGACTTAAGTGCCGTTCTTTGCTCTTTTCTCAAAAGTCCTCCAGAGTTAAGGCCAAAGCCGATTCGAAAGACTGTTCTCCAGCAGCAGCAGCCATTCTTTGTTTTCAAGTGGCAGGGAACCGTCGCAACTCTGTCATCATTATGTTAAGCCCGCCCCGCCTACTCTATACACAACGTGATTGGCCTAACTCAATTTAGGTTTTTCCAGCACGAAAGTCAATGGAGAGTTGCTAGACTACCCTGGCTGCAAAATAAAATTTGCTGCCGCTAGGGTGCGTCTAGATTTCTAGGCTAAAGGCAAGCTTCAGTATTACTTTAAAATGTTATAAACTTCGGTCTGTGCTACAGACGTGAATGACAGCAATTTTTACCTGGCATATGATTTTTTTTTTTTATTATTCAACTTTCAGAAAAACATTTAACTTTCAGAATAATTGGCAGATGAAACAGGCAAATAAATAAATAAATAATCCGTAGACATACATTGCAGGAGACACCCGAGCCATATCACAGAGACTTATGGGCTCTTAAATGTCACGTCGACCATTGAGTAACACTTAACAACCATCCAGAATACTCTAGAAACCACATAGCAAACTATTTTTTTTTCTTAATTTTCCATTTGCATGTGTTTTCATCAGTTGCAGTATGTTGAGATATGTACCAGTTTGTATTTGGCTGCGTTGTGAGTATTTGCAGCATGTTTCTGTATTTGGTTGTGTTGCAGCACATATGTTGTCAAACTGATGATGATTAATTTGCTGTGTTTTTTTCTATTTGCATGCGTTTTCTTCAGTTGCATCGCGTTAAGCTCTCTTGGCCACCGTAATTTTCATTTAGGAGAACATACTGTACAACAGACACACTTTTTAATTAAAGTTGAACTTTAATGTACATCTCTTTATATTTGCAGTGTAGCATTTTGTGTCTGCAAGTACAGATGACAGGAATAAAGATATTATCTCTAAGAGTGACAAGTCTCAAAGCCATCAGAGGAGCCGGAGGGCATTCTGTGGGGAGTTTCATGTTGAGGAGGTTTCTGTGTGGAAATGAGGCCACACGCACAGATTTTCTCGTTTGTATCATAACACATGACGTTTGAGGCTGTCGGCAAAAAATAACATAAAAATAAAAACATTTTACACTGAATTAACATACTGTGTGGAGTGAGGAAGCGAGTCTCTGTGTCTCTCTCACCCGTATCTTTCACTCTCCCTAATAAGAGATGGCCAATTAAAGCCTTTTAGAGCCACAGTCTGATCAATACTCTCCCAGGATCTTCCTAAAGAGAGCGAGCGAAAGAGAGGGTTATATTTATGATCCCATTCCTTCTCAGTCCCCGGAGAGAGAGCAGCTATTGAAAGATTCGTATTGACTTTCCATGCAGGGCTTTCATCTTGTTTTATTGCGTTGTGGCACGGTGTAGTTTGGCTGTGGGTGATGAGGGGGTGGAGGGGAATGGATAGGGTGTCGAGCTGAGAGAGAGGAGTCTGGGATCTCTCGGGCTCTGCCACTGCAGGGAGCTCCATTACTGAGGGAAGGAGACGACCACAAGAGGGGGGCAATTTGAACAACATTGCGTAAAGGCTATAGCAACCCTCAACTGTGATCCAAGTTGTGTGTGTGTGTCTGTGTGTGTGTGGTTACGAAACCCAGCAAGGGTTGAATGCAAGCGAGGTGTATTGGGTTAGAAAATGACTGTCTGTGGTTTTGTGAGAGCAAAGATTAAAGGGTTAGTTCACCCAAAAAATTTAATTCTGTCAGCACTCATCCTCATGTCGTTCCAAACCCTTAAAGGGATGGTTCGGAGTAAAATCAACCTAGGGTCCTTTGCACCATGACCTCGAGCCAAACACCCCCCCAGAAGCCTTTTTTCCCCTTAGTCGAACATTATTAAAGTTAGAGCTTATTTAGAGATATCAACTAAATGGCTTAGTGCAGGCGCTAATGGAACCTAGGATGTCTCTTGTAAATTACCCCACTAATAATGCCCAGAATGGTACCAAACTACTACAGTAGTACAAATGGGTTCTGTACTCATAAAACGAGGCATTGGAAAGTTTGTAAGTACATCAGGAGTTTATTTAAATAACACTTGCGTTATGGCTCATGCTACCGCTAATCCGGACGTCGAAGGTCACTTCCGTGATTTGGGAAAAGCCCGTAAAAAGTAATTTGCAAAACTCACAAGTGTAAGGGAAAAGCTAGTGAATTTAACAAAATGTTTTATTAGTTTTTCCAAAGTGTTGACAACTTAGTGTTAACTAATAATTGTTACAAACTGGTACTACCAACAAAATATTAGTGCATTCCTGGAACTGGGCGTCGTTACACTACATCCTTATGCATCGCTTTCTGCCAGGCGTCCGGGTTAGCAGTAGCATGAGCCGTCAGGCAAGTGTTATTTAAATAAACTCCTGATGTACTTACAAGCTTTCCAATGCCTCATTTTATGAGTACAGAACCCATTTGTACTACTGTAGAAGTTTGGTACCATTCTGGGCATTATTAGTGGGGTAATTTACGAGATACAGCCTAGGATCCATTAGCACCTGCACGAAGCCATCCGGCTAATATCTCTAAATAAGCTTTAACTTTAATAATGTTCGACCAAGGGAAAAGGGTTTGGCTTGAGGTCATGGTGCAAAGGACCCTATGTTGATTTTACTCTGAACCATTGCTTTTAGACTTTCGTTCATCATCGGAACACAAATTAAGATATTTTTTATGAAATCTGAGCGATTTCTGTCCCTCCATTAACAGTCTACGCAACTACCATGTTGACGTTTCAAAAAGTTCATAAAGAGATTTTTGAAGTAATCCTTATGAACTTAGCGTTTTAGTCCAAATTTCCTGAAGAGACACGATCACTTTATACGCTGAACAGATTGAATTTAGGCTTTTAAACCTCATTGGTTCTCGCACGTCAAGAAAGAAGGCTTGAGCTTCCGTTTACCATAACTGATGTGTGCGATGATGAATATTTAGGCTATGTGGGAATAAAATGAGGGAGAAAAAACAACATACTTTGTACCAAAGGAGATATGTAATACTTGGAGAAAGCTATCTGGTTTTTTTTTTTTTTTTTTTTTTCTGTCATATGAACCAACAAAACATGTGCTATTAAATACTGAGATATTTATGAACTATCATTCAAAAGTTTGGGTCTGTGAGATTTTTTTAATGCATTTGAAAGAAGTCTCTTATGCTCACCATGGTAACATTTATTGGTCCAAAATATAAATAAAAAGAGAAATATTTTGAAATATTATTACATTTTTAAATAACCATTTTCTTTTTTTAATATATTTCTAAATATAATTTATTCCTGTGATGGTAAAGCTGAATTTTCAGCAGTCTTCAGTGTCACATGATCCTTCAGAAATCATTCTAATATGCTGATTTGGTGCTCAAGACACATTTCCTCTTATAATCACTGCTAACTGCTGCTGCTTTGTGGAAACCGTGGAAAACATTCTTTACTTTGAATAGTAATCTACTATTCTGAATTCTATTCTTTCAAAAGAACTGCATTTATTTGAAAATTAAATTTTTGTAACAATGTAAAAGTCTTTACTTTCACTTTTGTTAAATTGAATGCATCCTTGCTGAAAAAAGTTTAACCCTTAAAGAGTTTCTGTATCTTGGGGGATACAGTCATTTAACAGGCTGTGGGGGGAAGGGCCATGGGGGGAGGGGCATTATGTGGTTGCAGTTGATGAGAAACACTGATGGGGTGATGGGTCATGCAATCAGGTCATGTGACTTTATGCCAACATTCCAAACATTTGTATCAAAATCCAAAATGGCAGCATACGTGGACAAAGACACTGGCCATGAGGGAAGTGTTTTTATATTTTTCACAATTATAATATTTTAGAGTGATTTTGTTTTAGAAAATAGTTTTTTAAGGATAGTTTTACATGTTCTTGTGGATATTTTTAAAATAATCTTCTCACAACTTTGATTATCAGGCATTGAATGTCTGTATCCTGGGGGATACATTGCCCATATAAGGGTATTTAACAGGGCTGATCACTCAGAGATATTCTTATGTTTTGAGGCCTGTTCTCTACAGATATTGAATTGGATAAAGGTTTTTCTTTAACTTGTAGTGTAGTGTAGTGTAGTGTAGTGTAGTGTAATGTAGTGTAGTGTAGTGTAGTGTAGTGTAGTGTAGTGCAGTGTAATGTAGTGTAGTGTAATGTAGTGTAGTGTAGTGTAATGTAATGTAGTGTAATGTAGTGTAATGTGGTGTAGTGTAGTGTAGTGTAGTGTAGTGTAGTGTAGTGTAGTGTAGTGTAGTGTAGTGTAGTGTAGTGTAGTGTAGTGTAGTGTAATGTAATGTAGTGTAGTGTAGTGTAATGTAGTGTTATGTAATGTGGTGTAGTGTAGTGTAATGTGGTGTGGTGTAGTGTAATGTAGTGTAATGTAGTGTAGAGTAATGTAGTGTAGTGTATTGTAGTGTAATGTGGTGTGGTGTAATGTAATGTAGTGTAATGTAGTGTAGTGTAATGTAGTGTAGAGTAATGTAGTGTAGTGTAGTGTAATGTAGTGTAGTGTAATGTAGTGTAATGTAGTGTAGAGTAATGTAGTGTAGTGTGGTGTAATGTAGTCTAGCGTAGTGTAGTGTAATGTAGTGTAGTGTAGTGTAATGTAGTGTAGTGTGGTGTAATGTGGTGTAGTGTAATGTAGTGTAGTGTAGTGTAATGTAGTGTAGTGTAGTATAGTGTGATGTAATGTGGTGTAGTGTAGTGTAATGTAGTGTAGTGTAATGTAGTGTAGAGTAATGTAGTGTTGTGTAGTGTAGAGTAATGTAGTGTTGTGTAGTGTAATGTAGCGTAGAGTAATGTAGTGTGGTGTAGTGTAGTGTAGTGTAGTATAGTGTGGTGTAGTGTGGTGTAATGTAGTGTAGTGTAATGTAGTGTAGTGTAGAGTAATGTGGTGTGGTGTAATGTGGTGTAGTGTGGTGTAATGTAGTGTAGTGTAATGTAGTGTAGTGTAATGTAGTGTAGTGTAGTGTAGTGTAGTGTAGTGTAGTGTAGTGTAGTGTAGTGTAGTGTAGTGTGGTGTGGTGTAATGTTGTGTAGTGTGGTGTAATGTGGTGTAATGTGGTGTAGTGTAGTGTAATGTAGTGTAGTGTAATGTGGTGTAGTGTGGTGTAATGTGGTGTAGTGTAGTGTAATGTAGTGTAGTGTAGTGTAGTGTAGTGTAGAGTAATGTGGTGTAGTGTAATGTGGTGTAGTGTAGTGTAGTGTAGTGTAGTGTAGTGTAATGTAGTGTGGTGTAATGTGGTGTAGTGTAGTGTAATGTAGTGTAGTGTAGTGTGGTGTGGTGTGGTGTGGTGTGGTGTGGTGTGGTGTGGTGTGGTGTGGTGTGGTGTGGTGTGGTGTGGTGTGGTGTGGTGTGGTGTGGTGTGGTGTGGTGTGGTGTGGTGTGGTGTAGTGTGGTGTGGTGTAATGTTGTGTACTAGTGTGGTGTAGTGTGGTGTAATGTGGTGTAGTGTAGTGTAATGTAGTGTAGTGTAGTGTAGTGTAATGTAGTGTGGTGTGGTGTAGTGTAATGTAGTGTAGTGTGGTGTAATGTGGTGTAGTGTAGTGTAGTGTAGTGTAGTGTAGTGTAGTGTAATGTAGTGTAGAGTAATGTAGTGTAGTGTAGTGTAATGTAGTGTAGTGTAATGTAGTGTAATGTAGTGTAGAGTAATGTAGTGTAGTGTGGTGTAATGTAGTCTAGCGTAGTGTAGTGTAATGTAGTGTAGTGTAGTGTAATGTAGTGTAGTGTGGTGTAATGTGGTGTAGTGTAATGTAGTGTAGTGTAGTGTAATGTAGTGTAGTGTAGTATAGTGTGATGTAATGTGGTGTAGTGTAGTGTAATGTAGTGTAGTGTAATGTAGTGTAGAGTAATGTAGTGTTGTGTAGTGTAGAGTAATGTAGTGTTGTGTAGTGTAATGTAGCGTAGAGTAATGTAGTGTGGTGTAGTGTAGTGTAGTGTAGTATAGTGTGGTGTAGTGTGGTGTAATGTAGTGTAGTGTAATGTAGTGTAGTGTAGAGTAATGTGGTGTAGTGTAGTGTAATGTGGTGTAGTGTGGTGTAATGTAGTGTAGTGTAATGTAGTGTAGTGTAATGTAGTGTAGTGTAGTGTAGTGTAGTGTAGTGTAGTGTAGTGTAGTGTGGTGTGGTGTAATGTAGTGTAGTGTAGTGTAGTGTAGTGTAGTGTAGTGTAGTGTAGTGTGGTGTGGTGTAATGTTGTGTAGTGTAGTGTAATGTAGTGTAGTGTAATGTGGTGTAGTGTGGTGTAATGTGGTGTAGTGTAGTGTAATGTAGTGTAGTGTAATGTGGTGTAGGGTGGTGTATGTGGGTGTGAGTGTAGTGTAATGTAGTGTAGTGTAGAGTAGTGTGTGTGTAATGTGGTGTAGTGTAGTGTATGTAGTGTAGGAGTGAAAGGTTTGTGGTGTGGTGTGGTGTGGGTGGTGTGGTGTGGTGTGGTGTGGTGTGGTGTGGTGTGGTGTGGTGTGGTGTGGTGTGGTGTGGTGTGGTGTGGTGTGGTGTGGTGTGGTGTGGTGTAATGTTGTGTACTAGTGTGGTGTAGTGTGGTGTAATGTGGTGTAGTGTAGTGTAATGTAGTCTAGCGTAGTGTAGTGTAATGTAGTGTAGTGTAGTGTAATGTAGTGTAGTGTGGTGTAATGTGGTGTAGTGTAATGTAGTGTAGTGTAGTGTAATGTAGTGTAGTGTAGTATAGTGTGATGTAATGTGGTGTAGTGTAGTGTAATGTAGTGTAGTGTAATGTAGTGTAGAGTAATGTAGTGTTGTGTAGTGTAGAGTAATGTAGTGTTGTGTAGTGTAATGTAGCGTAGAGTAATGTAGTGTGGTGTAGTGTAGTGTAGTGTAGTATAGTGTGGTGTAGTGTGGTGTAATGTAGTGTAGTGTAATGTAGTGTAGTGTAGAGTAATGTGGTGTAGTGTAGTGTAATGTGGTGTAGTGTGGTGTAATGTAGTGTAGTGTAATGTAGTGTAGTGTAATGTAGTGTAGTGTAGTGTAGTGTAGTGTAGTGTAGTGTAGTGTAGTGTGGTGTGGTGTAATGTAGTGTAGTGTAGTGTAGTGTAGTGTAGTGTAGTGTAGTGTGGTGTGGTGTAATGTTGTGTAGTGTAGTGTAATGTAGTGTAGTGTAATGTGGTGTAGTGTGGTGTAATGTGGTGTAGTGTAGTGTAATGTAGTGTAGTGTAATGTGGTGTAGTGTGGTGTAATGTGGTGTAGTGTAGTGTAATGTAGTGTAGTGTAGTGTAGTGTAGTGTAGAGTAATGTGGTGTAGTGTAATGTGGTGTAGTGTAGTGTAGTGTAGTGTAGTGTAGTGTAGTGTAATGTAGTGTGGTGTAATGTGGTGTAGTGTAGTGTAATGTAGTGTAGTGTAGTGAAGTGTAGTGTGGTGTGGTGTGGTGTGGTGTGGTGTGGTGTGGTGTGGTGTGGTGTGGTGTGGTGTGGTGTGGTGTGGTGTGGTGTGGTGTGGTGTGGTGTGGTGTGGTGTGGTGTGGTGTAGTGTAGTGTAGTGTAGTGTAGTGTAGTGTAGTGTAGTGTGGTGTGGTGTGGTGTGGTGTGGTGTGGTGTGGTGTGGTGTGGTGTGGTGTAGTGTAGTGTAGTGTGGTGTGGTGTGGTGTGGTGTGGTGTGGTGTGGTGTGGTGTGGTGTAATGTTGTGTACTAGTGTGGTGTAGTGTGGTGTAATGTGGTGTAGTGTAGTGTAATGTAGTGTAGTGTAGTGTAGTGTAATGTAGTGTGGTGTGGTGTAGTGTAATGTAGTGTAGTGTAGTGTAGTGTAATGTAGTGTGGTGTGGTGTAGTGTAGTGTAGTGTAGTGTAGTGTAGTGTAGTGTAGTGTAGTGTAGTGTAGTGTAGTGTAGTGTAGTGTAGTGTAGTGTAGTGTGGTGTGGTGTGGTGTAATGTTGTGTACTAGTGTGGTGTAGTGTGGTGTAATGTGGTGTGGTGTAGTGTAATGTAGTGTAGTGTGGTGTAATGTGGTGTAGTGTAGTGTAGTGTAGTGTAGTGTAGTGTAGTGTAGTGTAATGTAGTGTGGTGTGGTGTAGTGTAATGTAGTGTAGTGTGGTGCAATGTGGTGTAGTGTAGTGTAATGTAGTGTGGTGTGGTGTAGTGTAGTGTAGTGTAATGTAGTGTAGTGTGGTGTGGTGTAATGTGGTGTAGTGTAGTGTAGTGTAGTGTAATGTAGTGTAGTGTAGTGTAGTGTGGTGTGGTGTGGTGTAATGTAGTGTAGTGTGGTGTAGTGTAGTGTAGTGTAGTGTAGTGTAGTGTAATGTAGTGTAGTGTAATGTGGTGTAGTGTAGTGTAATGTATTGTAGTGTAGTGTAGTGTAGTGTAGTTTAGTGTAAAAGTAGTCATATGAACTATAATAAAAAAGAATACATTGCAAAATGTTACCCTAAATGGGCAATGTATCTTGGGAGATACAGAGTGTAACTTAGAAAAAAAAGGTCATATTTTGGAAAAAATGCATGAACTGTGTCATTTTAGTCTAGATACATACAAAAATAGCAATTAATCATTTTTCCATCAAATTTATTTATGCTTGCCCCTTTAAGGGTTAATAAAAGTATAATTTATTTAGAAAAAACTGACCCCAAACCTGTGAACTGTAGTGGATGTTGCTTGCTAATATATATATATATATATATATATATATAATAGAAATAATTGCCCATAAAATGGTGTAGTTACAGCATCTACCAGAAGGGGCTAACTGGACCATGTTAACCATATATATATATATATATATATATATATATATATATATATATATATATATATATATATATAATATGTAATATACAATTAAGGAAGTCTGAGGGAAGTCTTAGGGAAAATCACAATGCATCATTGTGGATTGCACTGAGAGAAGGTTAAAGAATGATTAGACGGATAGAAGTCCCGTAGCAGTTGTCTGAGGAGCGCAGAAGTCCCTAGTGTGAAATGCGTACTAGCTGATCAATATTCCTGTCAGGCTGCATTAATCTCCATATAGAATGTCACCTTAATGCCAGAGATACACAGTGGTTTCTACTGCTGGGACGCCTGTTAAAAGTGTGGATCAGAGCCAGTGTTTAACTGATGCTTCGCCTGCGTTGCCAATCTCAGGACAGTTTTGAGCCAGCGTTTCACTATTCTTGCCACAGTACGTTTAAAAATGGAAGTTCTAAACTAGAATTATCAAGTTTAAAGCTCTTCTGTTTGTATTCGAATAGCCTTCTGTGTCAAGATTTTCTGTTTTTATCTCTCTTCAGGAATATTTTGGAGAAACCTTTGAGAATTTGATTTGAGAGTCTTTTGAGCTATGAAAGAGCAGCCTCTGAGCAACAAAAATGTCCACAGGTTAACTATAAGCTGCCAGTTTTCATAGTAAAAGTAGTACACTATCCTCGACTATTCCCATAATCTTTGGCCTATCTAACTTTTGCATCCTACAAGACATCCAAAGTAGATGTTTACTTTGTACAAGTACAAGTATCCTCAAGTTACAAGTATCCTCAGTGCTTTATCAAAGGGACATGTACTTAGAGGCCTGTTGAGCCTCCTGTGGATTAGCATGCAACAAACAGGCCTTCAGTTGTCAAAGGAATTGCGTTCAAGAGGTTAACTGCAGTCATCTACTCAGAATCACAGACAGTTGTAAGCAAGTTTAGATTTTAGTGGAACCCAAACTGTTGAGCTCATATAGAAGACACTCACAAAACTTTAATATGTTCACGTAAATATCGGTGTAGTTAGGTACTTGCGCAGGGCCAAAAAGACAGAACTGACTTTTGTTATTCTGTGTCAGTGACAGTTAAACAACAGATCCACCTTTGCAGCGGCTGCTATGAATAAACACACAAAGGGGATCTGAAAGAAATGCTGCGATGATTCTGTGGGAAAGTGCAATTAAAATGAGAAAAACACACTGGGTCGCTCATTGCCTCCGTCTAAAGATTAGTGTTCTGCCTTAATCAAGTGTGGATGAATATAGATTTTTTAAGGGGCTTATTTACCTTTTGATATGGAGACTTTCTCTTTTTCTTCAGTGTGTTAGAGGTATTCTTGTACCCCAGTGGGAAATGGGAAAGAATGTTTTGGATGCATTCCAGCTGAAATCCCCACTTGATTAGATTTAATAAGCTTATGGGCCAATCGTAATATGTTTGAAATGATATTGAGGAAGCCTTTCAAAAACCTCTCTTGATACTACAAAAGGACAATAAAATTGGTGCTCAGAGACACAATTTATAAACATAATGTGGAGTTAATGGATATATAAAATTAGTTTACAGTCCAGTGTAAAGAAATCAGAGCATTGTGACTGTACTCCAAATGAAAAATTTTTGCTTTGCTCAATTTGCTAATTAAAATGAACTAATGCAAGTATTTTGTAACAACTTTACATTGTGTGCAATCATTTAAACTTGTAAAACTAAGGTTTACTTAATCAATTTGCACTACATGAATAATGATTTGCATGGGACACGATTAGGAGAGTAAAAGTTAATTAAGTATTATTTTCAAGATATGTTATGTAATTTTAGAAGTGGTTAGAAGAGTAATATAAAACATACTTCAATGCTTTATATTACTCAAAAAGCAATTGCTGTGCAAATAACTGACCTGGGTCCGGTTGCACCAGCCAAAAAAATTAGCTTGAATTAATATTTTGTTTGGGTGCAGTACCAAAAGTTTCCACTAGAAGAAATTCGTTTTCCATTAATTTCCAATGTGGTCATTTTTGACCAAGAGGAGTACAAGCGCGACTCTTTTTTTTTTTTTTTTTTTTTTTTTTTGAGTTCTGAGTTTTTTTTTGTGAGTGGAAAAAAGTTTCGTACCATTCCGATGAAGTAAAAAATTATTTAAAAAAAAATTAAACAGTAAAAATTTTCGGTCAAAGAGGGTTAAACCGAGGTGGCAGAAGTCACTAATATCCAATGTTGCTCAAAACACATGATGCATGGTGATCATAGCTGTCTCGTTCAATTGCTGAAAGTCGGGATTTGAACCTGGATGCCCTTTCACACTAAATGAAAGCTGTACCACTAGACTAACACATTTTATTAAAGCAACTCTTAAAAACTATTTCTTTTCCTATTGGTCATGTCTTATTTTTCAGGACTGTGACTGGTGCCCGGTGCCCCTTCAAAATGCATGCATCATGCCCCTGAGAATAAGCACTTTTTTTAGTTTGATATGGACTTTTTTTATGGCGAAAAAATTCTGTAGATATTATTGGAAATGACATCGGTAATGGATGTTTTTTTTTTTTTTTTTTTTTTTTTTACCAAAACACTTGGAAATGGATTTGGTTTTTAAAGGGTTTAATAGTATTTCAAAATGGAACATGCTTGATGTTCAACCCTCGATGTCATGACACACTAAGAGATTTTAGGCAAGCAATTTTCCTTTACTCAGTAGTTTTCATGAGACCTTCTCAGAAAGGTCGTAAATAGCGTAATCGCAGTTTATGACTCTGAGTCAAGAGTTATTTTTGGTTAAGCAGCAAATATACTAGAGCTTTTTACCTCCCCATATTCAACATTGTGCTTTTTCTGATTGGTTTTCTCAGACATTTGCTCCAACTAATGTCTTAATATCTTTTAGGACAGACTGTGTGGATTACAAGCCTTAAACATCAAACTACAGGGCGCATCTTTGATTAATAGGTGCTTCGTCTACACGGTTCTTATAAACTAGTTAGAGGCTTCCCTTTTATTTGGGCCTGGCGAGCTGATCCATGGCTAATGTGCAGCACTCCAGTGGCATGTATCATTGCGAGCCGAGGGAAAGATGTTAGCTGGGGACTTATTTGAGTAGAACGCTGACAGCATGCCGAGAAAGATCGAGAGTTTGGGAATAAGCTTAGCCATATCATTAGGCAAAAAAGTTCATCAGAAGTTACACTTGCAATTGAAAAATAATGTTAGCAGAAGTAGAAGCGCACAGCTAATCCACAAAATGTCACCTCTTCTGCTCTACTCAGTCTTTTCAATCTACGAAGATGAAAAGTTTCACAGACATGCAGACCGGGCACTTTTCCAGTGGGCCTACGTGCTTTTTGGGCCGATACATCTCATACTTAAAAAAAAAAAGTATGAGTAGTTTTTAAAACATAAATAAAATAAATGAATAAATTAATTAAATGATAATAATAATAATATTGTTTATATATATGTATATACAGTGCAATGCATAAGTGAATACACCCATGCTAAAGTTGACTAAAAAGAGGAATAAAAAAATCATATTTTGGAAATTGAACTTAATGCCTTAATTTAAAAAAATAGGAAAAATCCAACCTTTAAGGACACCAATTTTCTTTGTGAATGAATAATGTATCGTAAATAAATAAATGTTCTTCCTTAAAATACATGGTGCATAAGTGAGTACACCCCTATGTTAAATTCCCATAGAGGCAGGCAGATTTTTATTTTTAAGTATTTTTTTTATTTTTTTTTAGGATACTATGCATCCTGATAAAGTTCCCTTGGCCTTTGGAATTAAAATAGCCCCACATCATCACATAGCCTTCACCATACCTAGAGATTGGCATGGTTTTATTTCAGTTAGCCTAAAAGCTAGTTTTATTTGCATTGAGAGATGATCTTATGAAAGTACCCCATGCCAATATCTAGGTATGGTGAAGGCTATGTGATGATGAGGGGCTATTTTAATTCCAAAGGCCAAGGGAACTTTATCAGGATGCATAGTATCCTAAATTTTTTATTTTATTTTTAAATACTTAAAAATAAAAATCTGCCTGCCTCTATGGGAATTTAACATAGGGGTGTACTCACTTATGCACCATGTATTTTAAGGAAGAACATTTTATTTATTTACGATACATTATTCATTCACAAAGAAAATTGGTGTCCTTAAAGGTTGGATTTTTCCTAATTTTTTAAATTAAGGCATTAAGTTCAATTTCCAAAATATGATTTTTTATTCCTCTTTTTAGTCAACTTTTGCATGGGTGTATTCACTTATGCATTGCACTGTGTATATATATATACAATATTATTGTTTTTGTCTGAACGGCCCATAAAACTCGTACATCGGCGGCCCATTCGTTTAGTTTTGCTTAATTGGCGGCGCTGGGATCTTTGTGCCAGTGTAATGCATTGGGCAAAAAAAGTCAGCGTAAGTTTTTTTTTTTTGTTTTGTTTTTTTTTTGTTTATTTGTTAGTTTTTTCTCTCTCACAGACCGGCCCATGAAACACGTAGATCAGCGGCCAATTGGTTCTTTTCTAGATTGACACTGGGCTGGTCCAATCACATCTTTAAACACCTCCCCCTCTGGGCTCTGAGTGAGCGAGTGTGCAGTGTCAGTGTATAGCCTATCTGTCAAAATAGTCAGAGAGAGATGGAGAAGAAATGCACGGAATGTGCAGTGAAAAAAAGAAACAGGCCCTTCAAGTGGCTGATGTGGATAGTGAGGAGGATATGGAGAGAAATGAGTGAGTGTATAGAACTGCGGTAAGCAGAGCTACTTTCAGAACACTTAGGCTATGAGTGGAACCCATTACCCAGCTAGGCATTATGTCCACATCTGCATATTTGACGATTACGCATTTTACTAGAATTGTAATGAGACGTGTTCGTAAACCTTGTTTTCCGCCAAAATATAAGCTCGATGCAGTTTCCGCCAAAATATAAGCTCGATGCAGTTTCCGTCAAAATAAAAGATCATGTGTTTATCTCTTTCAAGTATAGAAATTATTACAAAACTAATCAGTGCATTTGTTTTACAATATATGGCTATTACTGTCATGGGATTAATATTATAACTATTATTATGCAGTAGTGTAGGCCTAATGTAGACAGACACTAGCTATGTTTCCATCCACTTGTCAATCGAATTATCTGAAGTTCGGTAAAAAAGCTCATGCGAATAAAGCTGGTGAATGTGTGTTTCCATCCAACGGCTTTAAAGCAAATAAAAACCTGTGTGTAATGACGTCACATGCTGTTTTGCGATCAAATTGGTATATCGAATTGATTTGAGACATTTTAAGGTGTTTCCATTTCATTTTCGCACTGAATTGCACAACATTCAAGCATAAATTTGCGAACAAAGTTTTGCTAGACAAAATGGATCACGCCATCTATCGTTTCCATCAGAGTTTATCGCATAAGCCGTATACCGATCAAGATAAAATCCGATGAGACCGACCGTATTTCATTTGAGTCGATATTCATGAAATTCAATCGAATTTTACTGTTTCCATAAGGCATTTTTCATTCGATATCACTCAATTTGGATAAAAACGTGTGGATGGAAACATAGCTACAGTATCACAACTAAAAGAGTTTTGAGTTTTCTTTGTTCAATTTGCACACTGAATATGGGTTGGAGCTCTTAATTTTGAACTCTTAAAGTGCACCAGATTGATTAATTTAACATTAAAAAGCACAACATTGTCTTACGGGGGAGCATGCCCCGAACCCCACAAGAGGGACAGAGATTTACCAAACAGATTTACCAAAAATCCTGTGGGAAACAGTGGTATAGCTATGCCAATGCAGCTTAAAGCTTGTTTTAGGATTCATCACTGTGGAGTAGTTCAATTGTATTTTGCATTAGTAGTTATTTCATCTGTTTACTCTTACTCATTCCTACTCACACATTACATGGCATTAGTGGTTTTAAGGAATAGGAATTGGTATAAATATTCAAGGGCGTGCAAAGATCGGTTGTGTTTATGATTATATGTAGCGGGCCGGTCTGGGCCAAAATGCCAGGGCCGATTTCTTTTTTTTTTTTTGTCCCAGTCCAGCCTTGACTGTACTGTTACTTAATATTCAGTTGGGAATGCAATCAAACAGATGTAATCATTCATGTTAACAAAACCAAGTGTCTAATGTTAGAAGGATTGCATACACTGTTACCAGCAGTTTCTGACTCCGCTATAATTGTTATTTTAATGTCTGAGATTAAATATTAATTTTAATCTCTGCATGGAAACATTGGAATAGATGACTTAAGAAAAAAGATTAAGAATTGCTGTAGCATAGAAGTTTAGTTTTATGTTTTAATGGAATTATCCTTAAGATCTTATCACATTATGCTACCTGTCATTCATTTGAATTCAACTTAAATCTTAATTAAATTTGAATTCAAAGGATCACCTTTAACTTGTTTCATCTTTCAAAATAATTCTGTTTTACTACTCCTTAAATTGAGTTCATTTGGTAAACTGTCTATCAGCGAATTGCACTTTTTTGAGCATTGCACACCACGCTTTTTCAGCTTAATAAGATGCTTCTGAAATTCATAGCGTTGCACATATGATGGTGCCACTTTTGTTGGGGTCACCAAAGACAACGTGCTGATGTGTTTATTTCTTCTTACCATGAAAAATTTCATCCTGCTTCGTTGGTTCAGCGGCGCCTGGAGACCTGACATCAATTTCAGCCTGTCTCACGATATGCAGCAGAGAAATGTTTACTTCTGGATAGCTGGGACCTCTAAGGTTGCATGCAGTATGGTATCTCTTCTCTACTGAATCTGGACTTTCACCTGCTGTTGTTTGAATTCAAGGGTGAGTGTGTCATTTCAGCTCATCTTTCACTCTCCTCACAATCTTGTTACTTAAAGCTGAGGGGGTCAAAGTTTGGTACTGAATCGTCATGAGCTGACCACCGCCAAAGCCTCTGAGAGTTTGGATGTATTACGTTAGCCCTCAAGGGTGCTCTCTATATATATTCCATTTGTCAATTTCTATAGATTAGATGGAGAAAGAAGGTAGAGAATGTTTGTTCAAGCACTGTGAAAAACGAGTGTCTCAAGCCTTCTTGATTTTCTGTGTGATTTTTTCTGAAAACCAAACAAACAGCCAAAAGTGGAAAACTGCCATGTAGATAAGAAATACATATAAGTGAATGTGCATTCTTAAAGGGGTACTTCACACAAAAATGAAAATTCTGTCATCATTTACTCACCGTTATGTTGTTCCAGACTTGTAAGTCTTTGCTTAGTATTCAAAAAATGTTTATTAAAAGTAAACCAAAACTTAAAAATTCCAAAAAGGTAATAAAGCAGTCGTAAAATGATTCCATATTAATCGAGCAGTTTAAAAGTCTTATAAAGAGACCGAAACCTCTTAGGTTTCATTAAAAATATCTTAATTTCTGATGAATATTAACCAAAGTCTTATGGGTTTAGAAAGACATGATGATGGGATGATAGAATTTCCATGTTGGGGTGAACTGTCCTTTTAATGCAAAAAACACTATTTTCTGGTATAAACACAATTGGTTACAATTTTGCTTGAGTTCTAAATTGCATGTATGCAAAAGCACAAGAGGAAAATGCATTAGAAAGTAATTTCTTGCACCATCTTGCATCATTTATTGAAGTGTAGAAGGAAAACCTTCTCCATCTCTTGTCACTTGTCGGGACTGTGTTCATTTTAACTGCAATGAGCTGCTTCAGTACCTCAGTTCAGACTTAGAGAGGAAGAAGGAGAGTGTCTCCAAGGTGATTATAATAGTTAAAGGTTAATTTGAGTGTTGGAGCCCCAGGGCAGAACTCTGAATAGTGCAGTATGGACTCAGACACAGAACCCCAAGCCGATTTAATTACAGAGAACAAGCTCCACTCACACAGTGGAAAAGGGCACTCACAAAATGATGCCCTCTCAAGTGGAGCGTATACTGAAAGGTGATGGTCTCAAAGATGACGCTCAGAAGTGTTGTGGGAGAAGAAACCTTGAGAGCCAGCTGTTCTTAAACATCCCATCAAGATGTGTGGCCTACGATGGCCCTAGACGCCTCTAAATTCAAAACCATCAGTGCCCATGAAGTCAGAAGTGAATAGAAGAGACCTTAATTGATGTTGCATAAATACAGTAACAATTTGTCAACTCTGTAGACATTAACTTTGGTTATGGGCAGCAACAGCAATTGACACTGTGTTTGCACCAGTTTATTTTTTACATATAAATATTTGTTAACTTATTCATGTTTCTCTGTTTTTACATTGTTGAATCTATGCCATAAAGAATTAAAGCGTTAGTTCACCCAAAATTTTTAATTGTGTCATTAATTACTCACCCTCATTGTTCCAAACCCGTAAGACTTTCGTTCATCTTCGGAACACAAATTAAGATATTTTTGTAAAATTAAATCTGTCCCTCCATAGACAGTGTAACGCAGTATGTTGTTATGGGAAGAAGAAGGCGGGAACCGGCGAACATTCAAAGACTTTAAAGCAGCACTAGGTAACTTTTCAACCTTCATAATATATTTCCAAGACTCTTGTGATGGTACATCGACTTACAATAGGTTGAATGACATGTCTGCCATAGCCTGACGGGGTCTGTATAGTTTTTAATCGTACTTTTAAACTTCGGGTAGTAACCCCCGCGCACAAAAAGAACTACAAAATTCGACTGCTTTACGGCATAGGCTACTTCACTTCCCCCAACACGTCCTCACATGCTGTTGGACTTGTAAGTATACAGTATTGCTTATATTGTATATCACTCGGACAAGCTTTCACTCGTTGGTGTGAGCTAAAAAGCACTTGGCGTTCTTGTTGATGGATTAGTAACTTAGACATCTTCGGAGGCTATAGCTCGATGTTCGATGTCCGACGATTTGAAACGTGTTGTGTTTACTCCCCAACCGAACTCGTGTAACTGTCTGTCACACGTTTTACCGTCCACAGCATTACTTGATAGACAAAAATAGGACAAGAATGAGCATCAAACAGAAACAACCCACTTACGGGGTGTTCGAGGCGCACGTACAATACAGACTGTGCCGAGTCAGTAAAACAGGGCGCGCACAGGGGACACACCTTATTGCCACTCGTCACAGCTTCCATCTGACTGAACAGGGACCGGTATACAGGGGGGAGGGAATCAGGCCGTGAGTGAAGAGACTGCTCTGCGTGATTGGTATTTACACAGTAACGTTAAATACAAGTAGTCCACAGCGGCTCTAGGGGTCGTTGTTTGACCAAAACGGAATTCCTACCTAGTGTGGCTTTAATAAAAAACAAAACAAATACAAAACGAAAGGAAACACGGCAGCCCCTCACGGATGACTGCCGCCACACATAATAAAACATGAATCCAGGCCTGTCCTCTCTCGTCTTTCACTGTCGTCGCTCCTCCTTTTATGCTTCCGTTCCTCCGTGAGAGATCCGAGACTGGTGCGTCGCGCAGGTGTCGCTCATTATCAATCACGCCACCCCGTCCTGCTCGCCACAGACAGCTACTCAACTAACACTTTGACGATTCAAAAAGTTGTAAAACTAATCCGCATAAAATGAGCAGTTTAGTCCAAATTTTCTAAAGAGACATGATCACTTTAAATGCTGAACAGATTGAAATGAAGCTTTTATTTATGTTTGCTTGACTTGCAAGAACCAATGAGGTTCGTTCTTGTTACGCAGCACATTAGCTTCCGCAGATACAATGCAGTTCATTCTTGTCTGTTACGCAGCACGTTTGAGCTTCCACATGAACCAAGTTAATTCTCGTGTGTTACACAGCACATTTGAACTTCCGCAAGAACTAATGAGGTTCATTCTTGTTACACAGCACATTTGAGCTTCCACATGAACCAATGAAGTTCATTCTCGTGCGTTACGCAGCTAAATGGCTCAAAATTAATGAACCTGTACTAGCAAGGTGTACCTAATAAAGTGGCTGGTGAGTGTAAATGTCTTTACTGTCACTTTTGATCAGTTTTTGCATCCTTGCTGAATAAAAACATAAACTTCTTAATAAATCTCTTATTAAAAAATCTTATTAAATATCCAAAATATGTTGAAATATCGTCTCACTCTCACAAACCCAATTTTGTCTCGTGAGCTTGGGGTACGTTTACATGACGGCGATGTACTAAAACGTTTTTCTTTTGCTTTTTTCACGTAACAGACGACAACATTGTTAAAACGATCCCCACTCACGCGGATCAGCAAAAATGACTAGAAGCGCTGTATTCTGCTGTCAGGCCAGTAGTTGGCAATGTCACTTTGTAAAGAAGTACTACTTGCCTATAGACTGAACACGTAATAAGCATGCCCATGACATAATCATTTTCAAAAATTTGCTTTTTTGTACATTGTTGCTTTTAGCTACATTGTTTTCAAAAACTTGCACTTTGAAACCCGTTCTCCGACCCCCAAAAGGTGTTGTCGTGTAAATGCCAAAATGCATAAAAAGTTTTCTGTTTTTAGTTGAAAAGGATATCGTGTAAACGGCTCCTAGGTGTATTGGCACACCCCTACATATTATATTAATGTATTAAATTAAATGATATATTAAAACATTATCCACTTATATAATACAAATATTATCTATAAGCGACCAACTATATGTCAGCCATGTTTGTTTTCATTATAGTGCATTGCAGTGTGGGAGTCAGAGCTATAGGGTAAAGATTTTTTATTTTTTTTATTTTTTTTTTAAACCCTAAACTTTTATCTTACTTGTATATTACAGAAATTCAAATACATACATTGTGTGGTTTAAAAGATAGTTTGATGAGCCAGTTCTTCTCTTCTCAGATCTTCTGGTTAAATAATATGTAACTTACCTGTAAGCAAACTCCCTGCTTGTGTCTAGAGTCATTGTTTTCTCTTTCTCTCACACTCTGTCTCTTTCACACACTGTCACATGGTCTCTATCTCTTCGCACATTTTCTCTCTCTCTGTGCCTCTACCTGAGGGCCTTCAGTCCAGAAGGAGTAACTTAATCTTGTCGGGTGCGTCTGGGTCAAGTGTCTAATCTGGTCTCGGATGAAAAGCAAACTGAAATCGTTGGTGCAAACACTCACGTCCAGCCTGGTGGAATTGGTTTCGTTTGCATTTTTTCATGTGTCATTTATATTTCATTGGAGGGGAAGGACAAGACATTAAATTGATGTGGCTGGGTAGAGGATGCTGGGGAAAGGATTGACCACCCGACGGGCCCGGCTCAGTGTAATCAGGGTCAAACATACAATGTAGAACATGGTCCAGAACATCACTGCTCATTACACTGATGTGAGCAGAGCTGCATCCACGCAGGGAGACGTGTCTAGTGCCATAGGGGTTTAAAGACTAGAGAGAACATTTCTCTTTTGGCTCCTTTGGATCCCAGAGTGATTCGAGCTGGCCGAATGAGAAAAGTTTTAAGTTAGCAGTGAGGCTGAGGACATTGTTGTTGCAGGTATGTGCTTGTACTTTAGCATAAGAACTGGGCCAGTAGTGATGGTAATAATATTTTCACTGCGTTTTTCAATTATTATTTTTTGGAGGAGAGATAAAGTCAGAGTTGACAGTGTGATACAACGAAATGTCACTTGAGCCACATGCAAATACACAGAGAAATACATTCAATATACAGTAAATTGAAAAACTTCTGTCTCTTTCTTTCTTTATTTCTCTCTCACTCTCTTAAAGGAATAGTACACCTTAAAATGACATTTCTGACTATATTATCTATGCATGTCATTGATCTTATGTACAATTCATTTGTGCATGTTTGACATTTTTTGAGTGAAACAACAGACTTCTCTAATGTATAAATTAAACCCCACACTTGCATGCTCTCATTCATCTGCCTCTGTTTTTACATGTCAAAATCCTGTCAAAAACTGATGCATATGTTTTTTGATAATCTGCAACTCTCAGATGTAGATCTACTGCTACTCAATATTTCCTTTTGTGTGAGGTAAATTATAAAGATTTGGAATATGGCAAAATGGTGACTTGATTTGCATTGGTAAATAAATTGAGCAAAAGATGTGTGGGATTAAAGGAATAGTTCACCCAAAATGTAAATTCTGTCATTTATTCATCCTTTTCATTCCAAACCCCTTTTTTCCAGCAATATGGCAAAAAGAAGATATTTTGAAGAATGCTATAAACAAACAATTTTGGTGACCATTGACTTCCATTGTATAGAGGGGGGAAAAAGAGAGAGAGAGACATTTTCAAAATTTTATTTGGAATGACATGATGGTGAGTAAATGATGACAGAATTGTCATTATTGGGTGAACTATCCCTTTAACAATTTGAAAAGAGGAGTTTAAACAGATGGAAACCAGAAGGAAGGACAATGAGAGGGAGATGAAGCCGTTTTGCTTGAAAAGGTGAAAATGAAGACCCATTTAGATTAAGAAAATATATGGCGCGAGGAACGTTTGGCCTAATGTCTTTGTAAACAGGATGTTGACAGTTCAATCTGAGTTTTATCAGAGCGCACAGATCAAGATAAAGACCCTATTCGCACTACTGCAAGTTCACGTTCAATCTCCTTTACACACATTTTGTGTTTCCTGCAAAATGAATGAGAGCACCAGCCTGCAGTAATATAGTTGTTCGGCTATTAGAGGGTTTTGATAAGCAAGTAATATAAGAGGCAAACTCATCACCTCATGTGATCCTGCAAATGAGAAATCTTAGAATCCTCCTGCTCGCACAATGAGAGAGAACAGAACAGTGTCATGTTAATGAGAAAGAGAGATGAATGTGTTTGATGAAGCATGTCAGAAACAGGTGAGGTTACACGAGCGAGCGTGTTCAGGTTCCTGCAGGTGTGATATCGGCGTACGCGAGTGTATTCTAGCAGCCCGGCTAATGAAAGCAGATCGGACTTCTGTCCGCCAGTGCTGTCTGATCACACCGAAAAAGAAGAACACATCCGAATGCTTCAGCACTCAGTGGGAGATTCACAAGTGGAGAACACACACACACAGCCATCCGCATGTTGTAGGGTATTGCAGATGTCTGCAGGGTGAAAGCTAAATGACAGACTCACTGCTGGATTTCAGGAGCTGTCACCTTAAAAAACTTAGAAAGACCATGCTCTGTGAATCATACCTTATTCATTAAAAGCAAATTCAATACAGATAATATTACAAGTCGTATTCCTTCAAACATGACTGACCAATCCGATCTTACAGCAATTCGTAAGAATTTTACACGTTGCCAAATTCATATGAATTCGAACGAATAACGCCCCTAAACCTACCCATCACGTGGGTTTAGACAAATTGTACGAGTGAGGTCGTACGAATTAGCCACCTTTCATACGAACTGGTCGTGACATAGCGTTGCATATACTGTACCGTTCCAGCAGAGAGCTCCTTTTTGTTAACGAATACTGTCAAAATGTTTGATGCTTTGGCTGATCGTCTTGCTCAGGTTTCGCTCTTCCCTCACCAGCGTATTTATATAAAAAAAATTGCCAGCCAGTGTCATCATTTTCGATCATTTAAAAATAAATTAAACAAATTTTCTTTCTAGCTTCATGCTTTCTTTTTTTATCAACACTACACTTAGAGGTACGTTTCATTAAAAAAAAAAAAAAAAGCTGAAAAATCAAGCATAGTGGTTCTGGTAGGTTCAAGCTCGCATCAGCTGACTCTGTTTATCCACGTCTACCTATAGGAATACGACGCCTATCACTGTATACATACAATCGGAATAAGATTAACCCTCAAAACGTATTCACTTTATAGCCCTTAATCCTGTAATTGTGGACAAATGTGGGCACAGAGGACTCAGGTGTGATCCTACTTTTTAATTATTATAAATGTTATATCACTGTCTTCGATAATATTTTGTCTATCCATTTATGGTGTTTTTTTTAAATTTTGGGGGTATTTTTGAATTTATTTACTTCAAAAAGTACCATATTTTCTATGTAAATTATGCTTATTTTTATGTTTTATTTTTTATATTTTTTTAACTACATTAAAATATCATTCCAATAAGTTCTTAGAGCTAAAACCTAAAGATGAAGTGACTTTGCTGTCACCTGGTGTCTTATTTTGGTATTAAATTAACAAAAAAAAACAATAATATCAATAGCCACTAGATGGCTATAGTGCTTAATGGCTGCATATAAAGGCTGAACTCTATGAACCACTGTATAAAATGAATTTGACCTCTTAAGTTTTTGACTATCACAAGTTAAAATTGTAATTTAAAAAAATATATATCTGTGTTAGGTGAGACTATACAAAGATGCCAAAATATGCTTAGATAAATATGACCATGCTATAAGGAAAAGACAAAGTAGTAGATCATTTATCATGTATTTCAAACACAAAACATCAAATTTAAATAACTAATTAGTACCAAACAGGTAAGAACATACATAAAATAACTAATAAAATATTTTTTTGTAAAAAAAAAAAAAAAAAAAAAAAAAGCTCTGTCATAGGCTCATTGAATGCATTGTTTTTGTGTGTGTGTGTGTGTGAGAGAGAGAGAGAGAGAGAGGGTGATGAGCCAGGTGGATGATTGGATCATACCAAAAAACATGGTCAGACATTGGCTCATTCAATTATTTGTTTTTGTATGTGTGAGTTTTCATATATATTTATATATATATAAATATATAAGCCCAGCTCTGTCATAGGCTCATTGAATGCATTGTTTGTGTGTGTGTGTGTATGAGTGTGAGTTTTTGCCATGATGAGAATGTTGTACAGGATCAGCCCTTCATTTGTGTGTATGTTAGATATGCATTGTATTGGATCTATTTATTTATTTTTACAAAAAAACAAGAAGAATGCTCTAAATTACAGTTTTTCCCATTCATTTCTATGGGTGCCCATTTTTGACCCAAATACAAGATTAAGGAGTATTTTTTTTTTCACCCACTTAACATTGTAGAATTGAGTCCAAAATTTTTTTGTGTGTTCAGGAGGCAAACTTAGGAAAAGTAGCCAAGTCTTGTACCGCTCAGATCAAGGGAAGTATTTTTTAAAAATAAATCAAAATTATTTTGCCCACATTTGTCCAAAATTGGGTTTTAGGGTTAAAGAAGATTCCAGTGGGGCCGCCCATTTGGTTGACAGGTGACCAGATCAGAAGGTCCCTTAAATGCATTAGGCCCTATAAAGCACCAGGTCCAGATGGCCTTAAGGGCAGAGTTTTAAAGATATGTTCAAATGAACTAACTAACCCTTAACAAAATTATTTCAGTTTTTATTAGACTTACAGATTGTACCAAATACATGGAAGTTATAATTTATACGACCCCTTCCTAAAAAAGTGAGAGCAAAAAATCTAGAGGACTTTCGTCCTGTGGCTCTTACATCAGTACTTGCTAAATGCATGGAAAGAGTAGTTAGTTATCACCTGAAACCATACATATCAGAGCAACTAGATGTACTGCAATTTTCATACCGCAAAGAGGGACAGAGGATGCAACGCTCACTATGGTTGATATAATTGCTAGCCATTTACAACAAGCGAAGGCTTATGTGCGTGTTCTTTTTATTGATTATACCTCTGCCTTACATTTACTCTTGGAACATCTTGTTCTAGGTGTAAATGGAGGAATAGTACATTGGATAAAGAATTTTTTAACAAACAGACCACAGCGAGTTTGTGTTCGGGGGTTTAAATCAGATATTATGTTTTTAAACACGGGGGCACCCCAGGGATGTGTCCTGTCACCTCTGTTGTTTTCTGTTTATACAAGTGGTATAAGAGTGCAGCATGAGAATTATAAATTATACAAATATGCAGATGATATGGCACTTTTATGGAAAGACTGTATACATTGAGTACGAGGAGCAGGTTTTGAAACTAGTATGTAAATGTAAGTAAAACAAATGAATTGATTTTAAATTATTCAGAGCCTGTAACAGAAATAATGTTATGTGATCAAACAGTTGAAATTGTGAAGACTTTTAAGTATTTGGGAACCATGATTGACTGTAAATTGAAATTTTCTGATAATGTGAATCTTATTTGTAAGAAAGCAAATCAAAGGCTATTCTTATAAGGAAATTGAGAGAATTTTCTGTAAGTCAGGTTGTTCTGCAAAGAGTTTATATAAGTTTAATTGAGAGTGTTTTAGGGTATAATATAACTGTGTGGTTTGGACGAGTTATATGTGAATAAAGTAAAATTAGACAGAATTACAGTAGCAGGAAAAATGATAGGATCTAAGCAAAAATCTGTCGCACAGTTGTATCAAATTGCAGTTCAGAGAAAAGCTTTTGACTATAGCAAGAGACACAACACACCCCTTGAATCATGTTTTTGAATTATTGCCATCACGTCGTCGCTACAGAACACCAAAAGCGACCAAAGCAATATATAAACAAACTTTTGTACCAAATGCAATAAGTCTTTTGAATAAGAGGAAGGAAATGTGAATATTTAAAGGGGTCATATAATGCCATTTTTGTACAAGCTAATATGATTCTTTAGGGTTTAAATTAAAAGTTTGTAATATACTTTAATTAAAAATTCTCATTAGTATTGTAAGAAAACACAAATTTTACCTGGTCAAAAACAACTCTGTTTTCAGCACGCCGTTTGAGTGCATGTGTCTTTAAATGATAATGAGCTTTGCTCACCCCGCCCCTCTGTTCTGTGGGTACACCATTTGAAATAATAACACAATATCCATAACGCCTTGTTCATTATAAACGTGGGATTATGAATTATATTGAGAACGTCGTACATAGAAAACATGCTGTAATGTACCCTGAGTGTAAACCTTAGATGCATTCATCGTGAAGCGTGCAGCAAGGTTTGCAAATTTGCAAAGATTAATATAAATATTAAAGGTGGTATCAGCGATTTCAGGCCCAAACATAAATGATCACATTCATCTAATATTTCGCTAGCTGCACGCCCCATAAGCATGCTGTCAAAAAACCGTGTCTCTCTAGGTAGCCTAGGCTCTGAGATCTGCACACAAAAACAGTTGTTTTCACCCGTTTTAGCCAAACACTCAAAACCCAAACAAATAGTGTTCCAACCAATGTGAAATGATTCGGCAAACATGAAAGCATGGACATGAGCAGGGCCGGAGTGGGGCCACTTTTCAGCCCGGGAGTTTCAGGCCCAAGACCGGCCCGCTTTTTCCATGGTGGAATTCCAAATTAGCACTTTTTCTAAATTGGATAAATGAAGCAACAGTTCAGCTCGTACTATTGTGTAGTTTGTATAAATACCATGGGTTAACAAATAATGTAGCCTAAAGGTTAAATATTAATTCACTTAGACTTTATAAGAAGCAATTGCGACTTTATTTCACACAATTCTGACTTTATATTTCACAATTCTGACTTTATAACACGCAATTGCGACTTTATATCACACAATTCTGACTCTATATCTTGCAGTTCTGACTTTAATTGCGACTTTATTTCTTGCAGTTCTGACTTTATATCTTGTAATTCTGATAATTCTCACTTTAAGAAGCAATTGCGACTTTATTTCACACAATTCTGACTTTATATCTCGCAATTCTGACATTATCTTGCGATTCTGACTTTATAAGAAGCAATTGCGACTTTATTTCACACAATTCTGACTTTATATCTCGCAATTCTGACTTTATAACACACAATTGCGACTTTATATCACGCAATTCTGACTCTATATCCCGCAATTCTGACTTTATAACACGCAATTGCTACTTTATTTCACGCAGTTCTGACTTTATATCTCGCAATTCTGAGAAATTAAGTCAGAATTGCGAGATGTAAACTCGCAAATTGTGAGATAAAAAGTCGCAATTATCTATCCTCCTGGCCTCTTCCTCCCATCCATCCTCCCTGACGTGTACCGTTACGGTAGGGCCGGCCCAGCTATCGGTAGGCGCCGGCGGTGCCGCGGTAGCCTACCTGACAAAACGTTTTGGAAAAGACGGGCTATGAACCCAACCAACTCTATAGAAGGGGAGGGGAGAACTCCCTCACGTGGTACAACCCATGCAGAGGCTGCGCGCTGCGGTGTCAGAATACAGAACGTGTGTAGCCTAATGTAACTAACGTGACATTGAAATGTAAAAAAAAAAAATCTCATGCAAAAAATTCCTCGACCGGCCCAAAAGTGAAGCGGCCCACCGGGAATTCTCCCGATTCGCCTGATTACCCACTCCGGGCCTGGACATGAGGGAATCCCCGCGTCAATCCTTTGGGCATATCCCTTCAAAAACAAAACTCGGCCACTGCGTCTTCAACGGTTCGGATTTAGGAACATCAAAATGACTGCTGTGTTCCTTATTACACCGAAGAACAATCGCAGACGCCATTCTGCTCATAGACAGTGCTCCAGTGAGGGTATCATCAATGACGCGCGGACTATGATGACAGACAGCTTGCTCACGAGCGAGGGTGGGTCTGTGTTGAAACGCTGCTGTCACTCACCAATCGTGGGAGGGGCGTCGATTTTGTGACGTCACAAAATCGAACGGCTTGATTTCAGAGAGGGTCAAACATATAAGGAGATAAAAAATAAAAAATGGATGGATTTTTATAATTTTATGATGGTTGTGTACAGGCACTGCCAACACACATTTCAGTACAATCAACTTGTAAAAGTGCATGTACCATTATATGACCCCTTTAAATCTTGAAGTATATTGTGTATTGTAAATTGCTTTGTGATTGTATGGCGAGACCAAAGACCAATTTTCAGCTAAGGCTGAACAATAAAGTACTACTAAACTATATAAACTCCTTCAGTATTATCAACAGCTATCGCGTTTCTCTGGAGCTAATTACCCTCCTCCATCCCCCGCTCCTCCCCTCGTCTAGTCAGGATTTGGCATTCTGATTCCCCCTTGAATCAGACTAAATTCTCGAATTATGGTGTACATTAAAATATTAAATGAATGATATCTGCAATACATTCATGTTGGTTCTGTTCTGTTTACCCTAAGGGGGGTTATTGCTGCTCTCCCTGCTCTCATCCATGCTAGGCTGCACATGCGCAGGGAGTTCTTGCTCAGAACAGAACCATACCGCCAATCCAAACTGTATGCTAATTGTCAATAATATTTGACGATACTGGTGACAGAAATCACGTTTTTGTCAAAGATTACAAAACTGCCTATAGCGCTACCGAATGAAATGCCGACCCAGGAAGAGAAGAGTTATGGGACTGTGGAAGCTTTAGGGGTGTTGATGGAAGCGATCTATTCCATCTATGTTTTGATCATTGTTCAGTTTTTTTGTTTTAGTTAATAACCCTGCTATGAATGAACATGTTTATATTAAATGCCACCACCTGCTCTTTTTCAAATCTTTTTGCTTTTATACCAGTAGGGGTCTTTCTTTTCCATCATACGTGACGCCCAGGGACACATTTCCTGGTCATGGTGATTTGGGCACTGACTTCCTCTGGGGTTTCTTATGCAAAAAAAGTCTGTGAGTAAGCAGAAATGCTGTTATGTGCAGGAGGTCAGAGTGAGAGCGCTCCGGGCATGTGCAGACCGTCATCTCTCTGCAACGGTGAGTAAACAAAGTGTTTTGACTTCTGCCATGAGGAATAGACTGTGTCGGTGACGTCTGCCTCTCTCACCTTCTTTCTTCTCTTTATTTCTTTCCCTTATCTCTTTCTCTCTTTTTCCCCTTTTCTTTCCTCACAGTCTCCAAGGAACCATCATATCCACTTTTCCTGTTTTCTCTCTGCATGCAAATGATGAAAAAAATGGCTGGTAAAATGAGCGCAAGAAACTGCAACCAACAGATTAACTGTGACTTATACTGTTTAATTGCTGGGGTTTATACAGAAGCAAATTTGCATTTGTGTGTGTCTATGCATGTGTGGCAAAATGCCAAGCTGCTTCCAGCCGTCTCCCTCGGAGAGTGTTTCTGGGAGTGTAAATTCTGAGATGAGACAGCTGAAAGCACTGAACGCACACATGTTGAAGGTACAGGAACTAAGCAAATTCATTTATTCAGATTGCTCTGTGGTTCTGAGCCACAGTCCCAAACATTTTTTGGACCCTTAAGCCTTAAAAACGTTAAAAACCTTTTGAAACATTGAACATGCTCAAATATAATATGATGGGGAACAGACTTGATAAAGCTTCTAAAATCCCCTTCAAATCAGATAAATCAGACATTATTAAATGGCTCAGAAAGCAGTCAGTCATTTGTTTGCAGATTTAACTTTTGTATTTTGTTGTCTAATGCAATACATTAGAAATAAATATTTTTTTCAACAAGGGACTCTTCTCGAGTTTTCATCTCCATCATACCATCATATATACTCACATACAGCGAGCACGTTTGTCCCAGCACACAGCATTGTTTTGGATGTTCGAAAGGTCCGTCGCAAGATATCTGTCATAAAAGCGTTAAGCGAACCAGGACTAAATGTATCATTTTTTGTTGGTGTTCATGTGTGTTTAAGAGATTCCTTTCTTCTCTCATTGTTTATTCTTTCCTTTTATTCAGTCTGCTTAATAATCAAATAGTAAAAAAAATAATAGTAATTCTAAAAGAACAGTGTAATTTTATATTTATTTTGATATCACTGATGTTACAGACCTCATAAACCACTGCTAATTACTAAGAGTAATTAAAGTTCTTAAACTCCGTTGATATTAATGATATCTTCTCTGATCTGGATTACCGTAATGGAAGTGAAAATTTAAGTGAGCTTGAAACTTTGCCTGGTTTCCTCAAGGGAAGAAGCGTGGTTTTCTCAGAACACTGAGATTCATGTTTTTCACCCTCTCACAGTTACATCTAATTATTTTCTTCCCCTTTTAAATTAGGCCTTAATCCATCCCTTTCTTTCTCTCTCTCTTTTTCTCTCTCTGTATATTAATCACCAAGGCTAAATAAAAGCATGCAAAAAGGTCACAGTGTTAATTAAGAAACCGCCCGGTGCTTTTGTCATTTTGCATCAGGTGAAGTGAACATAGGAGTCTACACACAAACAGAGCCTCACACATACTCCTAGAAACCACTGCACTATTATTCTGTCAACCAACACACACGTAAACACAGAAGGTGCTACATCACAGAGGCTTGTCCTAATTAAAGAAGGCCTGTTCTCCATGTGGTGATGCTCTTGGCAGTGGCACGCCTCTATCCAGCCAAGCTAATGCCAATCTTAATTACATCTCTGATTCAGCAGAGAGAGCACACATACACTCACACCGCTGTCTGCGCTTCACACAGCTTACTACACAAACACTCAGAAGTTTGCTTTTAATATCTTCTTTTTAATATCAATAGAATAAACCACAAGTCTTGAGGAACTGAGGGTTGATCTGGCTGGACTCAACACAGTCTCATGGGAATTATTTTCATGCATTTTCGTACAATCTCATTTGTACGCCCCAGTGGTGGTTAGGTTTAGGGAGGAGGCTAGGGGCATTTCTGCTTACTTTTTTCTAAAAAAACAATTCATATCGTACAAATTCATACGAAATCTCCACTTCGTAAAAATAGTTACATTTTCTAAATGAGATTGGGTTGCCAGGACCCCCATATAAATGAAAAAATAAATAAATAAATATATATATATATATATATATATATATATATATATTTTTTTTTTTTTCAGTGAATTAGAAAAATCCCAGTGGTATTGCTACTGGTAGTGTGATTGTTTTTCATTTATCCAACCTTTAATCAGTGATCTGAAATTGATTTTATGTCAAAAACTCTGTGTGTGTGTGTGTGTGTGTGTGCGTGTGCGTGTGCGTGTGTGTGTGTGTGTGTGTGTGTGTGTGTGTGTGTGTGTGTGTGTTCTAAAAACAGGTGGGACCTGTGGGACGTTTACAGGCAAACTGGTAGCAATCTCGTTGCAGGTAATTTTAGAGGTAATGTTAAGTAACATGTTTAAGTGAAGCCGCCATAGCAAGAGAAGAGATTGCCACTGCATATAGCAGCCATTATTTTATACTTTTCACGTGGGTCATACTTTTAAGGTCGGAAAATACGGAAATCCGTATAAATATGGAAAATTTACATCCCTGATATAGGTCAGTTAAGACATTGGTAACTTTCCGATATTCGGGTATACAAAAATCTTTATTTCAGGATATTTTATGTAAATGAATGTTAATTGTATTAATATATATTGTTGCTAATTTGTGTTAGTTTGTAATAAACTAAGTTTAATTTGTACAACTTGAAATATATATTTTTAAAAATATTTTTGAAAGAAGTCGCTCATGCTCACCAAGGCTGCATTTATTTGCTCTAAAAATACAGTAAAAAAAATATTGTTAAATATTTAAAATGTATTGTTACCTTTGGTGCCATTGCTGAATAAACTATAGTTTATTTAAAAACACAAAGGTCTTACTTACCCCAAACTTTTGAACAGTATGTAGCGTAGTATTTAGAAGTTATTTTCATTAATCTAGATCTATATTAATGCTTAACAAATAGAACCTTATTGTAAAATGTTACCAAATCACTAACTAAAATGAAACCAAATTAGACCATCTAGTGTTATACATTCACTGGCACAGAATTACAATTTTAGTAGTTAAAATATAATAGCACGGGACTGTACATAAATTTGCAGGATTTATGTCATTTGTCTGTTTTGATTGAAACTGATTTTAATATACCACCACCACTTCTGATACAATTTGAGCATTGGCCACAAGTAAAATTCAGATATTTGAAAAATGTGTTAATTTAGCAGCAAACTAAAATGTGAATTATAAAAATAGACTGAGTTCAAAGGGAGTTTGTGATTGTTGTACCGTCTGACTGCATCACACCACTGTGTATTTAGTACATTGTTAGAGTATTGTTGTATTGGTGTGAATGGCTTTGCTGCAAAAAAAAGTTCTTGACTAGGCCTACTATATTTTTATGTCATGTAGTCACTATTTGTGTGAACAAGCTCTTCTTTCAGACATCTGTTTGTGCTCCTGACCCCATCACTTGACTCTTAAGAATACAGCAGGGCCATGATACACATGACTACATGTCTCCTTTAGCATTCCTATGACCCTGCTCTCCAACCATCCTCTCATCTTTATGCCTCTCCCGTCTTTAGACCAGAGTCGTGCCCTGTGGACTCTCCCCGGCGACGGCTGTCACAGCATATAGAAGTAATGAGCCTGAGTTACAAGTTACATGGGCTAGTGACAGTAATGAAGAGATTTTTTTTGTCTCTCATTTTCTTTTTTTCTTTAATCTGCCTTTCTGACTTTTTCCTCTCTTCCCTCCATCTTTTTATCTTTGTGAGCACTTAATCATTTCAGCCTTGCTGTCAGGGTTATATTGCGACTTGTCTCTGTGGGTTCTCTCTCGCTCTGTCTCTCCCGATCCAGGATTTGTATCCTTCTGTTTTAATGGTGCCAGTGAGTGAACCGCAAACAATAATGAGGTAAGTGCAAGATTTATCTGGATCGGGAGCTTGGCTTTGGCCCCTGGGTATGAATCCATTTGCCCCTGGGCAGATTTTACACAGGCTAGGGAAAAGTAGCCCAGATTAGACCACAGGACATTTACCTTGAGCTTTGGGTAAATCCCATCTCAATCTAGGTGGTTTGCAAGGCTGGAGGCGGGACACTAGGCGGAACTCTAGTTTCTGCAATGATGTACATTTACACGTCCCCATCATACAGGACCAGTGCGTGAAATGGGGTGATATGGGGTACACAGAATCAGCAATTCTGGGCTATTTTATTCACAGTACAGGGAAATAATTATTTCTTACCAGCAGCTCTCATAAACTGCCAGTACTCTGTTTCTTTAACTCATTGAATACTGCATTAAAGTTAGGGTAGGCAATGTTTTTCACAAACACTTCTTGTTATACAGTATGAAACTTTCTTCACATCCTGATAGCAATCAATAATAGAAGTGGTCTAAATATTTTTTTAAATGTATCTCCTGTGAAAGTCTCAGGACCAAAAAATCTTCGTCCAATCGTTGTATACGGTCCGAATGCTATGATAGGATGTCCTTCCTGCCTGTCAACTTATTTCCATACCTACACGCACCCTGCGTGCGCAGACATTGCTCATCATCAATGTGTTCTGTGAGGCTATGCAGAGTTGTCAACACACAGGGTGCTTCTTATTTCTTATTTGTGCATCCTCGTTTCCTTTCCTTTCGTGTCTCAGTTCCGTCCCCCATAGAATGCAAGGGAAGGATGCAAGTAAAGAAGTTTTGAGGAATCAAAGGAAATCTTATTTGTCCATTGTAATATTCTTGATCACTCAATTGCCACTTCACAGCGTCATCAGCTGTGCTCAAGGGATCTGCCCTTATGTTGCTGAAGTTTGGTTATTTAAGAAACTCATAATAAATAATAATAATGCAAAATGTCCTGTTGAAATATATGTGAGATATAGGTCTATGGTATGGTAGGGCAAAGGTAAAGCATAAATAAAAATTATTGTGATGGATGTGAAGGGGGAGGAGAGTTTATAAATTCGTCAGGCTTCTTGACAAGAAAGACTTCCGCATAAGATACAGCTCGCTCATAGCTCCTCTGGAAGCTTCCTCAATCCTCGTTCCTCGCCTCCTCGCCTCCTCGCGGTGCAATTAGAATTAAGATGTCCTTCAAGATGGCTTTCTTTGATCGGTTTCCGAGTCACAGGCTGGAGGACGGAGGAGCGAGGAAACGAGGAAGCATCAATTCGAGTATTGAGAAGCACCCAGTGTCACCGATCACTGCAAACAAACAGCAGCCACCTTTTACAGTTCCTCCTGAATCAAAACAACGAGCTTATGCTGCGTTCACACCATGTCGTAATTACCGTAGATGGCAACCCGTGACGTTCAAGCTACGTCCTGGATTTATGCATTTCTATGGCAACATTATCAATACCAAAATGAAACTGCAGCAGTCTGTTGGTACAAGTAAGCGCTCTGAAGTTGTTTCCATTCCTTATTATTGCAATATTATTTGCTTTGAGACATAGGTAATTTAATGCTGTCTCGCATAATGCTTTGTTGGAGATTATGTGTTTTTATGGAGGCGTGGCTTTGGAGACGCTTTGAAGGGGATCTTATGCTTTCAAACCTAGCTTGCTATTGCTAGCCTCTAAGAAAGTGCCTACCCTACCTTTAAATTTGATGCATATTGGAGCTAGATTTGGTCAAGAAATATCCATTGAGATATTCTAGGGCACTCTCGCCAGTTTCTCTTTAATTAATGTAATGTTTAGGAGAGGGCAATAAACTGTGCACCAAAAGTAATAGTTTGGCTATCTAGTTTACTTAAAGGTGCAGTAAGCGATTTCTGAGAAACACGGGTGATATTTGATATGCAACACATTCGCTATGCAACACAGGCAGCGACTAACAACTGGGGCATCAGACAGCTTGCGCAAGTATGGGTGAATCAGCTGTGATTCAACAACAGCATCTTGGTTCTGTGAAACCAATGTTACTCACATAATAAGCAGAAACAAAGCAGCCTTGGCATCAGTTTCCAGGCCTTCCGCTCTCTAACGTCTCTCCAGCACTGGAAAGCTTTTGACCAAATCTTAAAGCTCTTGTCTGATCCATAACCCTTCTTTTTCCAGTGATATTTTCCAATGATATTCCTCTGACCTGTCATCTCTCTTTCTGCAGTCTTTCTTCAAATTTCCCTCTTGCTCACTTTCTCTCTTACCCCAAAATGAGTGCATACGCCTCCTATTGCTGATTGGCTACAAGAGTATTTTGGTGGTCTGTGGATCAGTCCAATCCACTTTTTACACAGCCAGGACTATGTACAAACACACACACATACACATAGGGCAGTCATCTAGCATATATATTTACAAAATTGTTTGTTTAGGTGGGTTTTTTTTTTTTGTTTTTAAAGTTCAACAGCATTTCTCAGAAATCCTTTAAGACTATCTTGCAACTATTTGCCACAAGCAAAATGAAAAGATTCATGAACAGACTGCCGCAGCAAATAAGCTGACTATATTATAGTCTGATAGTAATATCATCCTGTATTTCCAATTACTTTCATATTTTTATGTGCAAAAGTTTGCATCTAAAAATATATTTTTCCCTCAGTTAAATTCAGTTTAAATGTAAACAAGATGTAATACAAATGTTTTTAAAATAATATGATGTTAAAGAATAGTATATAAAAAGGTTGTGCATTTTACTTTACTATATCGATGTATATAATAGTCATATTATTTACTATACTATACATTTTTCAGTACTGTATATGTCTTAAAATGGACAAAATGTTTAGCTTTCTAAACATTTAAAAGAGGAAATTGTTATTGTTTTAATATCATATTATAATAAAGTGAATATAAGGGTGAATTTAAATAATGTTTATTATTTAAAATCTAGCTTGAGCAAATGTTGCCCAAGGTGATATGGACTAACTTCTAAAATGAACAACTGGCAGTTTATCAAGAACTGTTTCTCATCTGCGCTTTTTTCCCCTTCTCCAATTGATATGTTTTGAACATAAATTAAGTTTTATGTAACAAAGTTCGGGAGGAGCATGTTCAGGTAATCATCCAATCAGCACAAGAAGAAGCCAGTATACTGTAAATAAAGCCTTCCCTCACCTCCTGTCTCATGACAAAATTCTCAGCATCCCACCACCACCCCATCACCTCTCACTCGGCTGGGTCTGCTCATAGATACCTATGGTCTATACATTCATAGGGGGGAGTACTCTGGGGTCGGACCGAATTCCGAGCTCGGAGCCCTCCCCCCGGACAGCAAGCCAAATACGCATTATAATTTTACATCAGATTTCATTAACATGTGAACTCGTGAATTTTGTTCTTGTGTCCTTAATTTCACTTTCAGTTGTGTTTTCTGTAATATATACAGTACATACTGTAATACACAATAACAAAAGCCAGGTCCTTAATGGCGTCATCCTGTTGGAATTGACGTTTTACCCATTTCTATTTTTTTTCATAGAGTTCCTTTTATAGAAAATACAACACAAGCATGTTTCTTTTTAAGCAGTTACAGCGTTCAGAAAGAAATGAATGAAATGACCCAGTAGATAGTCACATGGTCTGTGATTTTACACAAAAAATATGATCTCTCAACATTTTTGTATATATTTTGATATGGCATTTTCTATATTCAGATCTCATTTCTTTGTATCCTCTCTAAAAGAGCATCTGTGCAGTTCTCTTCCCTGTAGCTGCTTGTTTTCTGTTCATTTTTCTCTAATGACACACAGGCATCTATTGACCTATATCTCTGCAGCTAATTGGGAGGTAGGAGTGTGAAGTGATGATTCTTTGCGTGGAGATGCACAGCAGTGAGTAATGTGCTTCTCTTTCCGTCCAATGGCATAGCTCGCCTCTTTAGGTCAATACTCCTGAGAGACAGAGAGAGAGAAAACAGAGAACAAGGGAGAACCACAGAGAACCAAAGACCCCAAGTTCAAAAGTCTCATTCTTCATTCTCTCTGTCATTGCTGTTCACTTTTCTTTGTTTCACTGACTTTCACACTGTTTTTCCACTCAGGTCCTGCCCGTGGTGTGTGTTTGTGTTAAAGTTACCGCGACCTCTCTACAACATGACATGGGGATCTCGGACAACTCATGACACGTGAAAAAAGACACGTGACCTTGATTGATGTTGCCATAAACGTATTACATGAAAAATTCCCCCTATAGAACAACCAAATATTTGTCATGTCTGTTTTTGGTTCAAGTCATGTGATACCTTGTTCTGGTCATGTGTTTCCTTAGGTGTGTTCGATTTCATTCGGCGCTGTGCAGACTGATCTCCATCTGACTTGAAGGAGTGCATGCCAGTTAGAAATGCTGTCCGACTTGAGACCGCGCCGACGCCACGTCACTGTGACGTATGGCATCAAAGTATCGCAAGAGCGATTCGAGAGCAGACGGCTAACTCAACCGGCGCAGCTTCTTCAGAGCGGCTGCACAAGCTCTGATGATGACACAGCTGCTCCACCATTGGCCAGATTCATCGATGACAATGATGACGTATGTTTCGCGTTTATTCTGACACCATCAATTCCACTAATGCTCACAAATCCTTGTTTTTTTATCAGTAAAAACTCCTTTAATTTAACTATAATGTTGTATTGTTTCATGTTTATCAAAATAATACTGATAAAAAATATATATAGACCCACTTTATTGTTTTTTAAATAGTATAGGCTTATCAGAGGTGGACAGTAACAAAGTACATTTACTTCAAAGTACACTTTTTGAGTATCTGTACTTTACTTGAGTATTATTTTTTCTGGAAACTTTTTACCATAACTTCCCTACATTTGAAAGACAAATATCATACTTTTTACTCCACTACAATTATGTCAAGGTCCTTGAGTAGAAAGTAGTAATGTCAGTCAGGGGATGATTTTGGTTGCAGGGGTTGCATTGTGGTTGGAAATGAAAGTCGGGTTGACATCAGAACCTGACAGATGTTTGTTTCTGACGTCAACCTGATTTTCATTTTCAACCACAATACAACGTCTGCAACTTTGGAGATTAAAGGATAACTGTCGCCAAATTTTTTGTTAATCTACCCAAGGCAAACTTTCGTTTAAAAGCATAATTAGAATGGTAATGCCACTTTTTAGTTTGACCGTATTTTTGTTTTCGGTCAAATTGCCTTTTGAATGTGTCGAGCCTTCTTAGTGTTTTAAAAATAGTGATTTTTGATGCTTTCATATTAATGCCCCAAGCACTCCCATTCAACAGGCAATTTGACCAAAAAACAAAAATACGGTAAATCTTAAAAGTGGCGTTTCCATCCTAATTATGCTTTTAAATGAAAGTTTGCAGTAGATTCACAAAAAGACCTTAGGTTGCATTTTGGCGACAGTTATCCTTTAACGTCAATCTGGCGTTGGATTCTGACATCAACCTGATTTTCATTTCCAACGTTGGGTTTGGTCTTCTAAATGTGAATTTTGTCATTGTTTTGGAGCACACTGTTATAGATAACAGTAAGGCTAAGATATATTCATACTAAAATCCAAAACACTTTAAATAGGGTACTATTTGAGGGAACAGCCATTTGGGTGTCGATTGTGGACGTTATGGAGTGCACTTATTCAATCTCACATTCAGTCCCACTACTGGAACTGTGTTCTAGAAATAAATTTTATAATGATATGACGGTAGGCAGGCATAGATTTAGAGGCATTAAGGTACTGTAAGTATTACATAGAACAATGAAACAATAAAAAAACAATGCATTGACATTTACTTTAGATACTTAAGTACTTTTAAAAATGAGTACTTCTGTACTTTTACTTTAGTAAAAATCGGTCTTTACAACTTTTACTTGTAACGGAGTAATATCTGACTAGTAGTATCTGTACTTTCACTCAAGTAAGGAAGTTGTGTACTTTTTCCACCTCTGAGGCTTATGTTGAACTTTATTCTTGTACAGATGGCGCTGTATTAAGCAGTAGACATAAAAAGTGTTTCTGTTGCTTCATGAAAACGTCTGAAACGTCTGTGTATTTGACAAATATTGCATCTGATCCACTTTGTCTGTGATAAAGTATGCAAACATCACTACAGGAATCAGAAAGTGTCCAACTCGATGTCTCCGTTTTCAGTTCCGACTCTAAGCAGTAACTCTCCACAATCGGTCTGCGCAGCTCCACATAAAGGTTGAACGCAACTCTTTTTTCATGTGTGATGTTCTGGGGTGCGTTTCCCAAAAGCATTGTTAGCCAACTATGGTCGCAAGTTCCGTCTATATCAGCTTAGTTCAACGAGTCTGTGTTTCCCGAAACCATAGTTCTAACGAACATTCGCAAACAGCATCGCAAAGTTGTGTGGTTGGAACGACAGATCTCGAGCTGTGGTTAGAAGCATAGTTTCAATTAATAAATTTGGAGTCAAATAATGTGGAGTCAATAAATCCTCATCTTGAGCCAAATATGCAAGCTGACATTCAGTACAATCTGTATCTTTTATTTAGAATACATACAAATGTCATTTACGTCTTTTAGTTTGTCAAGAGATTTAAAGCACCTTTTTTAAGAGTGTGCATGTGCGAACATGCTTTACTATGTAAGAAAGCCTATAATTGAATCTGGAAATCGCCTCGGTTACGACTGTAACCTCGGTTCCCTGAAGAGGGAACGAGCGTTGCGTCGAGTTTGACGCTATGGGAACGCTTTGTGTGATGACGTCTTGAAGCACATGTAAAATCAGTCCAATGGTGTGGCGGAACGTCAGAGGCGGGTGACGTCACGTACCAGGAAGCTATAAAAGCCGGTCCGAAACAGAAAACGAAAGCTTCGTAAAGTCTGAAGTCGTGTTGACAGGCATGAAGGAGATATGGCAAGGTGACGCAACGCTCGTTCCCTCTTCAGGGAACCGAGGTTACAGTCGTAACCGAGGCGTTCCCTTTCAAGGGAACTCGCGTTGCGTCGAGTTTGACGCTATGGGAACGTCTATACCAACGCCTCCATCCAGGGAAACGAGATACCAAAGGGGTCTTTCCCCACAGACATTCCACCCAAAGGACTGTGGTAAGCACCTACGGCCGCCACATAAACCTTTAAAGTGGACGGGGTCAGACCTGCAGTGAACCGGTCCTGCAGGAACTCCAGAACTGTACCAATTGGGCAGTTGACTGGATCCAACCGACGGTCACTACACAAAGAGGTGAATACTCTCCAGTTCAGGGCATAAAGTTTCCTCGTGGAGGGAGCTCTGGACTGTAGAATGGTCTCAACAACCTCAGTTGAGAGACCTGACTCTATGAGCTGGGCCCCCTCAGAGGCCAAGCCCACAGGTTCCACAGTTCTGGTCGGGGGTGAAAAATCGAGCCCCCTGCTTGGGACAGAAGGTCTCTCCTGACGGGTAACTCCAGAGGATGCCCGTCGAGGAGGGATACCAGATCGGGAAACCATACTCTGCCCGGCCAGCGCGGGGCTATAAGAAGCAGGCAAACCCGGTCCCTGCGAACTCTTTCCAGAACTCCCGGGAGCAGAGTAACTGGGGGAAAGGCGTACAGACGTAGCCTCGGCCACGTCTGTACTATAGCATCCAGTCCCAGAGGAGCTGGATGCGTGAGGGAGAACCAAAGTGGACAGTGAGACGTCTCTCGAGACGCAAACAGATCCACTTATAATTTCCATATCAGCTCCACCACCTCGGGGGTGGAGCCACCATTCCCCGGGCCTCGGCCCCTGTCTCGACAGAGTGTCTGCTCCTATATTCTGGACCCCGGGGATGTAGGCTGCCTTGAGTGACAGCAACTTCCCCTGGGACCACAAGAGGATATGGCGTGCCAGCGCAAACCCCCTTGATATAGGCGACTACCGACGTGTTGTCCGTATGTACTACACATGGTGTCCCCTGAGACCTGTGATAAAGCTCCTCAGAGCCCGGAAGACAGCTAACATCTCTAGGCTATAGAATGCCAGGAACGATGATGGTCTTCCCACAGACCTTGAGATGAGCGACCCTCAGGATCGCTCCCCAACCCGTGAGGGAAGCATCCGTCGTTAGCAGTTTGCGACGACAAGGAGCTCCCAGCACTGGGCCCTGGGACAGGAACCAAGGTTTCTTCCACATAACCAAGGCACGTAGGCATCACCGCGTGACCTTGATTGTGCGAAATGGGTTGCCCCTCGGGGAAAAACCCTCTGGTCCTGAGCCACCACTGCAGGGGCCTCATGTGCAGCAGTCCAAAAGGTATCCCGTTGGAAGCTGCTGCCATGAGACCCAACAGTCTCTGGAACTGTTTGACAGTGAGTAGCTGGCCTAGCTTTACACTTCTCACAGCTGCCAGGATCGAAGCGTGGCGATGACAGGCGCGCCTGCATAGACACTGAATCCCAAACCACGGCTAAAAAAGTGGTCCTCAAAAATAGAGAAGCACACTCTTCTTGGCGTTCAGCCGTAACCCCAACTCTTTCATATGGGCGAGAACAACGTCTCGATGTTGAACCGCCATCTAATGCGACTGAGCTAAAATCAACCAATCGTCGATGTAGTTCGTGATGCGAATACCCCGGAGGCGCAGAGGCGCCAGAGCTGCATCCACGCATTTGGTGAAAGTGCGGGGTGATAAAGCCAGGCCGAATGGAAGAACTCGATATTGGTATGCTTTGCCCCCGAAAGCAAACCTCAGGAACTTCCAATGACACGGACGGATGGAAATATGCGTTCAGTCTCGAGAAACATGCTTTACTATGCTTTACTATGTAAGAAAGCCTTTACTATGTAAGTAAAGCATGTGCTCTCGAGACTGGTTTCTGGATTTTGTTGCTGTTGAGTAGTTGGTTCGTCGCCCTGTAACGGCGCACCGGCAGGGAACGACCAAACAGACTGCTCTAGCACCCTCCTCAGAGGGGGCGGGCATCCCGAGGCCACTACGTTTCCGGGTGGACCTTGAGATATGTGCTCGCCGGAGACCGCTGCGCCCTGTAACACCGGAGGCGGCAGGGTTGGCAGAACGGTCCCCTGAGGGCACCGAAGAGAGACGGCACCGTATTTTTCTCCTGCTGTTGAGCAGTCGGTTCGTCGCCCTGTAACGGCGCACCGGCAGGGAACGACCAAACAGACTGCTCTAGCACCCTCCTCAGAGGGGGCGGGCATCCCGAGGCCACTACGTTTCCGGGTGGACCTTGAGATATGTGCTCGCCGGAGATCGCTGCGCCCTGAAACACCAGAGGTGGCAGGGTTGGCAGAACGGTCCCCTGAGGGTACCGAAGAGAGACGGGCACCGTGAAAAGAGGTGTTGACCGCTGCACTTCGGGGGGGGGGGGGACTACCCTCATTGTCCTGAGCCCTCGAGCATCAGGACAAAAAATTTACTAAGAGAACCAGCCTCTCAAGACTGGTGTAGATGTTACTCGAGCGACCAATTCAGTGCCCTGTATGGCGAACCGGCAGGGAACGACTGAACTGACTGCTCTAGGACCCTCCTCGGAGGGGGCAAGCATCCCAGGACCACTACGTTTCCGGGTGGACCCTGAGATATGTGCTCGCCGGAGACCACTGCGCCCCGAAACACACAAAGTGGCAGGGTTAGCATAAATGGCAAAGACATCGTGTATAAACACACGCGGAATAAGCCTTGCCCACCAGAGATATATTTTTTATTTTTTATGTCACTCTGAGGGGCTTATTTAGGCAATGCCGAAACACTTAGGGACGATGCTGTTGCTAGAGAGAGATAGCTCGCGAGCGTCTCTCCCACCTTTGGCATCTCCTCATAACCATGTCTCTTTAACCAGAAAATAGAGGAATAATCAGATATATGTGGAATTAAACACTCTATATGACACTGGTTTCTCCCACGATCTCGACACCTCAGTATGGAGATCGGGGAAAAACGGCAGATTTCGGCGTTGTGATTGTGCACGTGAGGGCAGGAAGCGTTCGTCAAGTTTATTATTTATTTATTTATTTGAACGAACGTCCTGTTTATAAGATTGCCACACAATACATAGTCTATCGACTGCTCTTGTCACTACATCCAGCAATTCTTCAACATTAACAACATCCAGTTCCTCAGAACTGGACAATTGCAGTGTTTGTGTAACCATCAGGGGGGAAGAAACCGCCGCGCGTGCTTCCGCACCCTGATGAAAAACACCGGGTCTATCAGGCAAGGGCTGAGATAAGGCAGAGCCCGTCTCAGACCCCGCTGATAGATCCATTTGCGAACCCCAGGACTGAGATCGCCGCTGTGCCTCGGCAGCAGCGGGACCCGAGCCCTGGGGAGCGCGAGCTTCCCGGAAGAAACTCAGCCGGGATCGGAGCGAGCGCATGGACAGCGCCTCACAATGCACACAAGCCAGCACCCTCGAGTGCTGACTGGGCATGCTCCTCTCCCAAACAAACAATACACAGAACATGAGTGTCCCTACCCGTAATAAAAACGCGGGCAGGGATGCACACACATTCTGAACTGATCGCTGGATTGAATAATGTGACAGACAACAATAAATAGACAGAGACAGATTTCACATAAAGCGCTACTGAAGACACAGAAGCTTTCGTTTTCTGTTTCGGACCGGCTTTTATAGCTTCCTGGTACGTGACGTCACCCGCCTCTGACGTTCCGCCACACCATTGGACTGATTTTACATGTGCTTCAAGACGTCATCACGCAAAGCGTTCCCATAGCGTCAAACTCGACGCAACGCGAGTTCCCTTGAAAGGGAACTGCTAAATAAATCTGAGAAATAGTCCTCAGATGCCATGTCCGTAATTTATCGCAAACCATCTAGCATTATTTCGATCTCAAACAGATTCATTAAAAGTAGTTATTACTCCACCACATGCGTGACATCATTAACCAGCGTGGTTGAACGACCAATTTGCAACAATACGGTTTCAGGAAACAGTCGAGATTACCTAGTTGATTTCTTCAACGATGCTTTGTACTATGGTAGTCAAGCAGCGAGTTACGTCGTTGTGCGGGAAACTCACCCCTGATTGGTTCTTTAGTACATGTGTCTTGTTTTCATTGGTTCCTTTGTTTCATGTGTCGTGTTCTCATTGGTTGTCATTGTAATGTGTGAATCATGTATTTAAGTCCTCGGGCCCTATTTTAACGATCTGAAACGCAAGTGTCAAAGCGCAAAGCGCAAGTAACTTTGTGGGCGGGTCTTGGCGCTGTTGCTATTTTCCCGGCGGGATAAATGACTCTTGCGCCAGGCGCAAATCTAAAATTGGTTGGTCTGAAGAGCTTCATTATTCATAGGTGTGGTTTGGGAGTAACGTGAAATAAACCAATCAGAGCGTCATCTCACATTCCCTTTAAGAGCAGGCGCGCTTGTTCTAAAGCGGATTCCTATCATAACGGCGGATTTGCCAGGCGCGCGCCAGGAGCGGTTCACAGCCAAGGAGAGCAACGCTCTCGCCAGGGACGTTGGGTATGGAGAAACCCACCCAAATTAACTTCGGTTAAAAAGGCATATGATAATTTGGGTAAATGTGTAAGCTAGATGTATGCTTTTATAATAAATTGTCTATCTATCTATCTATCTATCTATCTATCTATCTATCTATCTATCTATCTATCGTAATAATGTATGATTTGCAAAAATGAAAATTGCTGCTTCTGTGTAGATGAGAGAATCAAAGTGTATGCGTGTTGTGCACACGCTACATTGATTATGGCCAAGCATGCACCTTTAAAATAGCATATGAATAACATGCGCAACGCGCCACTGACTTTAAACTATTTTTTCCTGGTTAGTGGCGCAATTGTTTTCTAAACCTGCAAAATAGCATGAGGGAACGTTTGCACCGGAACAAGCCTCCTTTTTTTCGCTGAACCGCCCAGGGAGCGCAAGTTCATTCCCTAGTTTAGCGACGTGATTCTGTGGAGGGAAAAGCGCGCTTTGCGCGGGTGCAAAATAGGAATGATACACGCGTCGGTGTTTGCCTTGTCTAGTTGTCATTGAAGTAAATTGCTGTTCCATGTTTCGTTGTGTCAGGTCTTTTTGGTTTTTGTTTATGGTTTGGATTTTGTTTATAGTTTGTTTCATGTTTTTAGAATTTTGGACTTTCACTGTAATTAAACTGCCATTAGTTTCACTACGTTATCATCTATGTCTGCTTCCATGTCGGCATCATTACAGAATACACAACTAGACAAGGCAAACATGAGGACTTAAATACATGATTCACACATTACAATGACAACCAATGAGAACACGACACATGAAACAAAGGAACCAATAAAACAAGACACATGTACTAAAGAAACAATCAGAACATTACACATGGAACAAGGAATCACATGACATAAACCAAAAACGTGACAATATTTTAACCAAATGATTTGATTATGTTCTGTTCTTTTAAATATTTTTTTTTCCTCCAATGCAGACAGAACATTGTAGTAAAATATGACAATTATCACTGCTTATTTTCTGTCGGCTACATGTGAATCAACTTAAGTGTGTTGATTGATTCAGTGTCAGTGTAAATGCTCTTCAGTATACCTCACTTTGTAGATGACATATGACCTGCCTTCCAGAAAAACTGTGATTCTCATGCTCAATATACAAAATATAGTTAGACACCATTTGACATAATCTTGAGTACATTACAGAGTAACTGTATGGATAAAAATATGAGCAGGGATTAAGTGTGAAAAATGAGCTGCCCAATTTCTGGTCCTGTCTTCATTGTTACAAGTGCAGTTAACTGTCTTTCCTTGAGTTTCGAGAAAAAGACTCAATTGTACTCTGGAGATGCCGCACTTTTAGCGGATGATGCAGAGCAGGGCCTGTCCATTTGTCTCTGCTGGAGAGAATGGGACTTTGACAGTATGGAGAGCGGCAGACATTCCCAGGAGAGAAATTTATGACTGCGTTGATTCAAGGACTTTGACTTGTAACCCCATGGGATTTCACTCTAGAGATGAGTGAGAACACTTACTTTCCTTTTGATCAAAAAGTACTATCAAGGTCAATATGAATACCTCTTTTAAATTATAGGTTTTGCCTATAAAACCCTTTGATGAATAACTATATAATTAAATAAAATGAATAATTAGTGAACCTCAAGTGGCTTATTGTATTAATACAACCTATACTAGGCAAACACATTTCAGCAAACTGTTAACATGAGGGATGCTCTGTCTTCTGAAGGAACCTTGCCATTTATGGATCCCTTTATAGAGTTAAACTGATCAAATTAAAGTGTATCCCTTAAATTTCATGGGGAAAAGTGTGTGTGTGTGTGTGAAGCATATTTTCTGTCAATGTACTGGGGTTGTCTTCAGGCACATTTGACGTAATAAAACAGCTACAGTGACTCCACCAGTGTTGTACATGCATTATGACTCACTGTCTTTCACCTCCTGACTGCCTGCGTTTCATAATTCATGTTGTGTCTTATAGAAAACCTGCCTCTGGTCCTATAAGACATGCAGAGAGATGGAAGTGAGGAGAGGGCATAGTCTTTAACAAATAACCCTGTGTAAAAGATAAAAGATGGGCCGCAAACTCTAACCAAGGACACTCCATCTCCATAAAGGAGTGGGGTGGAAGCAGATTTATTCGCTCATCTACCAGTGAGAAGGATACCCAACCAATCACATAAGACAGAGAGTTGTCACGTATGGGATACAGAGGAAGGAACAAATCCTGGGGAAGAAGGCACAGTTGAATGTGCTTTAAAGGGAAGGTTAAAAGCGTAAATCCACGTACCTCAGGGGATCCTGGAGTGATCCTGCAGGGCCACTGTCCTACAGAGTTTAGTTCCAACCCTGGTAAATAGGCCTATTCACCTACCTTTAGCTTTCTAGTAATCCTGAAGACATTTATTAGCTTGTTTCACTGTGTTTCATTTGGGTTGGAGCATAACTCTGCAGGATAATGGAGGTCATTTTTCTCATACCAAAAATATGCCATGTTTTGTATTTCAACCAGGGCTTGACACTAACACCCTCCAACCCAGCAAATGCGGGTGGATTTCATCGGTGGCATATAACGCAGTCATTTATACTAGCCACTGTGACGGGATGAATTTTATATGATATACATTTTCAATAGTCTTTTAAAAAGGCATCTGAAATAATAAACTAAGTGTAATCTAGTGTATTCAAAAATGTTGATTTTTCGGATCTGGGCAACACTATATTGCTGTCTGGGTTGGAACTCTGCGGAACACAGAAGAAGATATTTTGAAGAAAAAACGAAACATCTTACATTGCCTGTGTCAAGATGGCCGCTACGCCTGAGTCGGCTACGGAGGATGCAGCGCTCATCATGGTCGTCACGGCTGTTTTGTGAGTGTGAGCAGTGCACACATCGGCTCCGGCCCGTGGAGTGAGAGGTAATGTCACGTTTCTTTTTGGACTTCCTCTATGTTCATTGTGTTCAGTTTTAGCCACTCCTCCATTAGTTCATCCCAAGCTGGTTTGTTACTATGGTTTCTGTAATTGAGTTCATTTGTCCCAGCTGTGTCTCATTTCCCTCATCTGCTCTGTGTATTTAAACCCTGTGTTTTGTCCTGTTCAGTGTCTGTTGACGTTAATGTTAAGCTGGTTGTTCTGTCCTGGTTCTTCCTGAGCGTTTCTGTAAGTTTATTGTTAAAGTCTGCTGCACTGAAATCCTGTTCCCTCCTACAGTACGTAACACCTACAGTACGTAACACCTACAGTACGTAACACCTACAGTACGTAATTAGTGTGAAATTTGATTGAGGAACCTAATTAGGTGACTAAATAGCAATTAGCTAATCATCTAGACATAGTGAGAAAGATAATGTCATTGAAAATGAGCAGATTCTACCCAGCACAGGTTTTTATCAATCTGTCAGGATTATCAAATAACGCATCTCAGAATGTTTTACATTTGTTTTAATCAGTTAAAAAAAAAAAAAAAGTAAGAAGGCTGCAGAACTCTGGCTCATTGCAAAAACGTGCCTGTGGCGACATTTCTGCAAAATATTACAATGCTTCTTACAAGTTTTGTGACTCTTTCAAAAAAAGAGTCGAATTGAATTCATACGAATTGGGCAACTCATAAAATGTACAATTTAGCAAAAATCATAAAAATTTGTCCGAGTGAGGTCTATGAATTTGTACTAATTAGCCACCTTGTAAAATCCGTACGAATTTTCATGAGATCGGGTTGTTTATTTCAGCTAGAAACAACAGAGAATAGTTTTTGACAAGCACTTTTTCCAGTGTAAATACAATACAATTTATTGCATTATATTTAAAATGATTTAGTTTGGTTGGTTAGTTGGTTGACCATTTGCTTCTTCACTCAGTCAGGTTCCTATGGATGAGCTGAAACTGTGGTTGCTTCGGGATTTCCTCGTCTCCAGAAAACACAACTCGTCGTACCACATCCCCTACCTTATGCATATCATCTTAGGATGGGTTGAGGTATTCAGACAAAGTCACTACCAGATGCCTGCAGTAAGGAAAAGTCACTCTCTGTGTTTTTACAAGACAAAGAAAAATATTCACAATAATTAATTCCCAAGGATGCTCTGTTCTAATTAGATTTACACGCATGTTTGCTATTAGATTAAACACAATGAACTAAGTATTAATGAAAGTGTCGCACATTATATTTATGTTGTCCTTGAATTATCTGTTTTTACAAAACTTTTTTTTTTATTCTGAGCTAACGCTAAATGCGCAGCAGCTAGTTTCGTGGTGATGAGCTTTTGCAAATGATTAACACTTTGTCTGATATCCTGTTCATCTGGAACACAGATTTCTGACAAGCTTTACAGATAATGCCGAGCTGAGATCATTAATTTAAATTCATATCATCATAATGAAGTAACTCTAACGAGCCAGTTTAGGGTATTAACTGAACTCACCACCCTATTACAATATTAATGAGTTCTACAGAAGGAACTGGAGTGTAAAATGGAGAGATCTTTGAAAATAATAGACCATATTCAAGCACATATTTCACAATTTTCTCCTAAAGGTATAGCACCTCAAAGGAAGTGACACTAAATGAACAAGACGAGTTCCTGTTCTTAGTGTCAGCCTTGGTGAGAAAGCATATATTTGATTGAAGTAGGTGCTGTTGTTGCATTTCCCATAGAATAGAAGCAAATATTGCCATGAGATCTGTTCCTAAGGACACTGGCTGTTCTGTGCTTGACTTAACAAACGATACAAATGTTGCAATTTTAACTACAGACTAATCATTTGTTTTAGTGCCGTTTGGTGTTGCAGAGTAATGGTACTTGGTTGTTGCCTACGGTTTTTGTAGCTTTGGTTAATAAGATATGTTTCCATTCCAAAGGCTGATGGATTTCTATTTTAGCTCCTCTCATATCTTCACATCACTTGCTGCACGGTACAACACTTTTTCCCACACATTTCCATTTGATAAAGCATTTGTTTCAAGGTTACATTCTTGCCTTAGAGAACTTGCTTATGAACAATACATTAAATATAGACAGCTAAAGCAGCATTCAGTTGACCTCATTTTAAAGGGCATGCATTCCTCCAGAAAGTCCCACAGGGATCAGTGGCAATGCTGGAGGATCATTGTTTATTCTTTGCATGAGTTTACAGGTGTCTGCATATTCATAAACAGGCTTTGACAATGATGTTTTATTTTCCAAAAATCAGAGACTGTGCCCTTGAACTTTTTAATTCTTCCTAGTTGAACATTTAAAGTAATGGTAGACTTCATTTTGGGCACTTAAACCACCTCTTGAATGCATGATTGTCAATTCGTTATAAAACAAAATATGAAACCAATTGGAAGTTTTATTTAATAGCATGCTTTGTTAGATTTTTTTTTTTTTATGTGAAGTTCTCCTGTGCGTACAAATACAAAATAATCCACATAATTATTAGTGAATGAGACCCAATGTTCTTAGAACAGTTAACGTTCATGGAACATCATTATGACACTATTTGATGAATGTCCTCACAAATGTTGAGAGAAAAACATTCTTAGAATAACATTTTTGGAATGTCCTTATTTTATTATTTGCTGAATGTTTTCATAATGTACCATAAAACATTTTCAGAATAACGTTAATAGAACGTCCTTACAATGTTATTTTTACTTGATGAACGTTTTCATAACATTTTCAAAATGATAGAATGGAAAGTTCCCCTAACGTAAAAAAATGTTTTTTAATAATAATGATAAAAAAGGAACATTTAAAAAAACATTCAGAAGTTACTTTTTCATAACTTAACGGGAATGATGGCAAAACATTCTAAAAACATATTTTTGTTAGCTGGGACTACATGTAAATCACAAAATCTGCTTTCTTGCTAATGGCTATACTGTTCAGTTGGAGGCATCTGCAATGCATGTGGAAGTCATTTACTTGTCAGTAAAGTCCATCAAACCCTGAAAGTCATGTCTGTAGATACTATAATGTATGACTGGCATCCCCTTTGAGAGCTTAAGGACTTACAATCATGCTGGCTGTGCTAAACCATAAAACCGCACATGAAATGTCAGAGATTCCAAAATCCTGCCTACTTTTAGCTGAGACAGCATATTATATTTAAAAAAAGAGAGAGCAGAAGAGTCCTATACAGACATGTCTGTACAGTGGTTTTTCCACTTCCAACTGCCGTTATTTAATGAGAGTCTTCCCATTCCTGTTTACATTAGGTAAATTCAGGATTTACTGGTCGGAAGTTGTTGGTGATTTTATTGTCAAAATTGTAATTATCCGTGTTTCTCCCACCACCCCAGATAAATTTCTCAAGGGAATTATCTGTTTTCTTTATGCTTTTATGACAGTACGAAGTGATGTTGGATTTGTGAATGAATCATTCTCTTGAATCAGGCCTTTTGAGTGAATCAGTTTATTCAATTCAAAACAGTCTGAATGATTTGTTCTTAAATTGCTTGAATGTAAGATTATCATTTTTCTCACACAAAACAGCATTTAGACTCGAAATATAGTGCATGAGTCAAATGATTTAGCCCTTAAAGGCACAATATGTTACTTTTTTGCTTTAAAAATAGCAAAAATCACTATATCTATGTTATATATATCGCAATGTCTATTTGCACGCTGTTGTTGTTTCGTTCAAACATTATGGACCATGGCAAGCAGACTTTGGATAAAAAATGAGAACTAAAACGAGAATCAACATCAACGCGGTGTTTTCGAGATGCCGAGAGCTCCACGTCCGAGACTTCGACAGCTCCTACATGTACTTTATTAAACAGGTGAGCACATTTACATAAAACTAATCAATGTTATATAGTTCAACAATGATAAAATGTTATAATATGATCTGTATGTTATTCTAATGTTGATCTAGCTTACTGCTAGTCTCATACAGACAAACTAACACATAAATTTCAACACATTCAAATGCAGTTTAGTGTGATAGTGTAATGTTAGACCAGGTGAAACAGCGCTGCGTTACCTCACAAGTTTAATTTGTCCAATAAACTGACCTGTGAGTAGTAATTCTGCACTCGCGTGTAACGTTAGTTCGGTAGAATTAAATGTCCATATTCCTTTTATATCCACGGGACTCGCGTCGCGTGTGGAGCTGATAGCTGTCTCTTAGCAATCCCGAACTGCTTCATATCACATTCATGATAAAAGCATCGACGTATTCAGTCATCCATAAACATTATTAGATCGGTTGGCTTGACGTTGACGACAAGATCCATAATTCTTAGCAAATGTTGCGTCATCAAACTACACCTTTGTTATTGTAAGAGGTTTGCGACCCCTAGCGGCGAAAAAAATGACATACTATACGTTTAATGGGACCTGGTGATGGGAGATGTCAGATGGGAGGGAAAAATTATGTTTGAATGCTTTTGACATTTAAACAATAAATTTTGAATTTGCTAAAAAAAAACCATTGAAATATAGTTTCCCCTGCCACTTCATATTATTTCCATCACCAGTTTTGCATTCATTTGCAATAGTTTTGCTATTGAACGTTGCAATAGTTTTTCTCTGAAGAACGTTTGGCACAACATTTTTCCTCCCATCTCATTTTTTCCTCATCACCGTGTCCTTTTAGAGGCTCCATAATTTAGTATCCACTGGTTGTAATTGCACAAAAACAGAAATGTGAATCTTTTCGTTAAAAAAATAAATAAATTATTGAATGATACTATGGGTGAGTAAATGATGACAGAAGGCTCATTTTTAAGTAAACTATCCTTTTAACATTGAAGTTACCGGAAACATCACTCAAAATATGAAAAACAAGCTGTGATGGGAGGAGAGGCATGAAAGAAAGGAAAAGGGGAAAAATCAAGCCTGGAAACTCCGTGAGATCAAATGGCCCAGTGGCGTTGCCTCCTCTGACAGGTGAGTAAACAGAAGGTACTCATTATAATGAGGGTACCTGTTCGGATTTCACACTGAGAGACACAGGGGATGAGAGAGCGTGAACACCGCAGCGTTACATAAGCGCGCGGAGCATTAGCAATGCAGATTCGCAGCGTTCTTTTCTTTTTTCGCCAAATCAGTCAGCGTTGGCGCTTTAAGAGCGTGTGACGGTTAATCTCTGTTTAACGTCCGTGTTCCACAGCATGACCCTCATTCCTCACGCACACAAACATTCTTCTACCCATTCGCCCCGTGTTTGTCACTCTCACCTCACTTTGATGTAGTTTATGAAAATTGACTTTACAAGGACTGCATTTTATGTTCCTCCTTCCTCCTTTATTGGCTAGGCTAGCATCCGCTGCTCTATCGTTGTGTGTGTGTGTACGTGTCAGACAGACAAGTATGTGATTAATAGCTCTCTTGGTCTCTGGCTGACTCATTTTTCAGGGCTGTTGTTTAAGACCTGTGGCTCTTCTCTTGGCGAGATGTAGATGCGTTTCCCCTTGCTGTTTATTGATATTCTGTTTCCCTAAATACGGACCTATTTGTCTCTGCTGTCTCCCACCCCACCCGTACACTGGACCTGAGCGGATGGGCGGATTGGGGAGGAGAGGGAGAGGGGTAGAAAGAGAAAACTATCCGTGATTGATAGGCAATCTCAGGGCCTGTGGCGTCTGGAGAATCACCAAGGTGACGGTGAATGGTTTTCCTTTGGCTTCCTCTCAGTGTCTGTTGTACTAATCACTGTGTGTCGTCGTGCTGGAGTGTGTGTGAATGTGTGCTTCTGAACGTTTGGGAGAAAGTGATAGAGAGAAAGAGAGTTTGTGTGTGATGCTCTGAATGTAATGCAGAAGAACAGCTGATGAAGAGTACAGAGCTTGTGGTGACCCTCTATCTCCGGTGTATAGCTACATCTGATTCTGTTTTTCACTTTCACATGTATTTATGGGAGTTTTTCCATTCTACAACCCAAAAGAAAAATCCCCAGGTAAAGATTTCTCCATGAATTTTTTATTTCTTTATGAATGAGTCATTGATTCACCCGATTGATTCGCTGAAAACCAGGATTCAGTACAGCATTGCTTCCACAACCTCCAGGCAGGCCTTGCAGCCCAAATGTTACATTCAAACTAACTATTACATATTTCCCATGGGATTTAGCCTACTGTCACAATATTTGTATCTCCATTTTAATATGAATAATAATAAATAAATAATCATTATGAAACTATACTTTTTTTATTTTATATTACCATTGATTACTGATTATGTTTTTCATTTATATTTTTATTCTTAATTTTTGTTTCATGTTTTCATTGCATTGTATTCACTTATTCATTTCATTTCATTTCATTTCATTCCATTTATTGTATTTTCTTGTTAGGTAGAGAGGTGTATATATTTATTTTGAATCTGCCATATTTAATGTATGTGCATTTATATTTTTAATATAGTTATGCATATACTTGTCTAACAAAATCATGAATTGGAAAGTGACACAAGTGTGCCTCTCTACAATAATAAATGTCCCCTTTAGTAATGCTTTCTGGCACCAACTCTGCAAATACAGCACTTCCCCACTGTTTACTACCTTCCAAGAATAAAAAAGCCAAAGGATAAATAAAAATGACTGGAATAATGCTTCTTGTACTACAGTTAAAGAAACCACCGGTTTCTTGTACAAAAAGTTCAAGAATTGCTTAATTTTGTTTTATGATATAAAAGTACAACATGTTCCTGGATCAACATCTTTGTTGGTATTGGAACAACATTTCAATCAACCAATTAGATTTGTGGGACAAGTTTACATCCAGTTTTGGCTTACAACCAGGTTAGGTGCTTCTACATCAGTGTTATTGTAATGGTCATCAGCTGGAGTGCCCTGAGAGCCACCAGAGGGCACTCCACACCAGACTATTATCACTCCCTCACAAACTACATTTCCCATAACTCACTTCCCGGACTCATCATCACTGATTGCATTCACCTGTGTCATCACCCTGTTAGTCTCAGCCTATTTATACCATGTTCACTCATTCACTCACTGCGAAGTTTTCTATGTTGTTGCACTGCATTTCTGAGCGTTTTCTCTGGTTTCATGTCTCTTGGTTTTTGGATTTTTTGCCTGTTCCGTGGATTACTCTTTTTGCCTCTGACCCCTGCCTGTTTTGTTTGTTTTGTTTGTTTTGACGGCCTACCTGTGTTTTGACCTATTGCCTGTATATTGGATTACGTGTCTGGATTGCCCCTTAATTAAAGCTGCATTTGGATCTCAACCTTCGTGTCTCGGAGCAGTTCGTAACAGAAAACTTCGCAAACATGGATCCAGCAGCGAGACTTATGCGTCTCCGACAAGGAGACCACAGTCTAGAGTACTATATGTACTGGACTTTTTGAAGCTGGCTCACTTGACCTCACTTGACCTTAATGATCTTTTTCCGTGGAGGACTATCCGAGGTTCAGCTCCCTTATGCCACTTCATCACTCAAGCTGGAATCTTCAACATTATATTGTCCATGCTCTTTTGCTGGCCGGATCAACTCTTACTGTGGGTTTTGCAGAGGAGTCCTGCAAACTGACAGTATCCGCCGAGCCTGAGGTTCACGTCACGTCTGCCGATCCAGAGACTGTTCACGTCACGTCTGCCGATCCAGAGACTGTTCACGTCACGTCTGCCGATCCAGAGACTGTTCACGTCACGTCTGCCGATCCAGAGACTGTTCACGTCACGTTCGCCGAGTTGGCCGCCACCACGCCTGTTCCTTTGCCGGTTACTGAGCTGGTGTCTGTTCCTGTTCCTGAGCCGGTGTCTGTTCCTGAGCCGGTGTCTGTTCCTGCCCATAACGCCATAGCCGCCCCCAAGGAAATTTTGCAGGAGGTCCCTTGATAGGACCATGGAGGCCAGCCGCTATGGTCTCCTGAACTGTCTGGTCCCCCTGAACCCCCTGGCCGCCTGAAGGTTAGTCTCCGCCCTGGTCGCCTGCGCTGCCTGCTCCACCCTGGTCGCCTGCACTGCCTGCTCCACCCTGGTCACCTGCACTGCCTGCTCCACCCTGGTCGCCTGCACTGCCTGCTCCACCCTGGCCGCCTGAAGGTTAGTCTCCGCCCTGGTCGCCTGCGCTGCCTGCTCCACCCTGGTCGCCTGCACTGCCTGCTCCACCCTGGTCACCTGCACTGCCTGCTCCACCCTGGTCGCCTGCACTGCCTGCTCCGCCCTGGTCGCCTGCTAGAGAGGTCTCCAGGTCCTCTTCCGCTCCACGTGCTTGGCCCTCCATCCCTCCCCCGGGTCCGGCTCTAGGAACATGTCTTGGCAACGTCACGGTGACCATATTACTGTAATACAAAATACGAATTTTAGAAAAAAAATTGCATGCAATTACAGTGAATGGCTTTCAAGCTTCAAAAAGGACTTTTAAAAAGCATCATAAAAGTGATTCATATGACTTAATCAGCATATTACATGTCTTTTTGTCTCATGCTAGCTTTGTGTGCAGAGCTGTGAACAAATGAGACCTTACTATAAAGTGTTAGTTGAACTCAAGAACCTGATTTGTCAAACTCAGACCAGTTTTGTGAACTCCTTAAAATATATTTTTCAAAACAAATACTTGTTCATGATTTGGACAGTTATCTCTCATGAATGTGAATGACAGTTTAAAATCTTTAAACACAGGTTTGGAACACCATTAGGGTAAGTACACTTTTGGAGGATTATATAACTTGGACACACAACATCATATGAACAATGGAGGTCCTGTAGTAGGTTTTCATGTTTATTTTGGTACTTTTTTTTTTTTTTTTTGATCACTCAAAATGCCTGAATGTAAAAAGTTTTAAAAAGCCTCCAGCACAAACCCCAAGCACCTCAATTTGCTTTGTGATCGCGTAGCTGTAAGCAAGAAGAGGCTCCAACCCAGTGCTGTGTTATTCCAGTCAGCATCTCTGATCACAGTCACACAGTCCTCAGAGCTTATTCACAAGAGTCAAAGTGGTTTATTCTCATGAAAGGTGTGTTGTTTGAAATGCAATGATATATATTGCAGCCATTTATGAAGATGACTGATATTATACTGCATTACTTCTGACTCCACAGTGTGTTTCTAATGACCTCTAACTCCTAATAAAGCTCAGCTTAGTAGAGAGTTACTAAAACCTTATCTAATGACAAACACACGCTCCTCAGAGAGAGAGAGAGAGATTGTGGTGAGGGATGAAAAACAGGATGAACTTTGGTGGAACATGTTCTTACAGACTCTGCAAAGGTCCGAGTCCCTGAAACTCAAAGCTTGGTTTTGTACTTGAACATCCAGAATTACAGAAAGAAGGGATGGAGACCCACAGCATGCCCAAGTGTCTTCATTACCAGTTTCTCGGGTCACCAATGGTCAAACCAAACTGTATACAATCACTTTTAAAACTAGTAGGCAGTATTTTACAATGTTGCTTGTTCCAAATACTAGTGCGATAGTGAATTTCATGATTGCTCCTCCAGGGAGCTCTCACAGGCCAGATAATGACAATTCTGCTTGTTGTATTTCAGACAATGAGCAATGGCAGAAGGTTCCAATCAATGAGCGTTCAAAGAAAATGTATGCTCGCTGTGTTTACCAATACGCTCGGTAAGAAAGGATCTTCAGAGAAAATGCATTTAAAAGTAAAATTCAGAGGAGATTCATTTTTGTTGCTCTTTGTATGTCACTGTATTGATTACATTCCAATTTACCGTTACCTGAACACAGAACACGGTTTTAAATTACGGGGCAAAATTACATTTCTCGATCAGTTGATAAGCTTTATTTAAAGACCCTGAAATGGCGCTTCTGTTTGTATGCACAATAAATGTTTTATTTGAAAACATGTATTGTAACGATCATAAATTAAACGCTGTGCCATTCTTTACAGTAGAAAGTTGTTACAGTAAATATTTAGTTAGTTGCTATGTACTTTAAATTGTATAATTCATACAGTTCTCCAAGAAAATATTTGTTTCTAGATGTGAGACGACTTTACATTTTATCATTTAGTGGATGCTTTTATCCATCCACTGATGTACTAATGAGGAAAAATACAAGCGATTTATCAAAATGCAGCCGACCACATTAGCAGTGATGCAGTGCCAAATTTTAATATTTAGCCAGTGAAACATGACTCTATTTTCTCTATATTATACTTGTGAATTATGTAATGCCCTGTATACACATTAAATCCGAGAATATTGAACGTTTTATGCCAAGTTTCAAAAGTGGCAGATGACCAATCAGCATTCATGACTAGAACTCAGTGGCCAATTAGCAATCAAGGCCACATGACCAAAATGACAAGCGCTTCCCTCCGCATCTAATGCAGAGCAAGTGAGTCAGAGTCTCAGAGCTCTAGGGGCCTTTCTCCAAATGACAAACTGTGACAGAATGAGAAATATATGTAATCCATGTAAAGGGGGGCAGCAACATCCAGAGGGTTTAAAGTAGGAGACATTCTAAATCAGTCACAAATAAAAATTGTATTAAGAGAATTAGATCATATTATCAAGAGGTTAACTGTTGTTTCTCTTCAAATACAATAACAAGTAAACATGGGAACTTATTCCTTGGTTTGTATCCAACCACCTGAATAACTGCCATGACAACAATTCCTAGTTCATCCCAGCAGGGGGTATTTTCTGTGGAATAGAAAGATACTTTGACAGATTCTGAGCGCAAAAAAAAAAAAAAAAAAAAAATGTATAGACAGCATGGAAGAAAACCAGGCCTATATCCACTAATACTGTAATATAGGATCAGTCAGTCAGAACAGGTCTCAGCTTCGTGGACATTAATTTGGCTGGAATAGGATACACCTCACTTGGCTCTCAATAAAGGACGATCTAGGGCTCTTGACCGAGGCTTCATAAATTTAAAGAAGACAAGACAAGACTTGTATACAAATGACTTTGTAAAGCTCGTCCATGTCCCTCGAAACAGAAAAAAAATTCAGACATCTTTCTTCTCTCCTCTCACTCAAAGTTACTCCTTATCTGAAGAGCCGTCCTTTTGTGGGCTATTACGAATTGTATTATTGCTTTGTTGGCTGGTAATTCAATTAAACTGATGGCATCTTTGCAATTAAGCATTTCCATTATTTCAGCGCACTGAATGGTGATGAGTTGGTCCGAACATTCAGCGTGGTGAGCTGAAATGGAGTTCTGACGTGAAAGAGATAAGGCTCGCCGACAGTTACGCATTTGGTATTGTTCTGCATTTGAAGAACAGGAGATGACTCTATGCATACGAAGAGGAAAAAAAGCCCACTTGAGGCTTTGCAGCTGCTTTCCAAAATTGCACTTTAACATGTTCATTTCCAATGTGGCTGGGAGGGATTTAAAGTCACTTAGTGATGCATGTAGATGTAGACACAGTAAGCTTTCTGCCTGATGGGAGATGTTTCAGAAAGAGATTCATTTATGACTGGGTTTGGGAGATCAGCATAATGCATTATGTTTTGGACACATTTCAGGATTGGGACCATTACTTAGGATTCTATGCAATGGATTCTATTCTAATATATATCTAAAGTGTCCTTTTGACTTAACCCTATAAAGCCATGTATCAGCTTATTTTTTTTATGCCCCCCGGTGGATGATTTTCAGTAAGTAGAAGAACTTTTTATATTTCCAAAATGTTTGCTAGGACATCATTACTGGTTTTCATAAAGTAACGGCAAAAATAACTTCATAATAAATAACAAAAATAACCTGCAAAGCTATCTGAAAAACTATGTGCAAATGTACCTGGACAAAAGGGGCGTCACACCAATTTTTTATTTAGTTAATAGAAGCTAACTGATAAAGAAAATCTATTTATGACATTATTTTTGAAAGCATCCTCACTTTACAGCAGGAAGTTTTCTTCAGGTGTCTTGGAGACATTGCTGCAGTTCTTCTGGATTTAGTCTGTCAAATTTCTTTTCCCTGAGATAATAGTGAGATCAGATCTCTGTGTGGATCATACCGGCTGTTGTCAGACTCCTTGTGCGTACAAAAATCTCACTGGATTATTACAGTTATTGGAAAAAGGAATGTTTGGAAATGTAAACTGATATTTCCTACTGATACACTACAGCAAAATATATAAATATATATATTATTTTTTTTGGTGAAAATACTAACGTGCCTAAGACTTTTGCACAGTACTGTATGTACACACACACACACACACACATAAGCATTCTTGCTGAAGCATTCTTGCAAGAGTGCTGAAAGCATTCTTTAGAAATGTTGGCCCATATTGATAGGATAGCATCTTGCAGTTGATGGAGATTTGTGGGATGCACATCCAGGGCACGAAGCTCCCGTTCCACCACATCCCAAAGAACTCATTGTCATGTTCAAGAAACCAATTTGAAATGATTCGAATTTTGTGACATGGTGCATTATCCTGCTGGAAGTAGCCATCAGAGGATGGGTACATGGTGGTCATAAAGGTATGGACATGGTCAGAAACAATGCTCAGGTAGGCCATGGCACTTAAACGATGCCCAATTGGCACTAAGGGGCCTAAAGTGTGCCAAGAAAACATCCCCCACACCATTACACCACCACCACCAGCCTGCACAGTGGTAACAAGGCATGATGGATCCATGTTCTCATTCTGTTTACGCCAAATTCTGACTCTACCATCTGAATGTCTCAACAGAAATCGAGACTCATCAGACCAGGCAACATTTTTCCAGTCTTCAACTGTCCAATTTTGGTGAGCTTGTGCAAATTGTAGCCTCTTTTTCCTATTTGTAGTGGAGATGAGTGGTACCCGGTGGGGTCTTCTGCTGTTGTAGCCCATCCGCCTCAAGGTTGTGCATGTTGTGGCTTCACAAATGCTTTGCTGCATACCTCGGTTGTAACGAGTGGTTATTTCAGTCAAAGTTGCTCTTCTATCAGCTTGAATCAGTCGGCCCATTCTCCTCTGACCTCTAGCATCAACAAGACATTTTCGCCCACAGGACTGCCGCATACTGGATGTTTTTCCCTTTTCAAACCATTCTTTGTAAACTCTAGAAATGGTTGTGCGTGAAAATCCCAGTAACTGAGCAGATTGTGAAATACTCAGACCGGCCCGTCTGGCACCAACAACCATGCCACGCTCAAAATTGCTTAAATCACCTTTCTTTCCCATTCTGACATTCTGTTTGGAGTTCAGGAGACTGTCTTGACCAGGACCACACCCCTAAATGCATTGAAGCAACTGCCATGTGATTGGTTGATTAGATAATTGCATTAATGAGAAATTGAACAGGTGTTCCTAATAATCCTTTAGGTGAGTGTGTGTGTGTATATATATATAAATACACACACACACACACAAACACACACACACACACACACACACACACACAAAAATCCTGATTAGTATAGTAATACGCCAGGATTTACAGGATCCACACACACAAAAATCCTGATTAGTATAGTAATATGCCAGGATTTACAGTTGATTTGTTTGATCCATGTGAAACTGTGCGGTCCCTTTCTGGATAGCTGGTGGTCTGTCTCTCTAATGGCACTGCAATGTTTAATCACTTTTCATGTTGTTGCGAAAATGAGCGTCCTTTTCACTGAACATGAGACCTTTTAATTCAGGCTCGTTGGCCCTGGAGATAATTCACCTAAACAGGCATTTGACTAGTCAAACATTAAAAGTTTTTTCCTCACCATTGAATGACACCGATATGTAAATGGAGCATGAAACCTTTGCCCAATTATTATCGTCCCATAATTGTTGTGGAAGAGCTAAATGAAGCAATTTAATTAAGTTATCCAGCTGGGCTCATGGTTTCCAAGCACATTAACTAAATAAAAAAATTAAGCATGTGAATTATTAAACGAGCGTTAAAAGCTTGGCAGGTCGAGAGGAATGTCACTTTTCTTTTGGACTTTAGATGGTAAAACTATCTAGTCTGTTCTGAATTGGCACATGAGAGATGAGATGAGAAGAAGAGAAATATCTGCAGAGGCGCTGTGCCTGGCTTAGATACCATGATGATGAGTTTTTCCCTTTTTTCTGATAAAGTTTTGGAGAGCAGCCACATGTCAGTTGTCAATTAGCAGAAAAGACCCAATTAATTAATCTTCCATTACATTCTTGCTGAACCGGCACTTCGCCTCAAACTAACAGTCTAAGTGTCAGTCTAACTCCCTTTCTCTCTTCACAACTGAACATGTTTTCAAAGAATCCATCCCACTGGCTGTCCAGTGCATGTCAAAAACTCTTAAATTATAGTGCATAGTGATTCTCAACTGGTGGGTCATCATGACCTAAATGCGAGTTGTGGATCTATTTCAATCAATTGATTTAAAACTAATTTGGAGAAGGGAAAAAAAGAAAGAAAAAAAAACGTTTTTTTTTAAAAATCACTATGTGGTATTTGTGTATAGATAAGCTACCTACATTTATCTCCATAGATTTTAATATATTTTATATTAAAGCTGCAGTTCGTAACTTTTGGCGACCTTGCGGTAAATAAACAGAACTGCATTTGTCTTGTGGAAGAACATTGTAGTAGAACCTACTTCTCTCTGTTTATGCCTATGACGAGTCACACAGGTGCTGGGCTACTCCGCAGTGGTACGGCCCGTACCAGTATAAAATAGTCTGAATATAAACACTTATTATAGGTGTACTGTAGTGATTCAGGATAAGACAAAAACACGGTTTGGAAAATGGATTCATGATGTACTCGATTATTATATACATTTTGTACATTTTTTAACACAAAAAAGTTACGGACTGCAGCTTTAAAGGGGCCGTATTATGCCTTTTTACAAATTCTTGATTTTGTTTTGGGGGTTTTCTGAAATAAGTTTGCATGCTTGAATGTTCAAGAACATTATTTTTCAAATATTTTACATTATTGCAGCACCTATCTTCCCAGTCTGTCAGGAACGCTCTATTTAGTTCCTGTCTCTATGAAGCCCCTCCTTCCGAAAAGTGAATTGTGCTCTGATTGTTAGGCTAGACCAGTGAGTTGTGATTGGTCAACTGCTTCGAGCACGTTTCAGAAATGTCACAACCCTTACCATAACCTCAAGTTTCAAAACACTACGAACGCTAAGAAATTCAAAGTTTAAGTATGCAGAACTGGCAGATTTTTATTTTGTACTTTATACTTTACATTTTAATTGTTCTTAACTTGAAATGGCTGAGAACACTAATTCATATATTTAATTTAATATGTAATCATGTAATCTCAATGTGAACATTTTTATTAGTATAAACTTAGTTAGCTTTAACAAGCTAGTTTGCTAACATACTAATTTGTTAACATGTTAACAATAGAATGTTATACAGTTGGCACTTGCTGTATATAGCGATATTAAGGTTTTATTTGCTCTCAAATCAAGCTGCATGTACCACTTTTCACCATGATGGTAACTATCCTAAAACCAACATTAACAGACATTCTTCCAAATTAGCATAACAAATCATTAATCACTACTAAATCTCCCACTTAACATTAATCTTGCACAAAAAAAACCCCAGTATATTACACTTAATTTTAGCATTTACTCTCCCTTTCGAGTGCCATCAGCAAAGCATGCTGGGAAATAGACATCCCAGCCGTTTCAGTTAAACTTACGGTTGTCTAAATTAAAAAAATAATTTAATAAAACTCAAAACAATGAAACAGTTCAGTTTACTTAAAATAGGCTGTATCAGTTCTGTGAACTTGAAAGAAAAAGAAAGTGCTAAATACTCATAAAAGTTAATTTGACTGAACTAATTCGTTTAATTTAAGTTTGTCCTACTCAAACCAATTAATTATTTTGTGTGTTAGGGTTTACAGTGTGCCATACATTTCCGGGGAAAAAAACTCAAAACTACAATGAAGGCATTTCAGAGAGTTCAGAAACAGTGCTTACTGCTTACTGATATAGATAATAACTCCCTTTGAAGTGGACTTTTTGCTTTGTAACTTTGCAGACCTTTTTCATGCTCAAACAGCAACATTATGCAATAAAAAAAGTTGACAAAAGGTCCTCTTTAATGACTTGGGTTGGGGCTATGCAGTTCATGGTAAGATTAATGCATTTCTGCATCATTTTTCACTTGAAAGACATTTACCTAAGACAAACAATTTTGTAAGAAACTTTTGTACAATGAACAATTTTGGTTCTGCCTTATAGGTCGCCACTTGATGTCCAATGTAAAGTCCTGAAGCAAAACCACTTGAGGTACACTGGTCTTCGTCAGCATTGTATGTAGCGATGTACCATGCTAATAAAGACAAATTAATTCACAGTGCTTATTCAAATAAGTCACATACAACACTCTCCCACCTTCCTATGAGAAACTGAATCAATCTGTGAACAGAGCAAATCATTCATGAACCACAAAACAGCCTGTTTAATGAAGGACCTTGAGTTCAGGGAAATGTCATCAAGTGCACATCAGCTTGTCATCACATGACCAACACCTCAACAAGCCTTGTGATTGTCTTAATATATCCAGGCAGGCAGACCTCACACCTGATCACTCATAACTCCACCTCATACATTTTTATGGCATGTTCCCATTCCTCTCTTTCCTTCTTTCTCTCTCTCTCTCTCTCTCTCTCTCTCTCTCTCTCTCTCTCTCTCTCTCTCAGCTGTCTTAGTAATGGGCTACATCAATCCTTTCTTACCCTCGAATAGAAATGTAAATTTCTGTCTGCCTATTAATTTCAGTTAACCCAGGAGGCGTTGGGCTCATTAATCGTGACCAGGGGCAGGGCTCCTTGATAGCTGCAAGTGATGAAACGCACAGTGTGAGGGCAGATGGGGGGGGGGTCCAGATAACTGAGGACTACATATGTACAGATGACAAGGCAGTTCAGCTTAGAGTACCAGTGTCAACGGCTGTAGCAGCGGGAAGCACTACAGTCTTTACATTTTCAAGCACAGAAAACAAGGTAGATACTACTAGAAGATTTTATTTCGCATACATGCACTACTGTTCAAATGTTTGGGCTCTGTAAGATTTGTTAATGATTTTGAAAGAAGTATTTTATGCTCACCACCAAGACTGCATTTACTGTGAATACAGGAAATATAGAATACAGAATATTATCAAAATAACTGTTTCTTTGTGAATATATTTTAAAATGTAATTTATTCCTGTGATGTCAAAGCTAAATTGTCAGAATCATTACTCCAGGCTTCAGTCACATGATCCTTCAGAAATTACCTGAATATGATAATTTGCTGCTCAAAAAAACATATCTTATTATCTGTGTTGAAAACAGTTGTGCTGCTTCACCGTGATACATTTTTTTTTTTTCAGAATTATTAGATGAATAGAAAGTTCAAAAGAACCACATTTATTTAAAAAAAAAAAAAAAAAATTTTTTATAATTTTTAAATGACTTTACTGTCCTTTTTGGTAAATGTTTTGCATCCTTTCTGAATTAAAGTATATAAACATAAACATTCAAATACAAATAAACTGTCAATCAATAACGTATTGATATTGATTAATTAATTAATTGATCAATACTTGACAACTGATCGATACTTGCTGAGAAAAGCTTCCAAATTAAGATAATTCAAAGACATTACAAAATGTTATTTTAATTTAAGTTATTTTTATATTTTATTTTATTTTATGCAACTTTTATTTTTTTTTGATTAAAAATTCACTTTTTTATCGTTTTTTTATTGTTGTTTTTTATTGTTTATTATTATTATTATTATTATTACTTGCACTAAAATGCATTGTATACTATGAATAGTACTATTCATAACATGAGGGTGAGTAATTAATGACAGGGTTTTCATATTTGGGTGAACTAACCCTTAGATTTTACAACCCCAAAAATACATTTTGCCTTCATAATGCATTTTTAGTCATAAGCATCTCTGAATATGATTTCAGTGATCGTATTATAAAATGTTTTGTAACCCTGTTTGCATAGCCTATTTAGTGCTGACCGTTTGTGATCAAACTCGAGATGTTAATTCCTGTTGTAAACAGGGCCAAAGACTCATTTTATGACATCCATTCAAGCACATTCTCGATGGTCCTTAAACAAATGATTAGTATCAAACACTCGGTTAGAAGATGTAATGGGAAACGTTTAGCATGTTTATAGCGGTGAGATGACACCAGCAGGGGGCTAATAGACCGAAAGCCTTTCTGACTGCATTTGGTATGATCTTGCTTGTGAAATCACATGATGAAAAGCTTAATTTTAATGTAGTGGATAATATCAAACCACTGAAGTGTCTGTCTCTCCATTTTTAACTTCTGATGGTCCACCAGCAAATTCGTAAACCCAACGGCACAATTCAGAGTCTAAATCAGAACAATGCAGATGCCCGATTCACTTTCCAGTACATTTTCCCACACAATTACCGAAACCCAAGACGTGATGACTGCTAAAGTAGCTCATATTTCCGATGCATTTCTGAGAGCCTCTTTCTCTCCCTCTATGAAATCATGTTGGAAAAGAGAATCTGAATTGAGTTTTGATATCTGTGCCAGTGAGCTGATCCACAGATGACACCCACTGCAGCACGCAAGAGCCATTCCAGTTTAACAAAGACAGACCAACAACTCTTCTGGTCTAGTGCTGCCCGACAGGACAGAGCATGCCACATATACGCTGCCAGCCTGCCACTCAACACACTTGGATAGCATGCATTCTGGTAGATATGAAATACAATCTGCAGAGTTTGGGCCACATTTGGCCCAAGTCCCAAAGTCCTTTTTAAATGTAATTTGATAATTATTCAACAAGACTGATATATTAAGGAAATCATCAACACTATGTAAATATATGAATGTTATTCACTCATCCATGTATGACCTTGAACATTGACGCTTGTGTATTGTGGGCATCTATCCTTGTTGTTTGCAATTCTATCCAAGATGGCGCCAGTGTGGTGTTTGGCAAGCCGTCGCCTGGTGTCTGTGTTCTCCTTATTGAGTATATTCGTATTGTTTCTGTGTTTGTCTGCACAAAAAGTTACATCGCATGCTTATGATCGCTCATTTCTCCTCAATATACAAAGGACTGTTGAAACTTTTCTGGATCCAAATTATGGGTGGTACAAGATTCCTGATCCTAATTTTTCGACCTTCCTGCTATCTGAAATATGTCGCTTACCGGCCTGCGAATACCACCAGAGGAAGAAACGCTAAAGAAGACGGGGAACACGTGGCGGTGTGTTGGTATGCGTGAGGAGGCACCTCCATGCCTCGCTGCATGAAGGCCAGAGTCATGCGGATCTTGTGGGTCTGGCTTCCAGCTGCAACCATGGCCGGATTTTGTACTCTTTTAAGCACGGTCCCCACTTCGTTTACCAGAAACAACCACGATCAGTGCTATTGTCATGCCGGTGAACTTGGTCCACTCACTGAAGTTTGTCCTAAAGATTATAATTTTTTTAACACGACACTTGAATTGATCTTATCATATGGCTTATAAGTTAGCAATGTAGTTATAAGAATTTTTTTCTGTCTGATCATAAGACTATTACTTTTAATATAGATGTTCCTAGCCCTGAACCACATGATGTGCCGGTATGCTCGTTCTTTTAACTCATTTACATCTGAAAAGTTCCAAGATGCTTATATTAGTTCCCCAAAAACTCACAAAATTGAGTCGAACTGTTTTGGAGCAAATCCAGTTGAGTTAGTGTATATGTTCAATATGTTATGTTTAAACATACTGGATGCCATTGCCCCGTTTAAATTGAAGAGAAGTCGTGCAAATCCTTGTCTTAATGATGAAACTAGGGATATTAGACAGAAATTGAGACAGAAATGGAGGAAAGCAGAAAGGAAGTGGAAGAGGGACAAATTACAAATATCTTACGAATGTGTTAGAGATTGTATGATCCAATATCAAAAAGCTGTTACGTTTGCAAAAGCAAAAATATTTTTCAGATCTCATTGCTAAAAATGCCCCAAAATACTATTTAATACCATAAATAATATGCTAAATCCGATTTCTAATTTATATCCTGATCCCTCTCCTATAGCCTGTGAAAACATCCTTACGTTTTCTTGCGACAAAATTGATGTTATAAGATCATGTTTTTTAGCCTCTTCTTTGGCATCAATATCGTCACAGAGTTTTCTCCAGTGTCTCATAGTCATCTGCAACAAATTTTCAGACAAATGAAGTTCACTTTTTGCTCACTGGATGTTGTTTATCCTCGCCTTTTATCAGATATACTTGATACTATCAGTCCTAGCTTATTGTCAATATTTAATAGTAGTTTCTATCAAAAGTTTTGAAGAAGGTTGTGTTTAATCAACTTTCTTCCTTCTTACAGGAAAATGGTATTTTGGATAAATATCAGTCTGGTTTCAGATCACTGCACAGAACAGAGTCTGCACTGCTTAATGTATTAAATGACTTATTTCTGATAGTCGATTCTGGTAAATGTGCTGTTTTAATTCTGCTGGATCTTAGCGTGGCGTTCGACACTCTTGATCATGGCATTCTTTTAAATCGTTTACAGCAAATTGGGATCCAAGGTTGTGCTTTGAATTGGTTAGAGTTCAAAACACTATTGTTCGCTTATAAGGGATTGCATGGACTGGCTCCTCCATACATCTCTGATCTCCTTTCATCCCACCATAATGCTTTTAGAAAACTTATGTCAAATAGTAGTCTACGGGTGACTGTTTCAAGGACATGTTTACAATTGAGAGGAGATTGTGCCTTTTCAGTGGCCGTTCCAGAGCTTTGGAACAATCTGCCATCTTACATAAAGACTGCACCAGCATACATTTATTTTAAATCTTTGCTTTTAAAAGTATTAAAAGTCATTTAAAAGTGTTTGTGACCATTTCTATACATATGCACAGCACTGAGATGTTAACAAGGTCATTCAGTTTAAAACATGAACTTCACGATTATATAGACACGATTATACAGTTGGCTTAAAAATGCATGTTTATTTTTATTATTAATAAATAATGATAATGATAAAATGAAGTCTGAAAAAATTAAGCCTGGGAATTTGAACTCTCACAAACAATGCTTTCTCTTTTTCAGGTTTAATCAGGTCAAGATCACCTGAAATGAGGTCTGTTGCTGTTCAGATATAGCAGACCAGCTCAGGGTTTATTTATTTATTTATTTATTTATTTATTGGTCTCTCTTTCAGCATTTTGATTGATTGGACTGAGTTTGTTTGAACAGAACATATAAAAGTGACAGAAAAAAACTTTAAAAGCCTCTGACTGTGTAAACTTGTGGACGTATTTATGTGGACAAACTTTTCTGTTAAAAGCCTTGCAGTTGACAAGCCGTGAGTAAATTTCTTTTACATTTATTCTACTGTGCATTATGTGGCTTTCTTGCTCCCTCTTGTGGCCTAGTCTTAACGTTCAATCCAGACTTGTTTTGTAGTTTGTTTCCATTACGCTGTTCTGAAATGCCATTCTCACTGAATTCTAATGTTTGGCTGTGGCTGAATTTATTTTTGCAGGCTCCTCACATTTAATCACAGGATTATTGGAAAGAGCCGTGTTCAAACAGTCATACACCAGTGGAAACCAGCAAACACAGATGCACGCCAGTGAAGCGCATCCGATTTCACCCTAATCTCCTCCTCATTCTCTTCTACGACCTTTCATGCTGTGCTATATTATGACACACGCAGACCTTTGATACAAAACACACATCTATCACCAAAATATGCCTAAATGCTCATTGATTGGATCCTTTCACATAATCATTCCTTTTGCATCAAAATAGATAATCTCTCACCTAATACCTTTTTGTTTCCAAAATGCAGCCACTTGGTAGAAATGAAAATGAGCCAGAGAATAAGAATGAGACAGCCAAAGAGAAACGTAATGTGTGCATGTGGGTCACGTGACTGATTTTGCCAAGCAGATTCACCTCAGGTAGTCCCTACCAATATTTCTTGTGGTCATTTTTGTCCCATGTTTTCACCTGTAAAATGAAATTGTTATATATATATATATATATATATATATATATATATATATATATATATATTACAAAAACAAAAGTCTCACCATTAAAAGCCATGTCCCAAGCACATAATTATAATGTTCTCATGATCATTTTATGTAGTCTATATGACAGACTTGCACTGCACGTTGCACTTCACGGTATTTTCCTTTTTGAAGGGATTCCAATCATATTTCAAGCAATGCATCATGGTGAAACATACACATCTGAAGTGTCTCAGCTGAAGGAAATAATCCATTATTTATCGGCTTTAATATATCGGCCAAATTTTCTTATCAGGCTGAAAACGATAACATTAAATATGATCATTTATCGGCCGATACCGATATGGTGGTCGATATATAGGCTATCGTGCATCCCTAATACACACACACACACACACACACACCTATTAAACCTAAGTATACATTTAAGGAATGAAGAAATTTAACCATAAAATGAATAATTACTAAAAATTAACCATTTATTGCTTAGTACATTCAAGTTGAGACAAGTGTCAAGCCAAGAAACAACATCTAAACAAACATTAGATTGCATAACCATTCTTGACATTTTTATATTTTTAAAGCAGGGCTATGCAGTTTCGGGAATTTCTTCACTGTGTTCTCGCTTTTTGCTCGCAGGTTTCTCTATAGAGCTCCCCCTACAGCTTCGGAATAGATATTTGACAACACTGTCGAAAAACTCGTTGGCGACTCTCGGATACCAGAGGCTAGTAGATCAACGACATCAAAGCAGATGGGACATTCTTTAAAACGTCTTCTTCATTCGGGTTCGAACAGCGTGAGGGAGCGCAACATTGGCAGAATTTTTGCAGATTTTTTTGCCGTAAAGCAATTCGTTACATCGCAAGACCTGATATCACGCAATACTTCCTGACGCTGCGGCTGGCGGCCCGCCGGCTCAAAGTTGCAAGGGGGGTTTTTCCGCTCACAGGCGCTTGGGGGGTGCGAGACGACCACCATTCAACCCGAAAAAAGTCATATAACTATTCCAATGACTCCGAAGCTATTCGGTTAAGGTAAAAAAGTTACTTAGTTCACCTTTAAAGCCTCAAGATTAGCATTTAAAGTTGCAAAATTTGCATACAGATTGTATATAAACATGTGAGATTGTATACTTCTTATGCTGTATAAAATATTTAATAAAGAATTTAAAATGTTATTTGCATTGTTAAAACTACACTTATGCCCTTGATCATGTTGTTCCAGAACCAACACAAGATTTTGACCCAGGAACACAATATACTTGGCAAAGTTGTCGTGGATGCCAATACATCAGAGTTGCTGGAATTCCTCCCATGCATGTCTGCAATCTCAACTGACAGTCAGGTTAAAATCCAGTTAAAGACAGCGAGTCGACTCAGAGGGAGCTCGCCAATCACACAAGGGTCAGATTCTGACCTTTCCTTCCCATTCCCAGCGCCAAACCTGTTGGCTTCACGCCTCAAATTGACACCTAAATGGTTTTGTATAACGGCACTTACATTGATTACAGCCATACTTCCTCTTGAGCTTCCCAGCCAGAGGAGAATCTCACATTCAATTACAGAAAACTTGTTTCATTGATTTTTCGTTTGGTGCTCACAGCTGCGAGTTAGAGTGCAAACTCGTATGTTAGTGAATGTCTGCTGAAGCGTCCCTCACTGTCCTTGAGACCCGGGAAAGCTTCAGTTCAGCCATTAACGAAACAGTGGATCTGAAAGAGGCTGCTCTCGTGTTCACCTGTGAAATGCGCTCTGGGTAATTTGCTCAATGAGTATTGAGCGGCTGAAGATATGGACACTGCAGTCGTCTCACATTCATCAGTTCATCTCTCCGCAGTGCTCAGTCAAGTAGATATTACACAGCCATGACTCCATGTGTTCATTCAGACAGTGGATATCAGGTTTTTGAATGCCAGTCTGATTCTTTCTATGCATGATAAGAGAAGTTTTGCTGCAGTTCTTTTCAGTCCAGATCCGTTTCTGTGAAGGAAATTTTGATAAATCAATTTTGTTCCTCTTTTTCTTTGTAAATGTGCGTTCACCAGTTTTTCCTTCATAAATCTGTTTTTGCACTCATAATTGAGCCTAACTACTTAAAACAATGCAATTTGTTTGTTAAATAGGCATATTTTGTGAATATTTATCTACACATTAAAAATCCATCCAGTGAGTCAGAAGCAGTGAGTACTTCAGGAAGTATGCTAAATCATTAGATTGATTCAAACTCTTGAGTCTTTCTGATTCATTTAATTAACTGGCACATTCACTTCAATTGTACTACTCTGGTCATGCTGAATTATTGTTTCCGTGTTCAACCAAACATTTAATAGATTGACGTCTGTTCTCTTCATTGTCTTAGGTACTCTTTTATCATCTCATCATTGTTAATTTAGACTCTAAACTCAGTTTATAGGTAGGTATAACTGTATCAGGAATCCAATTACTGTCTGCACTCTCATTGGCTGGGATCGCTGTATGGGATCGCTGCTCACTTGCATATACTTAAAGGTAGGGTAGGCAATTTTCTGAGATTCTAGCAATAGCGAGCTAGCTTTGAAAGCAAAATATCTCACCCTCCCTTCAGAGCGTCTCCAAAGCCACGCCTCCATCAAAACACAAGACCGCACACAGCAGGGAGCAAACTAATGCGTCATGAGATACGGCGTTAAACTACCTCAAAGCACATAACATTACAATAATAATGAACATAAACAACTTAAAAAGCACTGACCTGTACCACCTGACTGCTGCAGATTCACTTTGGCATTAATAGTGTTGCCATTGAAAAAAGAGTAAAGAACCGCTCAGGGTATAACGTCACGGGTTTCCATCTCTTCCAAATTACAGTATTATGGCGTGAAACATAATCTTGTTGTTTTGGTTCTGGAAGAACTGTAAAAGGCGGCTGCTGTTTCAGTTGCGGTGCTCGGTGACTGACGTCTGTCTAACTCTGCATAGCACGAAACGCTATGAAAATACCAACGCATTCTCATCCTTGGGCGTCATATACTGACGCTTATGACATTTCGTCTACGTCGAACGCACATGGCACCCTTTAGCGCCAATATGATACGCACAGAGCTTTGTTCGGTTATGGGTAGGTTTAGGTCTAGTGTAGGGTTAGGGTTAGACCGCTAGGAGGCGCCTTCTGGCCCATTTCTATCTGCGTCTCCTATTGACGCTAAAGGGTGCCATGTGCGTTCGATGTAGACGAAATGTCAAAAGCGTCAATATATGACGCCCTAGGATGAGAACGGGCTGGAAAATACATATGTTGACAGGCGGGTAGGACATCGTATCATTCCAGACCGAATTCAATGATTGGACAAACATTTTATGGTCCCAGGCCTTCAACAAATGATATATATATATAAACATATAAATACATAGATCACTTAACTTAGTTAAGATTGCTAAGATTTAGATTACTATCAGGATGTGAAGAGACTTTCAACTAGCATAACAAAAAATGTTTCTGGAACAAATCATCTACCCTGCCTTTAAAAGGCTGCTATTATACTTTTTTGGATAGTTAACCAATCGGATATTTCGTGTGTAATATAGCTGTTTGTGAATGTAAATGATCTGCAAAGTTTAAAGATAAAAGTGCACGATAAATGAAGCAATTGTCTCCCAAAATAAATAAAAAAACGACTCTGAACTGCCTGAAACGAGTCATTAGTAGCTTAATTCCAGCCATTCCTGCACGAACCTATGTAGTCTTGTAACAAATTTGCATAATGCCAGCCTGGTTTTCATTGGCCTCATTAGGCTGAAGGAAATGCAAATTCACGCCTGTACAGTATGAGGGTGCAGCTCAAACAAACCTTTCAGCTGTGCTGCTGGATTGCAGAAGAATAGGTTGAAAAGTTCTTACTTCAGCAATAAAACAAAAAAATGAAATACAAATGTGATGTTTATCTAAAGCTATTTTTGCTTATTAGTAAATTATTAGATTAAATTAGAGCGGCTGTCTTGTATTAGGCGAGATTGTCAAACCATCAACATGTGTAAAACATCAACAATTACTAGTATCCTCAATTCCCAAACATTTAAAACGTGTAATTAAAAGGAAAGGTGATGTGACAGTGGTAAACATTAACAAAATTAACAAATCACAGATTCTTGATTTTATTGCATTTTACAAAATGTTGCATCTCTTCTAAATTTGGGGTTGTAGTTACTTGAAAAAAAGTAATCTTATTACAGAACTTGTAATCTTATTACAGAACTTGCGTGACTTGTAAGCTTTCGGAAAAGGAGGGGTTAGAGAGACCGAATCCTTTATGAAACCGGTTTAAAATGAATGATTTTCGGTCACTTTGTTGCTGCAAATCGCCTCTTAAGAGTTACATATACCGCTCGAGCGCAATTTTGATATGTCGTTGCCATTTCCATGTACTGATCTGTGAAAGAATATCCTGGCCTCATTCTGTTCCTCATTGAAACTGTTCTGATTTCCCCGCCATGAGATAAAGACATTTGAATAATGATACAATATTATCACGCTCTGCGATGACACGCAGACTGATGGCTATCAACAGCTGGCCACAGATATTTCCAAAGAATAAAAAGGCTTCTGCAACAAATTCAAAATCTGCCTTGGGCACGTTATATTAGCATACAAATACAGAAAAACCTTGCACGCCGGTATAAGGATGAAATATAATCTCAAAGAAATGCTTCCCTTGCTATAGGAGTTTGATAGTGGTATGCTAACGTGGTTTTGATTGAATTTTTTGACTTACAGCATACGTCTACACAGGTAAACAACGGCCTCTATTCATCCAAAGAGAAATCAGTGAAGTTACATGGCTCAGGAAGTAAAGCGCTGGAGCAATCAGCAAAGGTAATCGGAAAGTGCTCTGTGGCTGTACGGTTTTAAAACATTGCTATTAGTCTTCAGGTCAGACCCGTGTTGAAATACTGCAGGGTGAGTTTTAGCCCAGATGCAGTCTGAATGATTTACCTCCCGTCGCTTGTGTTTCACCAGAGGTTACAGCTACTCCGCAGAGCATGAACAATGCTCAAGCGAAGTGAAGGGAAAGAATGACAGAGATGGATAAAGGAGGTCAAAAACAAGAGAGAGACTTTTCCCCCACACCTGGTCTCTCCATTTGTCCCTCAGGATGTAGACAGATATCCATTCAAGCAGAGATATAACAAATAAGCCATAAACAAATACTGGAAAATGGCACATGCTAAATCCAGCGTGTTGAGGGCGTATTAAGTGACACTTTACAGATCAAGAAAAAGTTTGCAGGGTGAAGTTGGAATGGTTTATCTGGTAATACGATGGAAGAGCAATTGGATTTGGAAGCTGTTAAGTAAACACATGGTTTGACTGATAGCATGAACTGGCGACTGCAGTGTTCATTCTGTTCAAATGTTCGATTCCAATCAAAGCCTCTGTTTGTTCGGGCCAATGTTAGCCACCCTCTTATGGCTTTGAGGGCTTTGTTAGGCTTTGTTGGTGTTGTTGAGTTCTGAGAGAACACTCTCTCATGCAATCCGTGGCCTCATTGGCCTTCATCACCGCTAACTGATCAAAGTGGTATCTGAAGAGTGAGGATTACCATATGTTTATTGGTAAAAAATAAAGGATAAACGTGTTGCAGTCCGTTACAGGATTAATACAAATTTTGTTCTGTTTCTACTTTGGAATATTTTGATGGTACTTTTGTGGTTGTGTAACATTCAGAAGTGGATTGAGAATACTTTTTTAATTCCAATACAGTTGCTGGACAGACGGATGGAGGAATTGAGGGACATGGATGGATGGATGGATGGATGGATGCATGGATGGATGATTGATTGATTGATTGATTGGAGGTGGCTAATTCCAAAGTGGATATAAGTACTTACAATTAAACGTGATTAAAATATAGTTATATATTAAAATAAATACATCAATATAATTTAATAAATAAATGTTTCATAAATAGCTTTCGTATTTAACTTTCATATGATGTTATATGCAAAAGTCATTTACTAAATATGATGTTATATATAAACATTTTTAATAATATGATTAATTTAATGTAAATTGATTGTGTACACTGCATTTCCCAGAGTTCATTTACCTTCAGTAAATTCCAATTCCAGTCTTTTCAATTCATCTTCCTCTGGGGTGTGACCAATTCAATTCGAAATTAATAACACATTAATTGAAAAACAAGCCAATTATGCCAATCTGTGCACAATCCTGGAACTTTTTATGGTGTTTTTTGGTCTTGTTTGGAGATAGACATCTCTGCACTCATTGTACATATTCCCTGTTGCTTAACGTATATGGAATGGCTGAAAAAAAGCTTAACACCTTTAGCTTTGATTTATGGTTTGACTGTAAATAGAATAATGGCTTAAATAAGGGGAAACAGAGTTTTTCTTGCCTACAGCCATTCAGTGATGTCTCAGGTTAAATAGTTTGGCTGTTCTTGATAAGAAGCATGAGCAGGGAGAGAGATAAATGATCCATCAGAGAGAGGTCACATTGGCCACACTGTCTCTCCCTGTCAATCAATTGATCTTCTATATTAGTACCGCCCTTGCCCACCCCTCTCATACATTATTCATGTTGTAGCAATGGATTTAAAACAAGGCACTAATTATTTATACAAGACAGAAACTACAGCTTAACAACTCATCAGGATGAGATAAATTATATGTTCCCTCACTAGCATATGCTCTAACCCATAAACTCCTTATGTATTGGCCAAAACTGCTTATTCTTCACTTGCCTCACTATGGCTCTCTTGTTATAACATATGGCCCGAACTATTCTGGTATAGAGATTCATCTAAAATAAATCGTTTTTAATATTGCTAGTGCAAAATGCGTTCGGACCGTCAATCACAGATGCTCACGGCAATTAGTGCTAAAACAACACACATGGGCATTAAAGTATTGTGTCTGTTCAACAAATCTTCAATTAGCAATTGACTTTTTGTGCACTCTGGTGTGTATTTTATTTTCATGGTTTGTTAAACATTTGAACAAATTGTTAAAAAGCAATGTTATGTACCCTACTAAATACAAATCAGTTTTAACATACAGAAAGCATTTCTCAAGGGCATTAAGTGATGTGTGGGAGAGAAAACTGGACTCAGATCAGAAGTCTGAAAAACCCCACTGGGACACACTATGGTGTAATTCCTAAGCACTGCTCTCAGATCAGGGATTAAAGTGGCAAAGGCAGGACGTTTTCATTGCAAGGTGTGCGAGTGTGGGCGGAAGATCTCCTGTGGGGATTGTGTAATGAGAGAGGAGTCACAGGGGGCCGTACGGAGAAGAACCCCCCCGCTCATATTAGCAAGCTAACAGCCTGATTACTCACCACGTCTACTGACTGACCTGGGTCACCTCATCACTCTACCTGGGAGCGAGACAGAGAGAAAGAGAAGCAAAAGGAAGACAGACTATCTGTTAATTTGAGTTTGTGTCCATGGATTACAAAAAGGATGGTTGGTGTCCTGGTTGGTGAATAGTTACGCTACAATCCATAGTACAGTAACGGCTATGACCATCATATACTGCACAGCACCAATGGCCTTATTTTTTGTTTGCTATTTTTGGGGCAAATTCACTAAATGTACTTAAAGATTTTGATCACTTCTTTTTATCTTCATAAACTTCATTATAGACTGCACCTTGTTTACAAAAGCCAGAGATATTTGTCTGCCGCTATTAGCATTGTACTTTACCATGAGAGGAATTTAGTTTAAAAGAGACATCAGCGCCGTCACCGTTTTCACAGATTCACGTTTTTTGGAGTTTACACGGAGATGATAATGTTTTTCAAAAAATTTCAAAACTTGCACCTTGGAACCTATTTCAAAGTTTGCGTTCTCGAGCCACACTGTTGTCGTGCAAATGACGACCAGAACACATTAAAAGTTTTCTGTTTTCAGTTAAAATGGTGTCGTGTAAGCGGCCCCTAAGTTAATAACTAATGATCTTTACAATGGAAGTGAATCAATCAAAACTAACTTTAGCTGGACAATAACTTTATTCTAGAGCTGCAGTAAAGCCAAAACAATCTCTGTTACTTTAGTTTCCTATTATCACTGTAAAGCTGCTTTGAAACAATCTATATTATTAAAAGCGCTATATAAATGAAGGTGACTTGACTTATTTAATAGGGTACATAATATTGCTATATATAATTACTATTTAAATAGTGCTAAAACAACACATAAATGTACTGTCTTTAGCAAACTACTTTTCAATGAACAATTCTTTTTGTACACTCTATTGTGTATTTATTCTCATGTTTAACATGTAAAATAATTGTGTGTGTGTGTGTGTGTGTGTGTGTGTGTGTGTTCATTTATAATTTGAGTATTTTAATTTTATATCATGTAATTTTACATATTTATCTATGTTTTTGTTTTGTTATGTCTCATGCACAGTCCATTTGTCATGGACTTCAAGGCCCAAAACTCAGTTTTTGAGTTCATAGTGTACTGAATGAGAGAGGTGAACACCACTCTTCAGCTGTGATTATATCCACACACACAAAAAAAATATTGATCAAATAATAAAGTGGTAACTGAGACCGTATATTGTTCAAACTCTACTCCCATGACATCAGTCTCATGCAGGAGTTTCCGAGATCATGGTTGTAAATAAATATATACCTTGAGAAAGGATTTAACACAGCTGTTTTAAAAAACCTAAGAGCTCTAGTAGTGTGCTTTATCTGGCCATGTGTATGATGTATAATATCACTGATCCAGGCTGACTGCTGTCAGATTACGGACCCTGCAAGCCAATGTTTTTAACAGACAAGACAGTGCGGAATGAACAGGTTGTAGAACATGACATATCTTTCACATTCTGATTACTTGTGTGTGCGCAATGGCTGGGTCTGTTTGTTTGTTGTGGGCTGCAAAGTCTGAGTGTTCATCAGAAATCCACAACAACCCAGCAGAGGGTATAATTTACAGTGATTGCATTTGAATACTCTCTGACACTCACTCCTTGGCAATTCTCCTTTCTTTCTTTCTTTCTTTCTTTCTTTCTTTCTTTCTTTCTTTCTTTCTTTCTTTCTTTCTTTCTTTCTTTCTTTCTTTCTTTCTTTCTTTCTTTCTTTCTTTCTTTCTTTCTTTCTTTCTTTCTTTCTTTCTTTCTTTCTTTCTTTCTTTCTGTGCTCCATTCGTACACAATTGCTTTCTGTTTCACTGTTTTTCACTGAGCAGGTTGGGACAAGTGTGTCAGCAGTCGGACAGATTGGTTACTACCCTGAGGTTTGGGCATGTGTCAGGTAAATAAGCTGTTCTGTTCCTCCTCTCAAAAAAAGAAAAGCTGTCACTGAGGCGCTAACCCTTTAAAAGGTACACCTTTGTAGGCCTACTATACCCCTAAACAGTGCATATTACTGTCTTAAAGGTACATATTAGTTCCTAAAGGGCACATATTAGAGGCATTCGCATCATTCTTGTAACTATTGGCTGAAGTACCCGCCTTTTGGCCTGTTCGCACCACAGGAACTGGGAACAATTTTAGGTATAGGAATGCCCTTTTGGAGGACTAAATTAGCTCCAACTTCGAGCACACTAGGAACTTCCAGTGACGTAAGTGTATGCTGATTGGACGAAAGCATGCCATACGAAACCCTGGCACCTGCCATTTTTAAAAATCTTACTGGCAGTGCGAATGCAATCAGGAAAATTGCTCTATAGGGGAAAATGAATGTATAAGGTACCCCTAATAGTACTTAAATGGAACATATTAGTACTTTTTGAAAATGTAACGTCACAGTGACAGCTTTTGTGCCTTATTTTCTGAGGGTGATTTCTTTAATTAAAAACTGATATTAAATAATGTAAACAAACCGAAAATCTAAAATGAAACAAACAGTTTTCACTCTGACTGATGGCAATCAGTGTTACTGTAAACAAAAAAATGCTAAAACTGAAATTAAAACGAAAAAATATATAATAATAATAATAATAATAATAAAAAAAAATAAAAAAACTACTTAAATTAAATAAAATTACAAAACCTTAAGCTAAAATTAAAAACTCGAATTCAAATTACTAATAAATACTATAAAATAGTATATAAATAATAATAAAACAACACTAATTGCAATATGGCATTCCAGCTGAAAAGACCCACATACAGTAGCTTGGACCTCAAACATTACATGATCTAGCGTGAACAGCTTCTTATGGTCAGTTTTCCATTTTCAAGGCTGAAGGTCTTTATCAACAAAACAAATAGAATAGAATATACCAGAGCACAAAAAGCAGAATGTTTGTTTGTCTGTAGCTCAGTCTTGTCACTCACTTAACATTCAGCAGAGCAGAGACTGATGGATTTAATTATGATTCCATCCATGTGAGTGTGTGTGAATGATTTCTCAAAATTCCAGAATGCAAATAGCAGGAGAGGAGGGAATTGTGCATGATGGGAATCAGGCAGAGAAAAGAGAGAGTGTGTGTGGGTGTGTGGGGGGTATTGCATGTCTGATTAGTTGGAAAGTCGTTTACACATTAAAGTTTAACTGGCTTGTGGTATAAGAGCATATCGGCAGCCAAAAAGTGATAAGAACAGGACGCCTGACTCCAGATGTAGGTGAAATGGGACGATCATTTCCTTTATAAATAATATTATAGGAATGCAACTGTCAGAATACATGGCACTGTCTATGATACAGGGTACCAAACTTGATCTTTTATATGACCCTTTACAACAAATGGTCGATGAAAGGAGGTGCTTAACTTTAGAAAATGTTGATTGTCAAATTATATAAGTTGTTTTTCAGCTCAGGTCAGCTCAAATTCCCCAAAATATTTTTTTTCTTACAACAACTTGTAAAACAGAGTCGACAAATCAATCATCAAATCAATCATCGTCGGCAATCATCACAAAAATGTAAAAACTATGATTTGTTCAATAACAAAATTGAATTATTTACTTGTAAGTTCACTGTGCTGTAAAAAAGTTGATTGAACTTATTGGTTTGTGAAAACGTTTTTTTTTTTTTTTTTATGGGGCTGTTAAATGCTTGATTCTGATTAGTTGATGAAAGTTATAAGGTTTGCAGTTATTTTCCAGGAAACGCACAGCTATAGGTCCAAGCAGGTCTTTGTGTGCATTATTTTTCTAATAATTCAATGGCCTGTTGTCAATTATTCCTTAACATAACATATTATTTATTTATTTATATATAAAAAAACATTTATAATAAATAAAAATATATATATAACATAGGGGAGACTGGGACTAGTTGTCAGTAACAAACAATTATTAATGAACAACTATATAATTCTACAAGTAGGCTACTCTCATCTCTCCCATATCTCACTGTTGAGTATAAGCTTTAAGATCACTGCTGTTTTTTCTATATATTTGTTTTAAGATTATTGCTCTACATTCATGTCAAAAGATCCTAGTCATTTTTTTTCTTCTTCTTCTTTTGCCTAAAGACTCCAGATGGATGTAAAGTGTTTGTTGTGTCTGACAGTGCAGTTTGTGCTCTAAAGTCTCTCATGTGGGTTGGATATTCTAAAGCTACATTTAAATAATAAAAATCCTAGTTTGATTGATTTGCACTGAGAACTTTATTTGTGTTTGGATGTTTGGATGTGATCAGTCTGGCTCTTCTAACAGCCAGATGACTGTGTTTTTGATTAATTGTCCAACAATCATTTGATTGACTGCTCCTTGTTTTGTCTTCTGGCAGTCTCACCACGTCAGTATTCTCAAAATACAAGTGCTGGTCTCGTCCTGGAGAATCTGCAAGGAGGAAACCATGACTGAAAGCTGCGAGGCAGCCAAACAGGTGCTCGGCAAAACCTTCAGTCCTCACAGACTTCCCCGCTGTTGTGTATTTATATAAAGGTGACTCGAGAACTGCATCCGCCCACCTTCCCCCTGTCTGTCTCTCAGATCCAAGATCTTATCAGCTGAAACTGAAGTGTTGGACCTGTGCCTACACAGACATACACACCTTTAAATCTAGATAAGAGAAAAAGACATTTCAGATTAGTGCTGACAGCGTTCAACACTCTTGCTTCTCCCAACCTGAGATGTCTGTGAGTGGGGCTGGGCAATAAAACTTTGCCGATAATTATCGCAATATAATTTTATTAGATAAAATTATGACAAAAGTTCGATAAGTGTACAATATGATGTTCATGCGCTATGCAAATTAAGTTGTGCATGCTTGTTGCGGACCATTGCACTGGTGACAATAACTGATATGCGTTGCCATTTCTGTTGCGTATGAGAAAAATTAAATTGCAAACACGGCAAAACCAGAACGAAACGTTTACTCACTGTCACTGATAGTCTCGCTCATGTGACCACTAAACAGTATGGAAGTTTGTTTCTGCCACAGAATGCAACATTTTAAAAGATAATTGCGACTTTTTATCTCACAATTGCGAGTTTACATCTTGCAGAATTGCGAGATATAAACTCTCAATTGCATACAAGTCAGAATTGCGCGATATAAAGTCGCAATTCTGACTTTATAACTCGCAATTCTGACTTTTCTCAGAATTGTGAGATATAAACTCGCAACTGCGATGACTTTAAAAGTTATAATAATGAAATAAAAACATACATTTCGACATACCAAGTTGAAATTATGAAATTAAAAAGTCAAAATTCTGAATTAAAAAGTCAATATTATTACATTAAAAGTCGAAATTGACACAACTAAGTCAAAATTACCTAGGCCTATTTTTGCTGACTTGCAAGCTCACTGATTTGTACGGAAGCCCTGAGCCACAACGTCAAAAAATAAATAAATCTAAGATTACGAGAATAAAGTTGTAGCAAAATTAAAGTCGTAATATTTTCAGAATAAAGTCATAATTACCAGAATAAATTCAATCTGCGTGTTAAAATTTATTTCATTTTGGCTGGTATTCGCTTTGGAATTCTATTGAAGATACAGTCTTACAAAGATAGCATTTGCACAAATAAGTTTACGAGTGTTAAACTATACAACTAAAATGAAACAAACTTATCTTATAAAACGCTGTCAATTTCACTGTAAACTCTAAAAATAGATCAATTCAAAATGAATGTTTAAGAGCAAGCATGTTGAAGATTAGCTGATGGGCTGTCGATTCATTAAATGATAAGCTGTTTCCTCACAAAAGCGGTTTATTCAGTATTGTGAAGCCTCTCCTCCATTGACATCCATTAAAAAAATGTCCTCTGGTCCCCTTCCCTGATTACCGCAGCGTTAGCTAGGCTTTTTTCGCTTAAGGTTGGAGGTTTGCCTTCAAGTGGCTTTGCAACTGCTGTTTAAATCATTGCTTTTCACACAAATTGTGTTGACTCACAATGAGTTTGAAACAGAAAAGGGCTCTTTAAAGGGACTTTTAGCATACTTTAGTATACTCTAAAAATGTTTATGAAATAAAAAACATACATTTTAAGCTTTTATATTTTATTGTCGTGCGAAAAGCAATATACATTTTTTTTCTTCTTTTTTTTTAAAATGTAAAATAAATAATAATAATTTAATCAACCCCTCGGGACATTATAGTGATCAAAGTTTAAGAAACACCCATGAATAATATAAGATTTGTTGTTGAACGTGATATGTTTCCTTGTACTAATTATACTTTATATTACTCTCCAAATGGCACAGTTTGTGTTTTAAAAACTCTGCCCCTTTCGAACAATCGACTACAAGCTTGCATTCAGATCTGGCACCATCCAATCAACAGTCGGTAGATTGAACCAAGACCCAGCACAATTTTTTTTCTTTTTCAACAATCTGTTTCACTCCGATGTATGTCATACAACAGGAAATATCTGTCGCTACTTCCATTTCATCTCAACTTTAAGAGTTTGGCTCTAAGACCATGGAGTTCTCAGAGGGCAAATTATGTTCCATTTGAAAGAAAGCCACAACATGAACAGAACAGCTGGAAATCAGCAGTTCATTCCATCTTGGTCCAAGCAGCAGTTACATGCTGGTCCTTCAGCAACCTGTTATTTGGGTATTAATTACAATCAGCAAGTGAAGCAGTAAAAGTACCAAATTGTTGCACCACAGTGATAACCTCATACATATGATTACAATCCAAACATTTTATGAAAGAAATTCATTGTGGAGAGCATTATGGATATAAGCGAAATTGACATCAGATCAGTATAGAGTTGATTTAAGGTGAATGTTTGCTGTTTTTCTTTTTTTGGACACGTCCCAATTGGTATGGTCGCACCTTGACGCCTAAATTAGACAGCAATCCATTCTGAACCATATCGTATATAGATATGTCCGAATTTTCCAAGCCTAGCAATTATTATAACAGTGGTGTGATGAAAGTCATTATGTGTGAAGTCAAAAATTGTGACTGTATAAATTTATTTAACTTTTCCTTGACTCACAGATGATCATTTTTTATTTTTATTTTAAACTATATGTAATAAAAAAGCATTCTTAAAGCAAAAAAAGTAACTATTGAAAAATAGAAATAAATAGACTATAAAACTAATTATTGTCAGAAATAACACCTAAGTTTGCCATGGGGGTTGACCCTTAACTTAGGTAAAAACACTGTAAAATATGACCTTGAGTGACTTATATTTATGAAACGGATACATTTTAAAATATGATCGATAACAAAGTCCATTTCAAGGAAAGTCTGTTCACTTGGAGGCCATATTTGCAACGCCTCTGTGCAGCTAATTCCATGGCATCCAATACCAAGTCCTACTTGAATGGGGGAATCCTGAAACTTACAATTAAATAACATATTTTAAATCAGCAACAAAATCTGACAAAAACTGTCCCATAAATGGTGTGCCCAAATAGCGTAAAAAAAAAAGCTTATTTTTCAGGCTAGATCAGCCTGTGCAGTCCTTAGCGCGAGTCTCATGCAAGCGGCAACCTTCCGGTCTCTCTCTTGAATCCAACACAGAAGTGACTTAAACTGCAGTTCATCGACTGGCCACTAGAGACAGGCTCCAAAAGAGAATCAATCCCATTGACCAGTGGTCTTCACTATTTTTTTCATGAGAGCCACACTGATAGGACAAAGTCAGGAGAGCCAATTTTACCGCAAAGTATCAAAAGTTGCATCCAGTCATAAATACCATGACTGCTTATCAATCTGTCATCCATGAACATATAATATGCATTGCAATAGCCTAAATACAAAAGGGTGGGGGGTGGGGGGGGGGGCATTCTTTATGATTTACCAGTAAAAATTTACTCGGACAAGACGATTTCCCTTAATGACAAAAAAGCAGGATTTCCAGAATATATTCATCCCAGAATATATTTAAGATATTTTTTTTCTACATCAGCCCATCATGTATCTAACCATCCTGATTGAGGAATCTGAATGTATTGTAGTTTGTATGAACGCTAAACACGTGATCGGGTTGATGTTTATGAGACGAGCTCAAAATCGGAATTAATTTTTTGACACGCCGCACACTGCACATATACAAAGTTTCCCGCTGTTTGCGCTTAATAACCATATCCTACATTCGTTCTTTATTTGTTTTAAACATCAGACTTAATATTTATCCATTTCTGTTCATAATTTGGAGACTATGAGCATGAACCGTTTTGCCGTGCGCCTCATATTTATCACGCAGTAAAAATGCCTCTCCTCGCGCCCAAAACCAGTCGTCTGTGGATGAGAATCCGAAACAAGAACTGGTGGGACGTTATCCAGCTCCACTTCACAGATGCTGAGTGAAAGTGAAAGGAGAATTTTAGAATGACGGGACACTCATTTATGACACTTTATTCAACAAGAAGAACAGCTCGTTCAGCGTGTCATACGTCATCCTTTAAGTTTCGGTTTTCAATCCGATCAAGATGTTCTTTCGATCGGATAAGAAAAGGAGTAAACCAGCCCTTTCAGTCCGATCGAAATTATTTGTAATAGAGCTGACACTTTGAGTTTTAATGGGTGATGATATAGCCCTAGTTGTTTTTAAGAAATATCTGTAATGACTGCATGATCACATCACCGTATTATTTATCGCCATGCGAGCCACAAATTAGAGCTTGGCGAGCCGCAGGAGGCCGATGAGGAACACTGCCATAGACCCTCCATGTTAAAATGCCCAACTTTACAGTAGAAAAAAAATGTTTACAGCCTGGTACAAAAAGTGGTTTTGGTCTATATAGATAATCTTGCCCTTCATGACAACTGTGAGGGGGTGATTTTTTTTATTTTATATAATTCATCCTTTTAAATTATATTAAGCCTTAAAGTTCTGCATAATTAAGGGCGTGGCCACTTGATTGACAGGTGGATTGCTGCTGCTGTCACTATTAGTTTTTCTGCTGTCTGTGAACCATCTTGTCACCTCAGCTAATCCTGCCTCTTTTCGTGTTTACACGACAGTTTCACACGTTTTTGGCCCTTTTGGCTTTCCATAGAACGGCAGCTTCTAACGGCAACTGCAGTGACGCAGTGACTTTACCAATCAGCGATTGGCTCTTTTACTTAGAAGGCGAGACGTATTCCGTCCGTCTATATTCCGCCCTATTGCGTGTGGCAGTATCTCCTATAGGCCTACTATTCATATACGTAATAGTAGTGCACCATCTTTGTATATCTATATATGTCTTCTTTGTTGATAATCAGAAATAACTTTTCCATCATCTAGGGGTAATATAGTTTAGTAGCCTAAGCAATGCAGTAACCTGGTGACTTAATATAAAATTCAGGTGATGATTTACTGATGTGCATGTATAAAATGCTATAGCCTTATGGTTTTAAAACTTTTTAAAACAACAGTGTAATAGTTGAGATCATATAAAATTGATCACGTGTGGCTCTGCACTATTTTCCTGATGAATAAACATTGAATGTGTGAAGTTCTCATTCTAGGAAGTTGCAGTTCTTGTCAGTAAGTCAAAAAGGACAGCGGGGCCAGAGGCCACAGTGTCATTGTGTGTGTCAGTCTGAGGGACGGCGTTAATATATTTTACTCTAAGCCTTTTCAACACCAGGATTTATATTGTATTAAAGCCAGTCCTGACACTGAGGTTGCTTCTCTCCAAGCTTCAACCTTGAGAGCAATGGCATTGTTCCTCTCCCACAGCTCTCTCGAGGGACAGAAAAAAGAGGACGTAATAAGAGGAGTGAGAAGTGTAGATGGACTGCCATCATGTGGCCCTGCTGACATTCTGCAGAAAGAGAAGAAACACTTACACCTTTCACTGGTCTACACTGCATAGTGAGTGATGCAGTGACGCTACCACATCCATTTATCATTTCAGCATTGTAGTATTAAATCTATCTATCTATCCATCTATCCATCTATCCATCTATCCATCTATCTATCTATCTATCTATCTATCTATCTATCTATCTATCTATCTATCTATCTATCTATCTATCTATCTATCTATCTATCTATCTATCTATCTATCTATCTATCTATCTATCTATCTATCTATCTATCTATCGGTGAATGGGTCTACAGCTGGTTGCGCTGTAAGTCGGAAACAACTTCATCCCAGGGTAAAGTGCAGCATCTATAATTACATGAATCCATTCTAAATTTTAAAGCTACTGCTTCAATTTTTCTTTAGGTACTTATTTTTCCTTCTTTTTTTTTTCAACATAGTAAACTGTTTTCTGTTCCTCACTTGAAGATAAACCAGTTTTGCAGTTGCAGTCTAAATGATGAAAAATGAGAGTGGAATGCATAACTTCAAAACTCATTTTCCTGTGAGTGTTCAAACAGATTTAAGTGAAACCCTTTCCAGCTTGACTACAGTGCGCAGCTGTCATTTCCATCAAAGCTGTCGACAGGTTGAGATGGTAGAGACGGGCTCGCTGTGGTGAGATCTCCCGTGAGGTTTCCTCTCTGACAGATGGACCACTCATTGACCTCCACTCTCTGTTTCTGCTAAAGGCGGCATGGCCCAAATGTCACCTGTCCATTCATAATTCATACAAACCCAAATAAACATTTTAGCTCTTTTTTGATAGGCTTTGAGTATTAGTTTTTCAAAGTTTTGAAACATGAGATCACAGCAATAGCTTACCACAATGATCCAATACCCAATGGACAAATCAAGTTTTTTAAAATTGAGTCAAGAATGTGAAAAAAGCTTCATTTTTTTTGGGTCATTTTTAGAGGTCAGTGAGCTTTTCCTTTAAATGTAATCAGAAATGACCAATGAGCATCTAATACACGTTTCTTTCCCTGTCGGCCTAATTTTCCCTCTTCACACACACAGAGTCAGCCAGAGAAGTGAGCTATTAGTCTTCGCACTGGTCTAAGGGGTGAAAGTTTGAGAGTGTGTAAATCATGAAATGTGCTGTGTGTGAGGTTTCAGGCTGTGCGGTTTTTGAGGGGACTAAATTGTGTTTAGCCAGAGTCAGACCTTGTGAGATGTAGGCAGCACTCTGTCTCCTCTTTTTTTTTTCTGTCTCTCTCAATCTAAAGGCACAGTAGCCTAAATATTCTCACTCTATACTGTTAGATTATGGCTTTCAGAGCTGAATTGCTTTGTTTTTATATTTCATATTGTCAAACCAACATCTTTTTTTACCGATAAGCTGGTTTGGATGACATTTTGTCATCTGATTCAATGACAGCCTTGCATTTTTCAGTGTGGCTTGCATATTTGGTACCATTGTAATACACTATCATTCAAATGTTTGGGGTCAGTAAGAATGTTTATTGTTTTTTAAATAAGTATATGCTCACCAAAGCTGCATTTATTTGATCAAATATACAGTAAAAACAGTAATATTGTGGATTTTTTTTAATTTTTTAATTTAAAATATTATATTTTAGAATACTTTAAAATGTAATTTATTCCTGTGATGGCAAAGCTGAATTTTCAGTATCATTGCTCCAGTCTTCAGTGTCACATGATCCTTCAGAAATCATTCTAATATGCTAATATGATTGATGAGTTCAAGTAACATTTCTTAGTATTATGAATATTCAAAACAGTTGTGTTGCTTCATATTTTTTGTCTAAACTACGACAGATTTTTTTATTAGGATTCTTTGATGAATAGAGAGTTAAACAGAAATCATTTATAACATTATTAAATGTCTTTATTGTCCCTTTTTATCAATTTTAATGCATCCTTGCTAAATAAAATCATTCATTTATTTATTTTTAAGTCAATCTTTTGAATGGTAGTTTATGTATTTGTCATTGTGTGCAAGCTACTTTTCCCTCTAAAAATCTGTGAATAGTAAATACACAACAAAAAGTTATGCAACACACTCAAATGGCATCTGTCATTTTCTAACATTTATATAAATGTTCAGATCAACAGGACTGGAGACATCACAGCTGTGTTTCTTTCAGAAAAAAAATGGCATCGCTCAGAACAACAGCACTGAAAAAGCATTTCAGCCCCAGAGAGCTGACACTTAAAGCCCTTAGGCAAGGCCTCTGGACTGATGTGGTGAGCAGAGTCTGATTTATATAAGAGGTAAACTGTCCACGCTAGAGGTCTCATTATGAATTACTTGGTGCGTGTGTTAATGTGGATCTCAGGTGTTTATCCTCTAGTGTTAAAATGCAGCTGTTCCTGCTTTTAAGAGACTTTTCCGTCATTCACACAATGCTAAGCCATCCATTAAATGCTAAGCCATCCAGTAGGGTCATGCCTCTTGGCCACTTGAAAAGAAAGTTGTTTACGCTTGATGAGTGGCATATTTATGTTTATGCACATTCTGAGAATTGAAAGCTTTTGCATTAATGTGAATATTCTGAATGCACATGCTGTGGATACTGTGGCATTTATGAAGGTCACAACAAGTGTGGGTTTGATAATATGCAAAAACGCAAACAACCTTTGAGACATGCAAGTTAACATAGGTTAATGTTTATCATTCTAGTTCAAAAGAGAAGCAAGATTCAGTAGGATTTTGATGTGCCCTTACTAAGATGCTAACGGTATTCCATGAGTCAGAATAATCGGTACCTTTATAATAATTTCAAAGAATCTAATAAAAAGGACATATTATTAGGCTAGGAAGATTGTAGACTAATGGATCCTGCAGCCATTAACCAAGTTGTCAGAGAGATGTTTTCTTTAGATTTGTACACTGCAGTTCAAAAGCAGGGTCATGCTTTTTTTATTATTATTATTTTGAAGAATATACAACTAGAATAATACTTTCCCATCACGGATGCATTCAGCTAATCAAAAATGACAAATGATTGTTACAAAACAATTCCCTTTTAAATAAATGCTGTTATTTTTTAACTTTATATTCATTTCACAATTCTGAAAAAATATCGTAGTTTCCACGAAAATGTTAAAGCACTGCTTCTGCGGAGTGATTTGCTCGCAGCACCTGAGAAGCCCCATGGTGAGGAGCAGAGAGTTCGCTCGGAGTGTTACGCTAATCACTCCGCCCAAGTAGCAGTGCTTTGCCTTCTGAGAATATAGTTCCCAGGTTAGAAGATGGCTGTGTCTCATGTGACCTTGTTATTTATACACGCAGTGACTAGGCCTATACAAATCACAACATGTAAATAGGAAAATGTATTCCTATTTCCAGTATGCTAGCTGGAGCCGTTTACCTCCAGTCTTTGTGCTAAGCTAGGCTAGCGGTGGGTGCGTCAGACAGAGTTACGGCACGCACAGAGATGAAAAGGGTAGGCTATGTATGGACTTATCTAACTCTGGGGGATACGGTGAATAAGCTAAAGTCCCAAAAAGTCGTCGTGTTCCGTTAAAGGTAAACATATGTAACTTTTGGCCCTCTAGCGGTTAAAAAACAAAACTGCATGAATTTTGCTGAAGAACATTGTTTTGGTTGTGCTTCGGCTCTGCATGTCCTGAATAGGCCTAGCTGTTACTGCTCATAAAACATTCCCTACTAGGCTTAAGAGATATAACCAGTTTAGATGGAAAGGATCTCAAGCTGACTAGCTGAAGAAGTTACTGCAGCTATACACATTAAGAGGCACAGTAACGTTACTTCCTTGAAAATAAATTCTAGCACAGCGCTAAAGCAACCATGATGAAATGACTCTTCATAATAGATAATGCTTTACAAAGAACTCTGTTAGAGAGCTACATATGGAAATTTATCCATTCAATAAAACACCTTAACTCCATCTCTGTCTGTTTGAAATCCCATTTCTCATCATCTTTGAAAAGCCAAGCCAATCTTGATTCTCGTTTTACTATGAACTCTGTCGTTCTCTTTTAGCCAGCAGATCCTCTGTTGGGCATTTTTTTAAACGGTCGATTCCCCAGATGTTCGAGATTCAGCTGCTCTTTGTCCACCTTTCTCACTCATTGTTACAACTAACCTATGCCACTCCCACACCATACTTACAAGTAGCTGGAACAACTTTTGACTATTTACGGATAAGTCGAGACACGTCACCCACACATGTATGAAATTTCCTGTGAAAATAATATAATAGGCTTAAGACAAAAACACGTTTTGGAAGGATGATGATGTATGGACAATTTTCAGAGACTGTGATGACACGATTTAACTATACTTTTTTAATACCTTTGCATCAAATAACAAAAACTAGTTAACGCTGCTGTGAGGGAGCGGCTGTGGGAGAGAAAAAAATTATATTTTTCTCTCCTCTGTCTGCTGTTGTCAATCTCTCTCCATTTTTTCCTTTTTTTGAAAGTCGTGAAAACACTATTGTGTTTTTCTTTTGCTATTTTATCAAATGGGAACACAAAGAAATATATTTAATGTAGTCTCTCATTCACCGCTAAAGAAAGTTTACCCAACTTTGACGACTTCCGCTTCTGAGAAACACGGAAATGTGAAAAGGGTATTTTGACTCGTTATTTAATTTTTGCTCATTTTGAACAAAAAAAGTTACATAGTGTACCTGTTTGCACAGATCTTTCTTGATCACCAAATCATCTTATTAGTTTAATTCTGAAGCATCATGTGACACTCAAGGCTGCTGAAAACTCACAGGAATAAATGATTCAAATAAATTGTAATGTTTCACAATATTGCGGTTTTAACTATATTTTTGCTTAAATAAATGTAGCTTTGGTAAATGTCTAAGAGTCTTCTTTCAAAAACAAATTTTGCCATTCCCAAACTTTTGAACAATAGTGTACATATTTGATTTAAATCAGGTCACACTTCTATTCGCAGGATTCAGATTATATTTCTATTGGCTTAAACTTGTTGCATGTTCTTTTTTTATTTCTTTAAAAAGGGAGTTAATTTTGGAATCTGCAGAAACAAACATATCTCTACTACCACCACCTGCCCAAAACAAGGTAGTACTAAATAAGAACCAATAAAAATGTCTTGATTTACCACCAGCAAATAAATCACCAAAAGCAAAAATTACATATGAGAGAGAGAAAGAACAGAGCATCAGATTTTAGAACTGGTAAATTGTTTATTCCTTATTAATTGAAGGTTTACCATTTTCTTAATTTTATAGAAAACGGAGAAAAAAAATTGCCTTTTACAAACATTTACAAATAAATGACAAGTGGCTGTACAAATAGTAACTGAAGGAGAAAGACCAAAAGAAAGGAGGGAGGGAGAGTTGATTCACCACCATCAACTTTTTAAGTTGAGAAGTAAAAACATCCAGTTTTAAGATGACTGCCATGCAAACTTTGTGCTTGATCAAAATTATCCCAAAATGCAAGCTATCCCATCCTTTCCTCTTTCTTACCACAGGCACAAAGTTTACAAACATAATTAATAAATGCATTTAACAAATTAATTCTTAAAAAAGCATCATTATTTTGCCCATTTTTATTAGTGTCCATGTCTGCGTTATAGACAGTGCTGTCAGTGAAAGCTAAGGCAGATTGTTAGCACATGTACAGGCTAGGAAGAGGGTTGGGGTGAAACATCAAAAGGTCAAAGGTGAAGTGCTATTTGATACGCAGCAATTCGAGCTGATCCTGGTACTCGGTGAAGAGTCTCTGGAACCGCAAATTCTGACCAATCACAGGCAGCACCTCTGTCAGCAGATCCCTCTTTCTCAGACCCTGAAATAGACACAGAAGATAGTGAGGCCTTGTGAATTCAGTAAACATGTTTGGATGTTCAAAAAAAGAATTATTTTACATTATTGCAACAACTCTCTTCCCTCTCTGTCAGTATTGCTCTATTTAGTTCCGATCTCTATGAAGCCCCTCCTTCTGAAAAGCGCAATGTGCTTTGACTGGACGGCTGGACCAGCGCGTTGTGATTGGTCAACCACTTCGAGTGTGTTTTGGTAATGTCATGGTCCTTACCATAACCACAAGTTTCAACACACTACTAACACAACTCAATCAGACCTCGCCCGTTTTTTTGCATATGCCCTGGCCAGAAATGATTTAAATGAGGAATACTGTGATGTGTACGTTCCCGAAGTAAACTCAAGACTACAATCGGTGTGTTTCAGGGAGATCAAAAACAGTGCTTGCATAGAGAACTCCCTTTGGACTTCCTTTTACTTGCTCAAACAGCAACATTGCACACTGAAGAAAGTTGAAAAAGAAAAAAAAAAAGAAGAAAAAAAAAAGAAGAAAAAAAAAGAAGCATAATAGTTCCTCTTTATGTACAAGAAAGAAAGAAAAAAAATACCAGAACTGTCGGCTCCCATGAGCTGTTGCTGGATTTGTGAACTGGTCCCAGTAAATCCTGACATAGTTCCCTTAACCTCTGCTCATAACCTGCAAAGATACACACCGAGTTATTTCTCAATGACAAAGACAGAATGTGGGCAGCATTTTAATTTCTAAAGGACCCTCTTGACTGTCTTTTTTTTTTTTTTTTTTTTACCAGCCTGCCACCTTCTCACTCACCCTCGTTTACGAGGAAACGTGCGTAGATGAGAAGCCAGTGTCTGTACTCGCTTGCTGAGAGGAGGATAAGCGCAGAGGAGAGCTGGTTCTCCAAGAAGGCCAGAGTTATTCCCTGCTGCAAGTTGTGAGGAGTCGATGACAAGCGAGATGCCAACCGCCCCGCACTGAGAGAGACAAAACTGAGACGGTTACTCTACAAGAATCAGAAAGCAGCATTAGCAGAGCACAGCAATCACTATTACCTCAGATTACGGCCCTGTGTGAGGGCCAGCGGCCCCATGGAGCCCAGAGCATCCTGAGAGGACAAGCAATTGCGGAAGTCTGCACACTGTACCAGAGAGTCCTGCTTATCTGCGATCAAATTCCTGTTAGATATGAAGAGAAAATACACTAAATATCAGAGACAGAACAATCATAGTGGCCCCAAAAAGTTTTTAGTCAGTAGTCCACAACAAAATTCACTCATGAACACAGCATTCTGGTTGTTCCATGTTAGCGTAACTTGACTTAATACATGGTTTGTGTCACTCACCAGGTCTCCAGCGATGTGTTGAAGCAGTATGTTTTTCCATTTGACAACGCCACCACAGCTACTCCTTGCTGGGTCAAAAGAGACTGACTTACTGTGGCATCTGTGCCTGGAGAGAGGGATAAGGTATACTATTCAGTTAATTTAAGACAAAGTAATTTTCACAGACAAACAACTTCTCTTTTCTCATCTAATTCAGCACTTCTGTGTTACACTACCATTCAAAAGTTTGTGGTAGGTAAATGTTTTTGGAAAGAAAGTCTCTTATGCTCGCAAAGGCTGCATTTATTTGATTAAAAACATTTAATGAAATATTACACAATTTAAAATAACATCTATTATAATATAAATTGTAGTTTGTTCCTGCAAAGCTGAATTTTCAGCATAATTACTCTAGAATGAACAATACTTCTTCAGCATTTATTAATCTTAGTTAATATTAATTTCAACATTTCCTAATAAGTTATTAAAATCCAAGGTTGTATTTGTTAACATTAGTTAATGCACTGAGAACTAACATGAACAATGAACAGCTGTATTTTTATTGACATTAACAAAGATTAATAAATACTGTAACAAATGTATTGCTCATTGTTAGTTCATGTTAGTTAATACATTAACTAATGAACCTTATTGTAAAGTGTTGCCAATCCTTCTAATATGCTGAAATGGTGCTCAAGAAACATTTCGTAAACAGTTGCTTAATATTTTAGTGGAAAGTGTGATAATTTTTTTTTTTTATCAGAATTCAATGAATAGAAAGTTGAAAAGAACAGCATTTATTTGAAATTGAAATCTTAATAACTGCAATGCAACATTTTTATAAATAAAAAATTGTATTCACTGTCATTTTTTCATCAATTAAATGTGTATGTAACTGAATAAACTTAAATTCTTTACAAAAACTTTTTTAACAGGAGTATATTTTGATAGTTTTAAATAGTTTTACATAACTTATCTAAAATATGGTCAAATGCTGCTGTAGAACATGCTTATGAACACCTACATTTGCTCAAAGATAATGTCCAAACGAAGTGTGTTTAGAAATGCTCACAATAGTTCTGTTCACTTACATGAAAGTTCCCACCTGTGATCGCTCTATCTTTTCAGTAGACTGTGGAAAGCGTTAGCCTTGACTCTTATACACAGTCTTTTTTTTAATCACATTAAACAAATGATAGATAAAAATGTTTTCCAGCCCATGTAATAAGATCTAATCTATTTTTGAACATTTTACTTTTTGCAAAATTCTCCTGCTCATTCCCATGGCATATTGTGCAAAGAGTTTACTACAGTAAGTAAGAGGGTGGAGCTTAGCAATTAATAAGCTCCACATAAAGAAATAAAAAGGACGAGGAGCATATTAACTTAATCAAGAAAGAAAACAAAACCACACCTGATAAGATTGGATTCAGAGATTCATTTTTGACCAAAGCTGTCTGTTTCTGAACATCCCTGCAGAAGAAAAAGACAACATCATGTCTAAAATCTTTCAGATTTTACTTAATCACTGACCTTTAAAAAAATAAGTCACAAATCAACTTGGTTTTAAGTTTTAACAAACAAATGACTTGTCTTGACTTTTCTATTGAGAATTGGAGAGTATGGGTCAGTACCAGACAGACAGCGTCGCTGATGCCGTCAGCGCCATGACGAAGTGGCCTGAGCAATGAAGTGCTGACATGGGGGCGGGCAGCATGATGGATGGAATCAGTCTCCGTCCACATGCAGTGAAGACAGAAAGTGTGCGGTCCTCGCATGCTACGGCAACAACATCACTATGAAAAGAGAAAGAGAAGGTAGTTTTAGTTGAAATGTCAAAATCAGGTGTAAACTAGTGTGTTGTAAAGGGCCCCTATTATGCTATTTTAAAGGCTTCTGATTTTGTTTTTGGAGTCTCCTACAACAGTTTTACATGCAAAGGTCAAAAAACACTTTAATTTTCTCATACATTGGACAATTTTTCAATGATTCTATAACGCTAACTTTATGCAAACATCTTTCTAGTAACGTAAAACTGTCACGCAGTGAGATTTGAATAAAAAAAACGAGTCGTTTAGGCGGTTCTGAGTCGATTCTTTCTTTTGGGAGACAATAACTTTATCATGCAATTTAAAGTTACACTACACTGCATGTAGGAGCATTAATTATTTGATATTTATTATTGGTTATTCACTGTCACATGGGCACAGGTGATCACTTCCATTTTCTTTATTTCCTTTGGCGGATTGTTTAATGCTGTGTTTGGAAGGGGCGAGTTGCGGGAGCCAACTTTCTGTTGACCGTATTGCTTTGGTTGAAATATGTCAAGCTGAAATAAAAGTAAAATCAGATAAGACCGCCAATCTATTGTTTTGGTAATGATATGACGACCAAGTGCGAGCGAGTCACGAGCCATCCCGCTACATAGCCTCTATGTGGTTATTGGATGCCTGAACACTGCATGAAAGGGAATATTGAAAAAAAAAAACATAATGGGGGCACTTTAATACGTTACATACTCACCTGCTCCCTGTGGCTATGATGATGCGACTGGGCAGCAGCGTGTCCCACTCTCTGCCCTCTCTGCTCCATTTGAGCTGACTGAGACGAGCTCCAGACACCACAGAGACATCGTTCTCCACCTCCAGATATGTGATGGAGTCTGTGCCCACCTAAACATGCAGGTAAATTTTGCTTTTATTATGAGCTGATTTGAATCCTCTAATAGCTATTTTTCATCCAAGCAATGGCATGGAGTCTACTTTTGCATTTCATTACATCAGCACTATTACAGACATTGAGCTTCCTGTTTACACAATATAATCTAGTGAGAGCATTAATAGTGAACACAGGACCGATATCTTAGTTGTAGAGAGTGCTTGTGCCATACCTGAGTGCTGAATGATTTCCGTATGGATGGGGTAGGAAGTTTTAACACCACTACAGGTGTTACTAATCGAGATGGCTCCTTTTCCACTGAGACCTGAGTCTACAAGAGAAGAGACCAATTAAACATACATTTGTACATTACTGTTCAAAAGTTTGGGGTCAGAAATATTTATTTTTCAATTCATAATTATTCAGCAAGGATTACATTTATATTTCAAATAAATGCTGCTCTTTTGAACTTTATTCATAAAAGAACTCTGAAAATTCAATATTAAGTAAGAACAACAATATTAAGTAGCACAACTTGATAATTGATAAGTAGTTTGGCATAAGTATTTGTTGGGCACCAAATCAGCATATTAGAATCATTTCTGAAGGATCATGTGACACTGAAGAATGGTGTAATGATAATGAAATATCAGCCTTGCCATGACAGGAATAAATTATTTTATTTTAAAATATAACTTTTTACTGTTATATGATGAATAAATGTAGCCTTTTTGAGCATGACACCTTTAAAAATAGATTTTTAAATCGTACTGACCCCAAACTGTTGAAAAGTAGTGTATAATATGTATAAAAATGCTGTATGTAAATAAATATATTTATATATAAATTATATTATACACTGCATGTTAAAAAATGATCCTTATAAAAATATTTTAGCAGAAGTGCTTTATGCTAACAGCATGCTGCGCTTTAACAGTTACACAGTTTTCACAGTCAAACCCTCTGATAAAGAGTAGATTTCTAAACTGTAGTTTTACAAACATCTCTCGAGAAAAGGAAATGTCACCTGTGGGATGGGCTGTGATATGGGCATCATCATTTTGGCATCTTTCCTTGGCCTTCCCTTCTTCCTCTTCTCTACCACCTCTCCTGCCTCCATCTCTACCTTCCTCTTGACCATAGAAAGTGATTTCACCATGTTTTTGTCCTCACTGTCGCTGCTGGTTTCATCTTTTACTTTCAGCTCCTTCGCAGAACTGCTGTCTTTAACCCTAAGATAGAACCACAAAACAACTTCAGTTTTTTAAGTTCAGTTTGGAAAAACACACCAGTTATCATGGAGACATTATTACCTGTCAAGTGGGGTGATGCCTATAGTGATGGGTATGCTAGTGACCCCTGGTGTGGCCTTTGACCTTTCAGTAAATCTTGAATCCAATGCTTTCATGGGCTCGATTTTGGAGGCAGACGTCAACAGCAGATTAGATTTCATAGCGATTGAGTTTACAGGTGCAGGTGCACTGAAAGAGAGACCAGAGAAAGTAAAATAAATGAGATTTTTACAAAGTATGGGGCGAGAGAGGGGGGGAATAGGACATGCCCTGGACATTACATACACGTACACTTACCTGTCCTTGTTTTCTTCCGCAGTTTTGTTGGGAGAGGTGGTGGTGGGGTCGTGGGAGGGTCGCAGGCCGAGTGAGTTGGCCGTGCTGGAATCTGAAGAGATCTGAGGGGTGAGCTGGGTAGATGCGGACGACCCCGGCAAGATCGGCACGCTGTTAAACAAAGCTGGTGAGAAGTCCCTGGGTAAAAGAAAGAGAGATTCAGCCACTGACTGCGTGCAGTGGTATAAGTGAGTGATAATTTTAGACGTGTTGGAGTGCGTTCGTTACCCCGTGTCGAGCTGTGCGATGCAGAGAGGTGTGATTCTTCTTCTCCCATCTGCGGTTCTGGTCTCCACCTGCTTCTTCAAGAGGTTCTGTCCAATCCAAATAAACGTGCCATTTGTTAAAGCAGACAAAGTGAAATATACAATGCCGTCACTGTAACCATTTACTTGATGACTTGAAAGCTGGCATTTTAATTCATGTATAAAAATTGTATAAAATACCTATAAATATAAAAAGTCCTGCAAACACATTCTTTGGAGACAAAAGTGTAAATATTCAAGCTTTCTAAACCACTCATTATGTGCATTAAGGCTGGCAGTATGATTCTCCTAATTCATTTACACCTAGAGTAGTCCCAAAAAGTACTTGTACACTTTTGGATTCTTAAGCCACATATAAATTATATGAATTTCATATATAATTAGATACCCAAGGCCATGTGTCCACCAAAGTGTTTTAGCCAGCTAAAAATGCCAGACGCTCTTCTGAAAATGGCAAGCTGTGGTTGCTTGACAGCGCTTAGTGCTGTGTTTTTGTTTTGTTTTTTCAGTTAAAATGCTTTGGCTGCTATTATATGGACTATCTGTGGAAGTGTTACTAATATCTGATTTCGCAGATAGTTTGTTTCTTGCTCTGGCCCTTGTTAGGGATGAAGAAATGGCTGAACCACATAGGAAAGAGAGGACGGTCGGTGTGGTATTTGTCCTGCCCCTCCTCCACTGTGATTGGACAGCTGGATACCTGATTGGACAGCTGCGTTTTACCCAAAGTTGTACATTTTTCAACTCTCGATGCCCAGAAAAAACAGCAATCTTGTGAAATAGATGCTAAGAACCTTGTCACGCTGCTGGCATTTTTAACTACGTGGTGCGACCATTGAAAACAATTGAAAAATGATGCTGGCCTTGGTGGACACAGCCTAAATATCAATCCAATTGGCATCTGCAAAGAAATTATGCTAGATAGTTTGGATTTTAAAAATACGACAGAGGGCAGAAAACTACACTTAGTAAACTTGCAAGTCAGCCATTGCTGGAGTTGGAAAAATGAGTAACCAAATTATTTACCCAATAATTTTTTAGTATATGGGCTATTTTAATCATTTGCTGTGTGTATTGTTTCTTCTGACCTTCCTGATGTCCTCCAGAGACTCTCCATTGAGCACATTGGTGAGTTTGGGCGTCTGGTTCTCAGGACCACTTCCCTGGGCTCCATTAGGGTTCGGGTTCCTCTGCCGTTCCTGCTGATACTTGAGCATTTCTGGGTTCTCAATGATTGTGCTGGCAAGCTGCGACTCCATCGTGATGGCCAGACTCTTTCCATAGATGTTCTGATGAATAGCATTCTACAAAAATATACAGAATATACATGAATATACATGAATATATATATATATATATATATATATATATATATATATATATACATACATACATACATACATACATATACAGAAATCTTACTTTGGAGACTCAAGTCTTTTCCGATAACTTGCTAGTTTTTGTGCATGCATGTGTGCAGTGTTGAAGAGTAACTAATTAAAAGTATCGAAGCTATTAAGCCATTTACGTTCTTCAGTAGCATGACAGTAGCTCAGCTGATTTCAAAACAGTGTGGCTTTTCCTAACAGCGGTGTAATGCAGCCACGACACTTTAGGAGTTTCGAAATTGTCATCTGATTGGTTGAATTCTACAGAATTTCCAGGAGACGCGTGTGCCACTTTCTTTAAAGGGGTGGTTGATTATGATTTCACTTTTTTAATTTAGTTAGTGTGTAATGTTGCTGTTTGAGCATAAACAACATCTGCAAAGTTACATTGCTCAAAGTTCAAAGCAAAGGGAGATATTTGCTTTTAAAAAAATCGTTTTTTAAGGACTACAACAAACGACTGGTAGGGACTACACGACATTCCTCCCGGGTTAGTGACATCACTAACCCTAAAATTTACATAAACCCCTCCCCCAGGAACACAATTTATAGATTATCATGACAGAATATGCTAATCAATGACTAGAAGATACTACACACAAACTACATAAATTCATCAACTAACCATTCAGAAATGTCTTGTTGCATTCTACATGTTGTCACTTCTTGAGTCTCTCCATTATTGTCTGACTCCGGTTTGAACATAAACATTGAAATTTTTAGTGCATGTCTGTGTGAGGTACAAGGACACAAACTGTTGAAGCTCCACCCCCTGTGCTGGGAGCAGCAGCTCATTTGCATTTAAAGGGACAGACAAAAACGGTGCATCCCCAGCACACACTCTGGGACATCAGAGACTTATTTTACATCTTGTGAAAAGGGCATTATACCACCCCTTTAATGGTCTGCCTGGAAACAAAGCCGTCCTGATGCCAAACCCCCTTGTGGAAGAAGAAAGCCATCGTATTTATAACTGTGACAATGACCACTTATCAGGATCAACTCAGGATTTTATAATGAATTTCGAAGTATGTATATGTAAAGTTTGCGGCATAGACTACAAGAGTTTTACACACTGTTATTGTAGGGACATCAACGTTACATTTTCATGTCCCTAAACATGACGCGAAACAAAACAAACTGTGATTGGTTGCTTTAAATGGCAGTCAGACGGCATCTAGGTGGCTAATGAAAGCTGCTATGAAGTCCAGAAGTCCAGAACAGAAGGTATGGGTACACAAGACTAAATGTGTGCAACATAAATATCACTTTTTTTGGGCCAAATAAATACTTTTTTTCAATATAATCTTATAATTGAAATGTTATTGTTGCCTTAAAAACTGCAATGTTAGCTACTTTTGATAGTTAACTTGGTAGTTTCTCCAACACTGGTGTGTTTGTGCGTTTTCTCCACCTTTTCCTCTTCATTCAAGGGATCTCCCAGTTCATCCTGTGAGAAGTCCAGGAAGGCCACTGTCCCATCCATGGAACACACCAGAAGTCCCAGCCCATTCAGTGTCCTGAGAGATTCAATCCGTAAACAACACTCTCATGCAAGATCAGCAATCATCAGGTGGATATAAGATTTTATCCCACAACGTCTACGATGCTTTACACAGCTTGGAAAATAGAAAAGTTGTTTTCTTACCACGTAATATCCATAATAGATTTATCAAAGAGGTCATGGATGACAACCAAGGGACGCTTGAGTGAGGTGAGCTGAAAAACAAGAGCAGGAAAACCGATTCAAGGTGCGTTTTCTTAACATTCAGAAATCCTACCTGTACACTACAGGAAGATGTGACATTTTTCTGTCCTCATTAGCCCTATTCAGACGGGACTAGTTTAACAATGAGAGGTGGGGTAAAGCAATTTTTACCAGAGCTTCTCAGTGATTTTAGTCCCGTCCGAATGTGCAATCTCAGTAATCATTACGGGTGTCATTCATGAAACATTCGTAAATATATGAGTAAATATGTGAGTGATTTGCGCGTAAAGAGACCTTCCCGAAAACACTTCTCCTGATTCACAAATACTTCGTAAATGTCAGATGTGATAGTGAAATGTGTGTGTGTTAATGAATTACAATCAGTCGTAAATGGGACGCGCGTGCACGCTCATTCTCAATTACCATAAATCCCGCCCATTAAATCCGACTGACAACTATATATGGGCATCATATTATTGTACCAAACGAAGGATTTCAACATGTCTTCTCAAAAGCGAACTAAAAAGAAAAATTTCTCAGATGCAGAAATTGAAGTTATATTGTCAGAAGTTCATTCAAAACGCCACATTTTATTTTCAAGCGTACATAGTGGCGTATCAGGTCCTAAAAAAAAGGAAGCTTGGCAGCATATTACAGATGCAGTTAATGGAGTTTCATCTGTTAATCGAACAGTCCCAGAAGTGAAAAGAGTCCCAGCCCTATTGAAAGCAATTAATTATTTGATTAAAGTGTTCCGTTTGCAGATGCTATTACTCGCTCTCATAATAAAAGTAAAAAGAAAAACCATATGTAATTACTATATATAATATTTTTTCAAAATGCTGTGTAAATATGTACTGGCTGGGATATGGCTGGGAGCAGGTGTAGATTTCTTTCGTACCAACTAACATTTGGAAAATACGAACATTAATGAATCCGAAAATTTACGCCAGAACCACTTTACACACGATTTACACAAAAATTCGTTCTGCTCGTGTTTCATGAATGAGACCCATCGTTCAGTAAAAAGGTCCGGAAAAATTACCTCAGGTAATACTAATCCCGTGCGAATAGACCCGCTGTAAATATGTACTTAAATATTTTGTCATTTCGTGTTTAAATGTAGTTTCCTGTGTTTTTTCAAGTATGGAGACACTTGAAAAAACATTCAGTTGTGTTCTAGATGCTGGGACAAGTCTGGCAAAACTCAAGTGTTTTCCACATACCGTTCAGATCAGAAAGAAGATCGAAAGCACTTGTTAGAGGCACAAAACATCTTTTAGCGTTAAATAAGTGCCTATTACCAACACAATCCAATCTTAAGTAAATTTATACATCATTCGACCGGACAAAACTGTTTTATATATATAAATATAGGTTATATGTGTTTGCGCACATGATATCAGGAAGCAACTTAATACGCACATGACGACATGAGGGTGACAGCGATGCGCAAATCAAGTTACCTCTCTTACTTCTGCTAGTTTTACTGAGATATCTTATCCCGTGCAAATTGGCCATTAATATTACAGACGTCCTGTGGTAAAATTACATTACTCCATCTACCCTTGTAAAGTTAATCCCGTCTGAATATGGCTTTTGAAACCAAAATACTGTGTGAAACAAGAAAAACAAAATGAAACAGAATATATTATGTGGAGCTTTGGACCAGTGAGGTTTCACTGCGGGAGCCACTCCACAGTCCAGCGGGACTGACAAAATGCATTGTCATGGTTGCAGCTGGTTAGGACAAAAACTCATTAAAGGGGTGGTTGATTGCTATTTCACTTTTTTCATTTTAAATACTGTGTAATGTTGCTGTTGGTGCATGAACAGTATCTGCAAAGTTGCTGCGCTGAAAGTTCAACGTAAGCGGAGATATTGTCTTTTAAAAATCAGGAAGTTTAATGCCTACAAAAACGACTCGAATGGGACTACAACGAGATACTTCCCGGGTTTTATACGTAACTAACCCATACATTTACATCAACCCTCCCTCCGGAACATGTTCTGCTGTCGAAGAGGAGGAGTTATAGTGGAGAGCTGTAGCTGTCAGGTCTTCTGTGTTCAGGCTTCCTACAGACGCTGTAGTTCGTCAACAATGGTTAAAATTTAAGTTTGGTTATGTTCCTGACAATTACAATCGTAGTTTAGCTCTCTGTGCTGCACATTTTACGGAAGACAGCTTCCAGAATCTACACGAGTTCAATGCCGGATTCAACAAGAAACTATTACTACAACATGAAGCAGTTACAGCTTTAAAACCAGAGGCCACAACCTGCAAGTAAGGTTTAATCATTTTAAATGTATTGCCTGTATAATTTAAGACGTAATGTTTTAGTTTTATCAAGGATGTAAAAAATGCCAGCGCTGGCTTTAGTATATGACAGATGCGTAAACATCTTGGACCCGAATTTGTAATATGTACAAATTTTGTAAACGTATTTTCCATGTATACTTTATGACGTAATTTTTTTTATTTGATCAAGAACGCAAACCAATGCCAAAGCTGTTTGGTTATAGTAGCTAGTTAGTTCGATGTTATTTTGTGTGCATAAGAAACGTGTACAAACTTCAAAAAATTATCGCAACAGCAAACTTCAGCTGCTGTTATCACATATACACCTAAAGAAAACGACAAACTGAGTAAACTACCGGTAAGTTTTGTGAATAGTTAAACGGTTGTTCATTCTATCAATAAAACAATTTCTTTAAAAAACGGTATTACTCAGTCATGTATTCAGTTATATTAAATGTTTAATCAGGGGGAAAGCATATCTCAAAAGCTAACAAACAGCAGTAGCATTTTCAAGTAACCGCGTGTGGAAATTCTTTGAGAAAATAATAATAATTAAAAAAAATTACCATTCAGAAACGTTTAGTAAGAGCCGTGTTTGCGGAGGTTCTGCTTGACTCTCTTCATCACCGCTCTCTGGGTCTGATTCTGGCTCAAACTGATGAGGCAATATTGACACCATTACATTTGACCGGGTCCGGAGCACGTGCAACTGTCGCCCGTAAAGGTAATGGGCGTGAAGATTCCGGACGCAGTTTAGCCAATTACAACACACCGGCCGAACTAACCAATCTGAGCCCATTGCCTGTTTCTGAGGGAGTGTTTTCATAGACTCAGGAAGTCAACCGGTCGTTCAAATGACAGAGGAGGAAGCGGCTTACAATAAAGGTGAAATTTATGAAAAATAAGGCGTTTTTTAACAAACGAAACACGAAGACATGTTATATTGCAGCCCATAAACACAATCAAGCAAAGAAAAAAGGCAGTAAACCACCCCTTTAACGTGGATGAGATGTGATTTATTGCTTTCTCGTGTCAGTTGTCTGTTTTATATTGATTAAGCAATATTTTTTAGCACAGCATAACTACAATTGTTTAAGGTCAGTAAGATTTTTTTTTTTGTTAATTTGATCAAAAGTTTTGGTGAGCGTAAGAAAAACAGTCCTTTTGAAAGGTAGTGTATTCTACATGGAAATGTTGATGACTGATGAAGGAACGTGTGGCTGATGAAGGGTAAACGTGTGGCTGGTGAAGAGTAAAAATAAGGGGTGATAGTGAGAAGTCTCATACCCATACAGAGAGTGAGCGGTCCTTACTACCCACAGCACAGCAGCAGTACGGGCAGCTGGGTTTGGGTGTGCTGCCATTCTTCTGTTTTTTCTTAAAGATTTTAGGATTGAACTTCTGCAGAGAGATGGAGAGGAATTCATAAACCATTCAATAACATTTACTGCAGTAAAAACCACAATGAAGATTTCAATACATGATTTTCTGTGAAATATGAATGATTTGAGCCGACACTAACCACCACAGTAACAGCTTTTCGATGACCCACAAAATCCATGTTGGTTTTCCAGCCGTCACGTTCGATGATCTGAGCTGTGGGCCCAGAATTATTCATGGCGTGAGCTGAAACCAGGTACTGACCATCTGGAGACCAGCTCAACCTCAGGACGTGTGTGGTGCCGCCACACTGAATCAAAGCAAGAGAGAAGGAAAAAAGAGAGTGCAGGGTCAAGTGCATGTAAACAACTTAAAGAAGAAAAAAATAAGCAAAGCGAAGTTTAGTCTTACTTCACTAAACGGTTTGGTGATGTTTGTCTCCAGCTGCCAGTCCATGGTCCTCCAGACCTTCAGGCTATGGTCATCTGCCTGAGAGGCGATGTACTTTCCAACGGGGTCCCACGTCAGGCCTTTCACCAGCCCAGTGTGTCCCTTTAAAGTCATCACAATCTCTGTGGCATACACATACAAAAGCAAATTCAAAAATGCGGTCTTTGATGCTTTGATTCAGAACTGAATTTATTGATACAGAAGCCAACATTTTCTAGATGTTATTAGAGTGGACATAACAGTATTTAGGCACTTAAGCCACACTTAAAAGGTTAGTTCACCCAAGCATTCTTTCATCAATCACTCACCTTCATTTTGTTCCATACTTTCATTCATCTTCAAAACACAAATGAAGATATTATTAATGTATCTTAAAGATTTCTGCCCCTCCATTGAAAGTATATTCCCCCAAACACTTCACAACGCTCATGAAGAGAAGAGATTATAAAATAAATCGTATTGAGTGGTTTAATCCAAGTCTTATGAAGAGACACGATCACAACACATATGATGAACTCATTTAAACATTGATCATACATAGAGCACTGAAATTTGATAAACAGAAGCATGTTTGCTTGACATGCGAGAACCAATGAAATTCATTCTTGCATATCACGCCAGCACATTTGAGTTTCCGCAAGAAACAATGTTGTTTCTGCACGTCAAGCAAGTTGAGCCTCTTTTTACTATATTTAAGTGTTCCATGTATCTAAATGAAATCTGTTCATCATATAAAGCGAGCGATCGTGTCTCTTTAGAAGGCTTATATTAAACTGCTTGATTCATATGAATTTATTTTACAAACTCTTTATGAACGTTTTGAAGCATCAGCAATTTGGATATATAGACTTTCTGTGGAGGGACAGAAATCTCTCAGATTTAATTGAAAATATCTTCATTTGTTTCTCGAAGATGAATAAAAGTCTTTTCAGTTTGAAACGACATGAGAGTGTGTAATTGATGACAGAATTTGTATTTTGGGGTAATCTAACCCTTTAATGTCATTGCATTAGAAACATATCAAACCAAGCGGCATCTGCAAACAAATGACACTAGGCTTTTTCTTAGATCTAAATTCACTTTTCACCTGGAAATTTCCGAGCGTTCCATATAACGATGGTATTATCCACACTGCAGGATGCGAGCCAGACATCATGAGGTGACCAGGCAACATCCATTACATCTGAATCAGATTTAGAGAAAACACCACATGTGCTTCACACAATGCCAAAACGGAGGACAATATCCAGCAATCACATGGGCAGCGTTTTTCTCCTCACCTCCCGTGTGGCTCCTCAGAATCATGACGCACCTCCACTGTTCCACATTAGCCAGTTTACTGCTGGATCCAAACACTGTGCTTGGACCTATGAAACTGTTCAACAAAAGAAATAACACAAAATGCCTCAAAGGTCTGTGCGTGGATGCATTTGTGGCATCTGTTTGTGTTTTATAAACAAAAGACAACAATCTGCATTCAAAAGGGCATCTTGATCATTCTGTCTACTGGAATACATATAAAAATGAGATTTTTAGCATCACATTTTTTTTTCAAATGTTCAAATTAAAATACATTTGAAATATTACAATATTTCAAAACGTTAATGTAAAAATGTTTAAAATGTTGGAACTAATCATCAAACTAAATGTTTTACTAATTATTTTCCTTTAAAGGTGCAGTGAGCAACTTCTAAGAAACACTATTGAATGTGGATTGGACTGAGCACCACAACACACTTGTAGCCAATCAGCAGTAGGGGCGTGTCCACTCATGATGGGAGCGGAGAGAGAGTGAGCAAGAGAGAGATTTGAAGAAAGACTGTAGAGAGAGAGGTGGCTGAGAGACATTACAAAAGAGAAAAGGTCAGAGGAATATCACTGGAAAGAGAAGGGTTATGATCAGGTAAGAGCTTTAGGACCTTTAGTGCTGGAGAGACCTTAGCGGGAAGGCCTGAAAACAGACTCTGAGTTTGTGTTGTTTCTGCTCCATAAGTGAGTAACACTGGTTTTGCAATGTTTCACAGAAGCAAGATATGCTGCTGTTGTTAGCTCTAGTAACAGGACAGCTTTGAGTGTCACTGTTTGTCTTGAGCTGATATGCTGCTGGCGACTAACAACCAATTCTTGTGTGCTGTGAGTTCATTTTTTTTGTTCTTCCTTGTTGTTCATTCGTCGTCTTCGCTTTACTTTTCACGAAGCATTATTTTTGCTCCACTACAGCTACAGAGGCATCAACTCTTACATCACGTGCTTGTGCATTTTGGGGTGGAGCAATGAAGGGAGGGATGTGTTTGTTTGGGTTGATTTCAAATATCAAGTGTTTTTTTTAGAAATCGTTTACTGCATCTTTAATTGTTATATAATTGTGATCAATGTGAACTTTTGTTAAAGTTGGGAAAAAAGTCAGTTTAACTCACGCCGCTCTCTTCCACACCATGACCAGTTTGTCGTCTCCTCCTGACGCCAAGTATAAGCCATTATTAGACCAGCGCACGCAATTCACACATGCTGAAATGCACAAAGTTACATAAAACATTTGATTAGATACAGAATATTCATCAGTGTCACACATTCTGTCTCACATTCTGTCAGTGCAGTTCATATCCACAGGAGTTTACAATACATTTAAGTGATAATATATATTCTAGACAGTCTCTGAATTTTTCTTTTGAATGTTAGGAGCAAAATATGTGGTCTAAATGCAGCAGTATCAAGAGAACAACATTCCACAAATGTTCTTTATTAACCAGTACTTCATATATTTTAATCTTTAAAATTGAGATAAACAGGTAATACCTAAGTGATTGTCCATCTGACAAAGCAATTTGGGAATATTTTCGTTCTTCTCGTCCTCTTGTCGAAGAACCGGGGCCATATTCCAGATGACCACTTTCCCAGAGTCCTCACCTTTTAGTGAACAAAGAAAATATTAGTTCCTTATGACAAACTACTAAATTAGGACTGAAATTAAACTACCTTTTACAACAACAAAAAACAAAGATTAATCTGAAAGCTCTAGCCAAACGATTACAGGAAAATATATGTAAGTGGGTTTGATTTTTCACCTTGGCCACCTGTAGCAAACTTGGTTCCATCTGGATGTATATCAACTGAGAATATTGGTTTACCTGAAAACAAAAACACTCTTAGAACACAAAATGCAGTTTGAAAATACTTGTCTAACATGGCCAAAGAGTCCAAAGATATTCAATGATAGAACAACAAATGCACCGTATACAATACTTGCAGTTCAAAGAAGGTTCAAATACAAATATGGCCACATTAACATATAACAGATACAAACAATGTCACATGGTTGATTTAATCTGTTAATTATGACCAGATCGTCTCGTCTTAAATTACATAAATGATTCTTAATAACAGCCATCAGCTCCAGCTTGATCGACCCATGTCATATGTCTACCTGCCTGTCTTTTGCAACTTCAAAATGGGTGGTGTGCACTGTGCACATCATATATTCATGGGTGGCTTCTTAAAAACCAGCCAAGCTATACAAAACAAAAAAACAGCCGATTACTATGATTCGTATTGCGCTAAAATGAGCAGAAAAGAATCCGAGCGCAATCACAGCACTGGAGAAGAGACCCGATCCGTCTCTACATAACAAAAGCTCAAGTTGAAGCCCCGGATTCTTGCACAAACACAGTCGGGCTGCTGCTCTCACCATTGTGATTGACCCAACTCGGCTTCAGGAGCTTCATCTTCACGCTGATCAAGTATAAAACCGCCGTTTGCAACCCGCGATCTCCTTCTGTGCTTCCGAGGAGAATTGTTTCCAGCGTCCACCCTTCCCGGCCGGCCGTTTAAGAGCTGCGGCTCATCCGTTACTTTGTTGCTCAGTTAAACTCCATGTCTGTCTCTCTCTCTCTCATCACTCTGAGCGTGAAGCTGCAGCAACTGAAGTCACGCCGGAAGTTCGCCGTCTTCATCGAAGTTCCCTTGGAAACAAAGAATCAGCGTGTTTGTTCCTTGTTTACATTCATCCATTAAGCAGAAGCCGTCATTAAAAAAAAAAAAAGATTTACAAAGGAGGAAAAACATAAACACAAGCATCTAAATTAGCTAGTAATAATAGCAGCAACACATTATATAAGTATACCTCTGTAACAGAGAGAGAAATTTGTGTCCAAAGGGATTTCACTTCACAAAATTGTATAATTGGTGACTATATTTAAATCTATATTTAAAATCTATCTATCTATCTATCTATCTATCTATCTATCTATCTATCTATCTATCTATCTATCTATCTATCTATCTATATATCTATCTATCTATCTATCTATCTATCTATCTATCTATCTATCTATCTACTTGTCAATCATTTCTATCTATCTATCTATCTATCTATCTATCTATCTATCTATCTATCTATCTATCTATCTATCTATCTATCTATCTATCTATCTATCTATCTATCTATCTATCTATCTATCTATCTATCTATCTACTTGTCAATCATTTCTATCTATCTATCTATCTATCTATCTATCTATCTATCTATCTATCTATCTATCTATCTATCTATCTATCTATCTATCTATCTATCTATCTATCTATCTATCCCCATTGTTACATTTTGACGTTTCTGCAGTTCACAGACAGTTCATAATTTAGCACAGTTGATTAAAACTACTTTATGTTTCTTGACAAAAATTTAGTTTATATAAATACACACACACACACACACACACACACACACACACACACACACACACACACACACACACATATATCCTTGTTTATAGATAGATAGATAGATAGATAGATAGATAGATAGATAGATAGATAGATAGATAGATAGATAGATAGATAGATAGATAGATAGATAGATAGATAGATGGATAGATAGATAGAAAGGATTGACAAGTAGGTAGAAAACAAGGATTGACAGTAAAATTTCATGTAATTTCTAATGTAACTATTATGAGTGTAAATTATCATATAGCTCATGATAAAGCACAACAAAAAAATACAGTTTACCACTGGGTGGCGAGCACACATCTTTTCATAACGGCTGAGGCGAAGATATGCAGTACAGAAATAGAAATCGAAATACAAAGAATGCGGTTACAAATCGGTACGTGAAATGGGCGGAGCTTGATGCGTCATGATGAATGATTGGACCCCACAGCGCCCCCTCGCGGACTTAATACATTTACCACCAACATATGCCGTTCTAGCTAGTTTCTCTTTCACAAGTGCAGGCAGGAAATAGGGAACCGTAGAAGAAGAACTCCACTCAAATTATTTATTTACATCAGGAGGAGGTGACAGAGCGGACCTGTCCTGTCAGTATGGCTCTAACTTTCAGTCTATGACTTGCTATGACATATAACATCAACTGACAGGGAGCCATGGGCGCATTCGCTTGTCTTTCTGTGTTGTGCTCGTTGTGGCTTTGCCCGCTAGTTTCTAGCGAACAGGTAGCATTTGTAGAGGTGTTTCTGGAAGAGCATCAGGATGTTTTTCAGGGTGAGGTGGTCAAGGGGAGTCTGGAGAACGACCCCATGGAAAACCACAGCAAAAAGAAACATGAGCTCAAAGGAGACCTCATATTAGTAAGTTATCAGTGCTTGATATTGGAAATTATTTTCACTGTATTCTGAATGTGTTTCTTGCCATTGCTGTAACACTTTTCTCGTGTGTTGGGTCAGCACTGTGATTATATGTCAAATCTTATAAATATTGACATAAATCTTATATTACATATTACAAAAAATGGCAACATAGCATTAAAGGAACACTCCACCGTTTTTTGAAATAGGGCTTATTCACCTTCTTTCCTACATTTAGATAGGTGGGCAAATGCATTTTTGTCTCAGTGCATGCATTGTTTTAGTTTGACAGGGTCGGCGCTAGCTTAGCTTAGCATAATGAATGGAATCCTTTGTTGCCAGCTAGCATGTCCTGAGTAAAAGTGATATAAACAATACAAAAAAACACCTAATTACTTCTTGTGGCCTGCGTATTCACAACAAGTACAAATAGCGATGCAGATTAACACTAGGTGATTTCCTATGCAGATATTGACTTGGGACTATATTACGGGGAAGCACAGGCGAAGCACTGCTACTTGGGCGCAGAGATATCACGCCCAAGTAGCAGTGCTTCGCCTGTGCTTCCCCCTAATATAGTCCTTAATATATAAGTCAATATCTGCATAGGAAATCGCCTAGTGTTAATCTGCATCGCTATTTATACTTGTTGTGAATACGCAAGCCACAAGAAGTAATTAGGTGTTTTTTTGTATTGTTTATATCACTTTTACTCAGGACATGCTAGCTGGCAACAAAGGATTCCATTCATTATGCTAAGCTAAGCTAGCGCCGACCCTGTCAAACTAAAACAATGCATGCACTGAGACAAAAATGCATTTGCCCACCTATCTAAATGTAGGAAAGCAGGTGAATAAGCCCTATTTCAAAAAACGGTGGAGTGTTCCTTTAAGTTCTATAAATGACTTAATTGAGAAAATAGAATAACAATTGTTTTGTATTTTGCTAAACTGCTAAAATTATATACACTACCATTTAATTTAATTTCACTGTTTTGAATGTGGGTTTATTGCTTTCTGTCTTTAAAATAGAACATGCATTTTTTATTGTATTTGCTTAACACTTTCTCTTCTGCTTAATATACATTGGTATATTAATAGTATGACGCCATATTGGTTACATTAGCTGTATGTTTAATTTATGTATTATTATACAGTATAATACATAAATTAAACATACAGCTAATATAACCAATATGGAGTCAGTATATCCTTAAAATGTTAAAGAAAACAGAAAACATTTTTTATATGTAAGTTTTATTAATATTATTTTAAATATTGCTTCTATGAATAAATAAATTGGGAAAATATAAGCACAACTGCTTAAAATGATATATCATTTTCTTAATATAAAAATAAATAAAATAAAAAGACATTCTAGTGATCATCCTCTTCAATTGATTTTTTTGATTAAAGTGCAGATATTGCTTTTTTTTTAAACTAATCATAAGTAAAGTTTGTAGGACATGCTTTGCCCATTGTCTTAAACATCAGTGGCATGCTTCTTTTTGTTTATGCAGATAAAAGATGAAGCTCTTGAAAGCAACAGTGAAAGCAGTGATGGGAACGATCAGAACCCGTGGATTGGAGTGGTTCCTGTCCAGATGGAGGAAGGCGCAGTTTCCAGCAACAGCAACCAGGAGTCATTTGCTGCCTCTGTGGTCAATAAGGTATTTAAAACTGTCATTGTGAAGACTGAAGCATGATGACAAGGAACTGACAGCTGTCTCCTCAATAGATGAAGCGTGCTCTTGTTTTTGGTGCGTCGGCTTTGATCATACTGGCTTTAAACCAGAATACCGTCAGAGAGGTGAGGGCTTTGCTGTTCTGTTCCATAAACTTTTATTTTATGGGATAATGGTTATTAGATAAATATGAAAAAAAAAAAAAACTGTTCTTCTACAGATGGATCTCTCTCAGGTCCTCTCAAAGCCAATCATTGTCATTCAGACATCAGAAAATGTCACTAAGCTCATTGGAGCACTCCTCAGGTAATCTTCAGTCATTCAATTATCGGTATTCTTCGGAATAAACAATATACTGGATTTAAAAATGTCTTTTTTTCTTTATATAATTTTTTTTATTAGGGGCCTTCATGCAACAGCCAAAATCACTTATAAGACTTTTCTACAGGATAGCCTGGTAAGACTTTACTGATAATAAGCTCATGTGCTGCATAGTTTCATGCTTGTTATGATTCATTAGTGTAGGCGTGTGATATTTCTATATGCGGTGTCAAAGGGGGCCACCTTGACCCTGTGGTCCAGCTGTGGCCGTTCAAGAGGAGGGTTGTACGGGGAATGGCAGGGGGTCATCTGCACTGGAGAGACCAACTCTCAGGTCCAGGTATGAGTGTTATTAAGACATCTCATATCGTCCAGGGTACTCTCATAGCTTTACAGCTAGAGCTGCATGATTAATTGTTAATAGATCGCGATTTCAATTCATACACCCATGCAATCTTATTCCTAAATGACAACGATTCTGCTATGTCTATTAAACCTTTGACAAGTAAGATCACAGCAAGCATTTGAATCTGCTTTAGTGCTGCTGTTGAGCCAGAGAGAGCAGTTGTCATGTATAGGTTTGAAACAGCTTCAAAAATTATAATTCAAAATGATCACAGAAGTACTGGGATATTATAGATGAAACAAAATAGAATAAATTACTCTTTGAAAGTAACTTGACCCGTCAAATAAAGATTGTATCAATTACACTGTTACCAGTAAAGGCCAAGAAATGATTGTCAAAAATGTATGTCATTGATTCAAATCAATTAAACATTTTTAAATAGACTGCAGCAATTAACATTTTGTCATAACCTCTTGTAAATTACATGCTATTTTGTTTAGTTCTATTCAGAATCGTGATTTCTATTTAAAAAAAAAATAAAAAAATTGTGATTCTCAATTTATCCAGAATTGTGCAGCTCTACTTACAGCTCAAAAGGTTTCAGCGCTGTCATGTATATAATCATCTTATGTTTCTTAATACTACATGTCACCTTTATTGGTCAGCAAGGAACAATTCCTTTCTTTTTGTCCATCTGCCTAGAAATATCTCCAGCAGCTTTGGAACACTGTCGTTCTGGTGGCCCTTGTCCTCTCCACAGGGGTCATAGTTCAAGCACGCTGGCAGTACCAGGACAACCAGTTTAATGATGATTTAGAGGTGAACGCTTTTTTTGTGACAGATTCATTCTGAAGTTAGAAAGATTTTGATTTAAAACCTAATGCCCGGTTTCACAGACAAGGCTTAAGCCTAGTCCCAGACTAAAATGCACGTTTGAGCTGTCTTAATTGAAAGTAACTTGCACTTACACTAATAATGTTTATAAAAGCTACTTAAATGTCTTAATTGAAGGCCTAAGCCTGGCTTAATCTGAGCCTAGTCTGTGAAACCGAGCCCAATGTTACTAACTGTTAAGATGAAGCAGCGTTAAGTAGAGGCTGAGAGGGAAAATTATTCTTCCATTCAAAAGTGTTAAATAATTTGATTCAGCAAGGATGCATTAATTTGGTCAAAAGTTACAGTAAAGACATTTATAATGTTACAATAGATTTCAATAAAAAAAAAAATAGTTTTTTTTTTTTTTTTTACTTTCCATTTATCAAAGAACCCTGAAAATATTTGATTATGGTTTCCACAAAAATGATTAGCACCACAATTGTTTTCAACCTTGATAATAATTAGAAATGTTTCTTGAGCACCAAATCAGCATATTAGAATGATTTAGATGATTCAGCTTTGCCATCACACTTACATAAAATATCAAAATGATATTAAGTTATTTTAAATTGCAATAATATTTCAAAATATTACACTTTTACTATATTTGAATCAATAAATGCAGCCTTGGTGAGCATAAGTGACTTTTTTTTTTAAATCTTAAAAAAAAATCTTACCAAAATTAACCCCAAACTTTTGAACAGTAGTCTATACACTGTACACGGTTTATAATAATAATAAAATATACTGTTTGTCTTACAGTCAAACATAAAGCAAGACATTTTAAAGAGATTATCAGCATTGAAGACAAGGACATACCGGCAGCCCAAAGTGAGGTGTGACCAAACACAAACTCAGCCGGTGGAGACGGACAGTTGTGCAGTTTGTCTGGAGCAATACAACAACAACCAGGTGACAGATATTCTACCCATCCTTATGCTTTTTCTCTGTAGAGTCATTATTCTTGATATAATGACTATTATATATATATTTGATCTCTGCTCTATTTGGGTGTGTTTTAGTGTTTGAGGGTGTTACCGTGCCTCCATGAGTTCCACAGAGATTGTGTGGATCCCTGGCTACTCCTCCAGCAGACATGCCCTCTCTGCAAACGTGGCGTTTTTGGTGAGAAAAACAATTATTACTTGCTCATCTATCTATATATTTTTGCTCCATGCAAACTGTATTTCAGGGGTGCAAACAGCGCGCTTTTCGGCGCCTCCCGCTTTTTTCACGTCAGTTTGGGTGACTTGTGTGAATCGTGCAGATCCGAAGAGTTTTTTTTTGATGGGATGGTATGGGGGGTCTGGTTATAGTTTAACCAGCAGTAATTCTGGATTGCGTCCACCAACAAGTAAATAGGAAATAAGCGAATCAGAACACTGCGCGCCAAACCAGCAGTAACTTAAGTAGCCTATATGTGCGCAAGCGTGAACCACTAGTGTTTCTGTCTCACTCTGGATCTGCCACTGCATCACATTTCTCTCTGCTTGGCGTGCCCGTATTTATGTCGGCTCTCATGTTAACTGGTTAGAGCTTGTTAGAGCACAATGCCTGTGTGACACACACACTTCTCGAGTGCCGAAACCGCGTGCTAGAACTAGAACCGCAACCGACGCCTATTTTTCACGCGACACGCAAGAGTGTTGGAAGTTTTCAGACAAAATAGAAGGCGCGAATACATATTAATAAATTACATTTTGATGCTTGAAAGTCTCTCGGTTTTGACAAATGCATATAATTGTACTTTAAAAAATAGGCCTAATTATCGACTTTCAAATATTGCCCCGTCAATAGGCCTACAGAACGAAATATTCTGTAGCCTATAGTATTTTGCCGTCAATACTGCCGACGTTGTCTTTGCTGTATCAGGCTATATATATTATGTTGAACATCCAAATATAGATGGTCTGTCGGCGCACAGAGCCACGCAGTCGCAGACAGCACGTGAAGTTCGTGAACACCGAATTCCCTTTTCTTTCTTATCTATTTGTGTTTGAACAGACATGTGCACGAAAAAATAAGCCAGTGTCCGTCTCAACGAGTTTCCCCGTAAACGCAGTCAAAATAAAACGGATGCGTGTCATTACCGGTATTAGATACGTGCATTCGTCTTAAAGGGACAGCACCCAATATACCTGCAGCTGTTTGTGTCACCAAAGTTAATCAAACAACAAAAGAGAAAGAGAAAAATCACGTTTTGTCAAACGATAAACTGTATTAATACTTAATACAGTTAATTTACCTGAAAAACATAAAGAACTGCTTTATTTCTTGTGTATTTGTGTTTTATTGTATTTATATTTGTATTTTGTTTATTAGTTTCTATGCAGATGCTAGGCCTACCCTACACAATTACCCCAATCATCCTAGAATTATTAATTCTTTACAAAAAGAGCTATTCAAATCATCAGGTGAAATTGTTTTCAGGAAAGCAAGAAGAAGAAGTGCAAGATAGTTTTTCTAAATTTCATATGTGCCTATAGGGGTGGGTTGGGGATGGTGGCAATGTAGTATCTGGATATTTGCCGCGGGACGAGGGCTTCGATTACCTCTCTCTTTTTTGACCATACATGTGTTTGCACCCCTGGTATTTGATCTGAACTCTTCCTGTTCTCATTCTCTTCCTCCCAGGTAATTTTTATTGAACTGGACCAGGATGGATTCTGGACTAGGAAATAGTGGAATTGGATTGACTGATTCAGACTTTTCATGGCAACTAAATCCCTCCTCTGTACTGTAAGGTCAGGATTCCTCCATGGTAATGATCTTTGACCTTTCCAAAGACTATATACCTTGAGTTCTTTCAAGAGACCCCAAGAGTCAGGACTAGTTCCTGATCTTTGGTCAGACCACTTGAGAAGGTTGGTTCTTGTACACGGGATCACTTCTTTTGCGCACAGTTGAGTACTCAAGTTACATTTGTTGAACCGGCTCAGCAGTTTACAGATACACAGATTGTGAAGTCATGTGCACAGCAAAAAACAAAAGTAATGATTCAGATCTCTTCAAATTAAGGAGAAATCATGTGACATGATACCAGGGCTAGTCTTGTTCCACCCTTTCCCACCCCCCAAAAAAAGGATGCAGTTCTTGCCTGAAGCTGGTCCTAACCTAGAAGTTGTGGTCTTGACATCTTTTGAGACCATATAAAATGTTTCTGTTTTGAATTGTAAGCAGAGACATAATGCAGGCCGGAGGCTCATACATTACATGCAAAAAAAAAAAGATATTGCGGCCGTGATTTAAAGAGGCTATATGCAGCTTTTGAAATTTAAACTCGCGACTGACACCTGTGGCCAAAAAACGGAACTGCTCTTCCTTTCTGCTCGCTCTAGTACGTGCACACTTCACAAGTCATCCGCTGCAAAGAAGTCAACATTATGTTTACAGAGGTAAGAACAGTCAAATACATATATTGTTTGAGAAACTAAGTTTGTTTGCTGACTAGCGGTGGTGGCAGAGTGATCTGAAACGTTTAACATGAACGCGCTTGACGTCACATCCGCAGACAGCGCGCGAAAAATCCGACCCGACAGAAAATAGGAAAAATAGGATACAGGCTTATAGGTGCACCCACTGTGAGCTGACAAGGTGTCAGTATGCTCATCAGGAGATGTTTGAGTCATAAATGGTAAAAAAAAGGCTATTGTTACGTTTTTTTTTTGGAAAAAGTTGCATATAGCCTCTTTAACTAAACTAAAATGAGGGAAAAAATCTGTAAACTGTGGTTACGATTTACAACATTTTATGATTTGCCTAATAATTACCTAAAACAATGGAGAAAAAATTGTTGTGGGAACGAATACTTAATACATGACCATGAAATCTTGTTTTTTTCCCAATGCATGTCAAGTATGGGGCTCCATAATGTAGTACCATTGTAGTGCCATTGTTTGGCTTTGACAGCTAAACCCCCAGCTCCAGCACTAGCACCAATTCAGTGGAAATGGGGCATGTTAATCAATTCTGTTACTCTAAACTACCCAGTGAAATGAAAGATACATGAAAGGAGTATCTGTATTCCATACAAAGAGCTGCAAGGATGCCCTGTGCCGCCTTGCTGCACAGAGCGACTTTCTCTATGTTAGTGTCACTTTTAAAGATGATTTATAAGGGACTATTAAGTACATTTACATGCATTTTAGAAGTTCAGTTTTAGAGTTTCAAATTGTCTTTTTAAATGTCATGTAAATGCTTTAGTCTGACTGAAATGCCAGTCATGTTTTTGCTTTGTTAGACTAACAAACCTACATTACCTTTCAAAAGGTTTTTGTTGTTATTGAAAGAAATCAATACTTTTATTCAGCAAGGATGCATTATATTGATCAAAAGTGACAGTAAAACATTTATAATGTTCCAAAAGATAGTTCTTTTCAACTTTCAATTCATCAAAGAATCCTTAAAAAAAAGAATATGTTTACTGAAAAATATTTAGCATCAAAACTGGTTTCAATATTGATTTCTGAAGGATCATGTGATACAGAAGACTAAAGTAATTCTTGCCATTATAGGAAAAAAATAATTTAATAAATATGTGTATGTGTATATATATATAAAACAAAATTTTTTTTCAATATTGTATTTTTTTTACAATATTATGGTTTTGTATTTTTGATCAAATAAAAAGGCAGTTATAGCTCAGCTTCATTCAGCATGTTTGCACAAGTTTGCACATCCCTCGAAATACGTGTATTTAATCCTTTTAATATTTGAGTATGCATTGTCACGTTTACTTGGACAGACTGTAGTTAAATTATATCTGCGCATGTAAATGTACTTAAAGATATAGGAATAAGGAATCTCAAGGCAGCCAATCATTAAATCACAATCTATACTTATGCCAAATCTGAGGAATTTTCCCCATCCCAGCTATCACACTATCTCAGGAGGGCATCTGCTAGACAGGTAAACAACCATTACTTAAAAAAAAAAAAAAAACACTTACACAAGAGGAACTACAAAGAGACAGTCTTATTAAGAACAGTATTTATTCATGTTTTATCTTCCTATGGTTTACGTTTTATTTCAAAAGCATTCTTAAATAGGCTTTCTGTTACAAAATGCTTTGAATTTATCTTAGCAAGTAGAAATATGCTGCTCTACATGGCAAGAGAACATTGCCTGTTCAAAGTCTATGTAAGAAAAAGGACATCACTCTCTTCCAGAGGGACTAACGCTCACAGCCTTTGGCACAGTCTCATTCATGTGTTTGAAATCGGACTTTGCAGCCAGTCTGTACAACCTCAAGTGGGAAGGATTCTCAAAGGACTGCTCTTATGTCAAGTCTTAATCGCTTTCTGAACCTTTAGAGAACTGGAACAGGATCTTTTGAGCTCCATTTTTGCTTTAATAGTGTAATGTTCTGCGTCTTTTGTAGCAATTTATTTTAGATGCAACATTCTCGAACCTGATGTTCCTTTATTTATTTGTTGAATTTTACTTAACAGTGCAATAACTGTTTGTACCTCTCCTCTGTTCAATAAACTTGTGTTACAGGGCAAAAGAAATGGCTCCTTTGCCTTACAACATTTTGTTTTCTTGTCATAGTTTTGACTGTCACTATCAAAAACATTAAATATGATTATCTTGATCCCTTTATAGACACACATCCGTGTGCATTTTACTAAGCACTTCAAACTCCAAATCAGCCTGTTTTTATATTGATTTATACTTCAGAAAATAAACTCATCAAGAACTAATTTTCAATCTGAAAGAAATAATAGGCCTATGTAATAGACCAGAGTGTCATCTCCATGTGCCAACAAGAGCTACAATTAACCTCAGGTACTTCATTCTGCTTTTTCAGTTCTCCAAGAACTGTGTAATGTTCTGTTCTTGATTCAAAAGTCTTAAGAAGGGATCATGCCCTTGTTCCTCTTCCTGTCAGCCATCGTTCTGCGACTGTGATTGGCTCCTCTGCTCTTGTTCGCCTCCTTTCTACGACGGTCCAAAACGGTCTCCTGCGCCTGTCCCCGCCCCCTTGGACCACCTACAACATGACTTGCCGGTGGCGGTCTGTAGCTATTAGGAAAAAACAAATAAGATTCAATTATGTAAGAATTTTGTAATAAAATATCCCAAAATCACTTGCACAGTGTGATATATTTCCTGCAGTTGTGTACTTACAATATCCCAAAAGTTCCCAAAGAATTTTAATTTCAGATAAATTCCAGTTTTAAAGAATGGCTCGTCCCTGTCACTTGTCGCTTGTCAATAACGTAATATCCGCGTTATCCCTGGTTTCCGCTCGTACTGCCATAGTAACCATGGCGACAGACATGGACAACTGCGTTACGTCTAGCGGCACGCTCACGCTGTTGTTGTTTCGTTCAAACATTGTGGACCATGGCCAGCAGACTTTGGGACAAAAGGAGAACTAAAAGAGGATCAATATCAGCGTGGCGTTTTCGAGATGCTAAGAGCTCCACGTCCACGATTAACTTCGACTTGACAGAGACGCGCAAATGTACATAAAACTAATCAATGTTATATAGCTCAACATGATGAAATGTTCGAATATGATCCGTATGTTATTCTAATGTTGATCTAGCTTACTGCTAGTCTCATACAGACAAACTAAAATATAGAATAACATTATGACTTTCAACACACTCAAATGCAGTTTAGTGTGATAGTGTGGACCAAGTGCAACAGCGCTGTGTTACCTCACAAGTTTCATTCGTCAAATAAACTGACTTGTGTGAGTAGTAATTCAGCACTTGCGGGTAGTTCGGTAGAATGAAATGTCCTTATTCCTTTATATCTGCGGGACTCGCGTGTGGCGCTGATATCTGTCTGTCTCTCATTAGCAATCGCGCCCTGCTTCATACCACAGTCATGTTAAAAACAATGTTTCCTCATCCATAACTTCCATCAAACATCACTCATCCATAAACATTATTAGATCCTTCGTCATGATGACAAGTTCCATAATTCCGCTTATCCACGTCATCAACCTACGCCTTTGTTATTGTAAGAGGTTTGCGACCCCTAGCGGTGAAAAAAATTACATATTGTAGCTTTAATGGCTGACTGATCCATGTTTCCGGGAATGCGGGTGTGAGTTCAGTAATAGGATGCGGCTGTCACTCCCGTAATTAAACTGTGTGTGAACGTAACCGTATTAAGGATTTAAATACAGGACTGACAACCGTATTCTGTTGCTGTGTGGACGTGGCCAGTCCGTTGTCAAACTTACCCTTTCCTGCTTTGCATGGCAGCTCTCCTGGCCTCGGCTCTCTCTCTGAGGACTGCTGGGTCCTGGACGAAGTAATCCTTCTTCACAACGTCATTCTGATCAAAATGGCATAGGACAAGATCATTGTAAAAATGGATATGTGAGAGCCTGGAATTTTAATGTATGACTAATCAGTCTACTTCCAATTAACAGGAAAAGAGAAAAAGAAAAAAAGTCAAGTACTGAAAGTACCATATGATCTATCACACACATCAAAACACCTATGTAAAGGAGAATTTAAAGACAATGGATATAAAATAAGAGAAAATGATTAATTCAAACCGTGTCCTCTTCTTCTCCCTCTTCTTCTTCCACCTGAGCCTTTTTGACTGTTCTTAGAACTTGTGGGATAGTAAATGGCCTAAAGGGTGAATACATAGATGTTAACTTAAATGTAAATAAAAAAATTCCAATATAAATTAGGGCTGCACAATTTAGCAAAACTGCAAATTGTGACTTTTTTGGTTATATATATGTAGTATATATATATAGATATATATAGTAATATAAACTGATTAAAGAAAAAAAGCTCCAGGTTTGACGAGTTGTTTGTAGGGCTGCACAATTTGGCCAGCATGTTTTTGATTATATATCAATATGACTAATAATAATTATACTCGGAGCAGAGATGAGTTTTTCTGTTTGAAAACCTTTGAATCTGAACATTGGAGGGGGATGCATTCCTCTCAATATCTACAATGGTAAATGCAAGCAAAAGTGGAAAAGGATTGTTATTATGTACACTGGTCACAGCTCATACCTGCGGTTCAACAGTTCATCTTCTTCATCCAGATCATTTGCTCCTATTTGGTTGATATCATACGTGTCGTCATATTCGTCGTCATAATCATCCAAGCCGAAAGCATTATCATGGTCTCCAGAGGGATCATTCGTTAAGGGAATCTCATCCACCACTGTCTGGTAGGCTTGATATCTCTCTCTCTGCTCTTCTATGTGCTGCTTGTCATCGAGTGTGGCACGTACACTCTCCCCCTGTCTGAAATACGCAGAGATTTTACTTTCTAGCTGACACAAACCAGCTTTTACAGCTTGAGCTGAATATTCCATAAGTTCACTTTATGCCTACTCTGATGTCAGTTTACACTGTACTTGTCAAAGACTATTTTTTATTGGATAGTTTGACTAAACAGAGTAAAAATCACAGAGTAACTGCAGGGCAGGTTGGGATAATGTTTTTTGAAGTGGCAACAGTTGTTACAGAATTTTAAGTTTCAACACGGGCTCTCAGAACCTACCTCCGGCCTTTCCATATGCGACTCATGTCCAATCGGTCACGGTTGAACACGTCAAACTCGTCATCGTTAAACACATTTGACCTTGTGCTCAAAACTGGGGGAAGCTCCTTCTTCACAGGCCTACAAGGCAACATTACAGAGCCAATAAATAACAATGAAGTGGACCTTAGCTGAACCATAAATCCTTGGGTAACCCTTTACAATAAGGTTACATTAGTTAACTACATTAGTCTACATGATCTAACAATGAAAAGCACTTCTTATTTAGCTTAGTTAATGCTAATTTCAACATTTAGTAATACATTATTAAAATCAAAAGTTATCAATTATTTAATGGACCTAAGCTAATGTGAATTAACAATGAACAGTTTTTTTTTTTTTTTACTAACGTTAACAAAAATGAATTAATACTGCAACAAATGTATTGCTCATTGTTATTTAATGCATTAACTAATGTGACCTTACTGTAAGGGTTACTATTTTTTTATGCACGACACTTCAGTTGGACTTTACCTGGCCATTGCCCTGTCCAGTTTGTCAAGAGAAGGTGACAGTTTATCTTCCAGGATGTTGTTTATGACAAGTTCCGAATTGTAGCCGTACTCCTCCAAACATGCCAGTATGAATCCATCTCCCAAGTCTGGAAGCAGCTCTCGGATATGGGTCAGCAGAGACTCCAGTTCTCCAGCACTCAATGTGCACACTGGCCCCTATAGGCCCCAGAAAAGAAAAAAGAAAAAGAAAAAAAATGCTTTTTATTTCACCAGTGGGTGCTTAAAATGTATTTTCAACAATGTTGTAGAATTTTTTAGCAGCTAATGAACTCACGTTGTCACCCTTACGAGGAGTGTCAGTCATAGCTTCCGCTCCTCTCAACTCCTCTCTGACTCCTGCTCCTTCCTGCTGGGAAGCTTCTAAATCTCTGCCGGTCTTGCTCTTGGCTCCTGCACTGTGATTGGCTGTTGAGATTGCAGAGGGGAAGCTTCTCTTTTTCCCCACAAACTCCCAGGCGGAATCTACACCCTGCAACAGGTAAGATGTCCTGGTGTCGTCTCTGAGTGGGAAGATCAAGGAGAATAGCAGAAAATCATAGAAAGTAGTTTGAAAAAGTAGGGAAAGATGTATTATTCTGATTCTCCGTGACAGAAAAAGTAAAGACAAGATTTAAAGGCAAGTCAGGCAGAATGTGCTTTGTGGTTCTCTCTTTACTTGCACAACAGGTTAAACTGGCACTGAATTGATGGCATAGACATTGTTTATGCTGCAATAATCTCTCTGACATTTAACAATCTGCTTCTGCTACCAGTGTTTCTTTGCATGGCAACGTTAATGAAGTGAACATTGTATATACATGGTAAGTATTGGAGGAAATGAGCACTAGCTTTGGTATCAGTGCATCAATATTTATCAAGGGTGTAGGAAAACGATTCGAAATTGGGACAGGTTATTTCAGGAATCATTGAGGTCGTCTTCTCTCAAGCAGAAGCCTGAAAGATGCCAGAATGCTTTCCCTTTCGTTACTTTCAAAATCAGCACACAGTGTTCTATACAGTGACCATAGAAAAGGATACAAAAGAGGGAAGGCCTGCTGAAGGAGACTGATGTCATCCACTATAGGGAACTGTTCATCATAATCTGCCAGAAATCTGAAAGATAAATAGACAAACAGTGCAATGAGAATGCAATTGAAATTAGTTGTCGGCTATGATAGATTACATATAAAACAACAAGGGTGTACCAGTTCTCAGAAGAAAATCAAACCGTACCATTCTCCACCCACTTGCACCGTGGTTAATCTCAAATCTGACGACGCATATATGATATGGTTTGTTGAAATTAACAACAAATAAAATAGAGTTCAGTGAATAAACAGTTGAGTAAGACAATGCATGTGTACAGTCTCAGTGTACTGTATCAGTGCATTATGTCTTAAAGTGACAACAGCCTAATATTCCTGCTGTCTGTGTTTTAGTGTTGATCAACCAACAAAAGACAAATAAGTCACTCACTGCTCTTGATTGAATAGCTTTTGTAACTTTAATGAGGATTCATATTTAATTTATACAGTAAAATATGCAATGTTATTTTACATTTGATTACTTTATTCAATTTCTGTACCTGAAATCTAGTTAAATCTACCAAAAAAAATGAAAAAGCTTTTTATTTGTGTCTTTGCTCTATTGTATTTATTTATTTCCCCTACATAGCACATACCAAACCGTATCGAAACCATGACCCTAAAACTGTGATACAAACCGAACCGTGAATAATTTGAACTGTTACACCCCTAAACCAAACACTTGGTGAGAAATTTCTATATAATTTACCTTTTCTCTTGAAGGAAAGCTGTGAAGTTCTGTAGAAGATCTTCTACAAAGGATGCCACGTTTTCAGAGCTGTGAAAATGATAGGATCAAGGATATTTGGTATTCATTCTTGTGTTTGCCTAATCTAATGAGGTTTAAAAGCATGTATTTTTTCCCTCACCCCTCCAGTATGGGCTGTAAACACGAGTGTTGGAGCAGCAGGTGAGCAATCTCCACCATTTTCTTTCTGGAATGAGATACTTGTCTCCACATGTTCTCCTGTAAACTGAGACAGATTGCAACTTATTTAACTTATCTTTACAAATTCACAAGAGTAGTAGTAGTAGTAGTAGTAGTAGTACAGATTTTAGTGCCATGTCAGCAGCAGCTCAGGCAAGAGCAGAGTTACATTTAAAACAAAAGAGAGTCTAGGTTTGTAAGATAACACATCAGTCAAGTTTGCCATTCTTACCTTTTATTAAAATTCCTCTTCTTCACTGCCTTTTCCAGGTCTGGAACTACCGTCTCATAGAATGACGATAATCTACATTTAGAGATGCTCTGTTTATTATTTTTGTATCAGAAATATCAGGAATGAATTTCTGCCTTTGAGGACACTGTGAATTATAGTTAGACTGTGGATGTGGATGTGGATGTATTTGTGACACCTGTTAAGAAAGTTGTGTTGTTTGAAGGTAGAACAAGCCTCAGGGAAGATGTCCAGGAAAGAGTGGACAGTAGTGCAGGTATCACACATGTACAACACCAAGTCTGCAAGCTCCTATGAGACATAAACATAATAATATTTAAATATAAGCATATTATTTCTTTGAATTAAAGCAGGGTTTCTCAAACTCGGTCCTGGAGGGCTGCTGTCCTGCAGAGTTTAGCTCCAACCCTGATCAAACACACTTGAGCAAGCTAATCAATGTCTTCAGGATCACTAGAAACTCACAGCTTGGTGTGTTTGATCAGGGTTGGAGCTAAACTGCGCAGGACAGTGGCCCTCCAGGACCAAGTTTGAGAAACCCTGAATTAAAGGTAGAGTCAGTATTTGTGAAACCGTTCAAGAAAAATGTGTTTTGGTTACCTCCTCTGGCATGGTCATGGCAGTTAGACATCTGTTTGCATTCAGTTTGAGGGGTTGATCCCCTGACTGAATACCACACTTCTGTAATATTGAGTCAAACACCTAGAATATACATGCACACATTTTAGGAAGTTCAGCAGACCCTGACAAATCAAAGCATTTAGAAATGTTTATTGTGTCACATGAAATACCTGGATGATTGAAGGTACAGTCTCATCTAGGTCTCCGTAATAACTGGGCTGCTGAGTAAAAATGTTCTCTGGAAAAGGGGGAAATTGGGAATTTTTTGTTTTACACGTTGAAACAAGCATGAGTGGTAAAAAAATCAGGTGAGTTCATGCATTTTTCTAATTATAAATATGTACAATAAGATTACTAGTACCGATCATTTTATGTACCAGTTGGGAATTTCCTTTCCCAAACAGCACACACAGATCCAGAATTTTGGGAATGTCAAATAAGTAGTTGTTGTAAATGATCTCTGCAAACACTGCGGGGGTAATGAAGTTCTCCTGAGGAAGAAAATAAAACAATATTTTCAATTTTGAATCCCACTGAATGCCAAATATTACAGTACACATTTACATTACTGTTTAAGAGTTTGGGGTCAGTAAGATGTTTTATTTTCATTGAAAGTAAAAGACTTTTATAATGTTACAAAAAAATAATAAAATAAATGCTGTTCTTTTGAACTTTCTATTCAACAAAGAATCCTTCATAATTTTTTTTTTTACTGTTTCCACAATCATTTATATTAATAATAATATGAAGAAACATTTCTTGAGAACCAAATCAGCATATTAGAATGATTTCTGAAGGATCATGTGATACTGAATACTTGGAGTAATGATGCTGAAAATTCAGCTTTACCACCGCATGAATGAATTACACTTTAAAATATATTGTAGAAAACAATTTCACGTTACAGTTTTATTTTTATGCATCTAGGACTTATTGCCTGCCCAAAACCACACAGTACAACAATTAAATAATATAGTTAGTTGTGCAATATAATTTATGTAATAAAACAGTTTATGTTCACCTTAGACTCTTTGTGCGTAGCCATCCTGAGGAAGACCATGAACACAGAGCGATGAACGTTCCTCTGCATGTCGGCTACAGCTGGACTGGACGAGATACCAGACGGGTCCAAACTGCGGGGAGCGTGCCTCAAATAAGAGTCCAAGCACCTCTGTAATGACTCATCAAATACCACCTAAAGGGAGAAAGAATAAAAAAGAAACACCATTGACAGCTACCTGGCTAAATAATGTAAGTGTCCAAAAACAACAATATTATTATTCTATTGGGCTATACCAAAACCTTCATTACTAACATTTTGACTTGTACAACTTGTATTTTAGAGATTCCGACCTGACACCAGAACTTGTCGTGGGGTAAAGCCAGCAGCCACTCCAGATCCTCTGAGATGAACTGAGCATGTTCCAGGAACTCCTCCACTAATGCAGGTGTGCCATCCTCAGGTGGGGGCTTAAAGGTTAAGAAACATCTCTCTTCTTTACGATCAGGGTGCTTGTGGGAGAGATTCAGGTGGCATCATCATTCAAATTGTTCATAGAAGAACTGGACTATAGTGTTGGATCAAGTCTACTCTAGTTAATTACGAAGGACATAAATGTAAAGTGAAATATTCACTCACCAGTGCTGGTAGAGTGCGTTCTTTGCCTTGTGGTCCAAAGGGCTGAGTCACATGCAGTTCATCTAAAGGCACTTTAGCACAGGCCATTTCACCTGCCCTGAAGAAAATAGCCAATGGGTGTACCTCCTGATAAAACATACAGTACAAAGACATGTACTCGTTTACTTTGTCTGAACTGTAAATGATTTGCCTAGAGTTAAATGGTGGTTTAAAAGATTATTAGTGCTGGTTTATGCACATAAGCCTTAATCATCTGGCCTAAGAATTTAGAGTTGTTATTATTTTGATTGACTGGTTTACTTTCTATAGATGTTGACAGGCTAATTTGTCAGAGATCCAACACCAGTGAGACGGTTGACAACACCATAAACATATTTTGCCACTGTATAGATTGTCAAAAGAAGAGTAACATTTAATTTTAGTTTTTGTAATTTCATTTTTAATTATGAGATGACTAGATGGCTATAGTATTAGCGAGCTGGCTAATGCTGCCCGTGTTAGTGAGCTCGGTATATTTACTAAAGACAACACGACCAAACAACAGCAGTTTTCATTAGCTGCAAATGATTTTAGTAAAAGACAGACATTAACGTCACACTTTTGTTGACTGTTACTAGAAATGAGCCAGACAACCACAAATGCGACCGAAACTAAGAAAAAAAGTTAGATTTCTTGCGTTTAAATAACAAATAGCTTCGTTCATTTAAACAGCACAGTATGAAAATAATTCAAATTAAAAACCAAGTGATAAAATTGTCACCTCTTGACTGAATCTTTCAACAGATGTTTAATAGCTCCAGCTCAAGGCATCAGCTCCATCAGCGTGGATATCCGGTCTACTCTACTCGTGTTGAAGAGATTCCAAAATAAAAGTCTTTTAAAGATAAAAATAAAATCTTGAATCGCCGTAGAGCGACGTTTAACTAGCGGATCGATGAACCCCATAGAACCTATATTTTCATGACATTTTTATTCATTCAAATCTAAATGTATACCTAAGAATCTTTTAAGTAATGTATGGTGTAGGCAAATATTAGTTAATGTTCTTAATGAAAGTAGGCTATCCCCAGGCAATGATTAAGACTAAAATTCATGTTTGAGTTGTTAAAACTAAGTAACTTGCATTGACATATCTTAAAATATATCACTGCCATTGCTTTGTCTCAAGATGCAGACCAATGTTGTTGTTTTTTTGTCTAAGGCATGTTTATAAAAACTACTTGTATATCCTAATAGGCCTAATCCTGTCTTAATCTAAGCCCTGTTTGTTAAACTATGCCATTGTGTTCCCAAAATAATCTAGTTCTTTCTGTCTGTGTTCCAACCCCATTCAGACTCTCAGTCAACCCAGGGACCCGGGTTGACTGAGAGTCTGAATTGGGTTGACTGAGAGTCTGAATGGGGTTGTAACACAGACAGACAGACAGATAGATAGGCCTAAATAGATGGATGTTTTTTTTTCTTGTTTTTTTTTACAATTCATGATTGTTTTTCCACTCATACATTTCTCAACAGATACCGTTCATTTACACTGCACTTAGGCCTACTTAACTGATGGATGAAATTAAGTTCAATCTTTGCTTGTCATTGAAGACAGTTTTCCCCCCAGTGTGTGTTATCAATTCATAACTTACATTGAGCAGACTGGGTTTCTTTCTCATCCCTAATTCTGCCTCAAATTTTTTTCCTTTCCACTTTAGTTATTTTATGAAAGAGCACTACTATACATACTTCAGACAATGAATACATTTGCTACACAGTTGAACGATGAAGAAGAAAACTTTGAATATTAAAAAAAAGAACTATTTTCGACAGATATAGCAGGCTGCTCGAGCACTTTCTTATCAGTATGGAAGGTACTTCAACAAAAGATATTGACATTGGTTTTCACTTTATAAAACTTAACATATCAAATAACTTTAGAAAAGGTTTTAAAGATACATGCTTAACATAGGCTAAAAATATGTGTTCAGGTGACCTGAGCTACGAGGCTTCCAGACTGTCACATATACAAATTATTTTAGTTACATTCATTCTTTTATTTATTTCATTATTTAACGTGAACGTTGTTATTTGTCCAGTATTTTGGCTGCACAATGATTAAGTAGCTGTAGGCTAAAGTTACAAGAAGAGCAATGGTGATTGTGCACTATTAGCCTATGGTGCTCTTAATATTTTTAGCTATTCACGAAACACTCAGTGTCCATAAGCTGGTATATTCATTACCTTACATTCATTTATTTATTTTCATTATGCAATGTGAACGTTTGTTGAATTTATTGGCTGAACAATGATAATAATGCACAATGGAAGGAAGTGACAACAATCATTGAATAAAAAATAATGAGTAAAGACAAGATAAAGATGTAAAATCATAAAAACAGTAATAGTGAACAATCACATTACTCTGCTTCTGTTACTAACATTTTTGCAGCACCCAAGCTAAAATACACGAAATCAAGACGGGCAACAGACCATTCTTCAAATCTGCCACCAGAGGTCAGACGGGAACCACAAACTCGATCACAAACACATTGAAAGTTCGTTTTTGCAGTGGGCACTGCGCTCTGTATCCAAACTCAATCTCTTAATACTGCCATATGTTTTGATGTTACATTAAGCTGATTTAAAACAACAAGGGCTTCATGTGGATGATATCCCTTTAGAACTGGCGTGTGTCAACTCAAGTGTTTGATTTCTCCATCATTAGCAAAAGCCCAAGTCTCTTTTTACGCTGCTTATCCAAGACGCGTAATAAAGGCCCAACTGATGGAGCGCGCGCGTGTCTGTCGCCTCCTCTATTTGCGTAGCGGAGGCTCCACCTCAAGCATTGCAGTGACCTCAGCAGTGGGCTGAATTGAGCTGGGTGGGATTTTCAGGCTCGTATTCCCGATCGCGTATTCTAAGGATCACGATTTAACGGTGAATGTGACGGAGCGAATACGCGTTTAGCCGGCTCGCGCTGAACGGTGCAGGATTTGTGTTTGTGTTTGCGTGCATCTAACGATAGGGATCAAATAAACGAGGAATGTGGGATTTACAGAATGCCCAACAGCGTTGGAAAAAGATTTAAACCCACCAAATACATCCCGGTGTCCACTGCCGCCACTCTTCTGGTGGGATCCACTACTTTATTCTTCGTTTTCACGTAAGTTTGCGAGGATTTTTTCCTCCCACGGGGTATTTCGTTAAACACTGGTTCACTCTTAATAAGTTTTATGACAGTTAAATGACCACAAGGCCCGTGGTTTGACTGTAGACCTAACTATTTCTCTGATTTCTTAATTTAGAGATTTAGCATTTAGAAGTGTGCATTTTGGGGGGGTCTTAAAATGCTAGATGATCATGATCGGTCATTTCTGTTGAGATTTCACATGTGAAATTAGTTCAGCAAAACAGTATTGTCTTAAAATGTGTATGCCATAACATACTCATTGCTAGACTTAGTTAGAGACTGCTACATATACTGCCTGTTTAGTGGACATTTTTGTTCTTGTTCATTCATTGCAATGATTTCTAAATGTAGTGTAAGGGGGGGTGCTTTCGTCGTGATCGGTTTTGACATCCACATAGTTTCATTGTAACATCACGGAAAGATATGTTCGTAGATATTGCTTAAATGCGTGTGTCTTCAGTGTACAGAGTGCATTGATCTTTGCTTCAAAAGCTTTCTCTTACAACGCAAGGCTAAAGTCATTACAAAAGATCAGCATAAAGTGATCTTTGTAAGTGTATTGATTGCCAGGAAGTTGCTTTAGGTTGAATCATTCATCAATCAGTGAGTGTGATGGAGCAGATTGTGGCAGGCTTTGATTTACTCTAGCAGCTGTTTGAAGAATCAACATTAGACTCAGATTACAGTTATTCTCATTCAGATTACAGTTCAGAGTACATTGATCATCTTGCAGGCATATAATCATTTGCTTTTGGTATATTTTGTAGAATAAGCATCCTGCAGATTAGACTGTCATAATCTTTTTAAATTATGGTTTAGGTCAGTCTAAGCTTTTTTTGAACCATTTTTAATTCCTTTTTGTCTAAGCTAGTTCATTAATTTTGAATAGTACTGCGATGTGACAAGAATGATTTTTTAAAAGTATATAAGGTCAAAAAGCCTCATGCAAAGGCAGACAGTGTATAAGTGTTTAGGGGTGAAGAGCCACCAAGCCTTTGTTGCTACTAGTGTAAAATCACAAATCGAAACTCTCACTCTTTCATTCAGATAGGGAAGATTTAGTAATTTTCCCTAAATTTAGTAATCTTTTTTATTCTCTGCTTTTATAGTTATTTTTTAATTCTAATGCAATTTTATTTTTATTTATTATGCATCTGCTGTGATTATTTTAATTCATTTTTATGTAAAGCACTTTGAATTACTATTGTGTTTGAAATGTGCTTTATAAGTAAATTTGCCTTGCCCTGCTTTGCATAATAATCATAAAGGATTTTGTAAAACATTTTAGAAGGACTGCAGGACATGTCAACATCCCAGAAGTGTTTCATGCCAACTACCCTGCTGAATTTGATTTTGGAGATGACAATGTTGGCACTTGTAGGACTAGAATAATTCCCCTATATGTGATGTCTAAAATAAGTTAAATTTATATTTTACTGCTCAAATTGTCCCACCCTTAAACTTTTATAAAGACTATTGTTGTAAAGTTTTCTTTGATCGAAGCAGAGACCATTGAGACAGTCGGGATCGCGTTCAACTGAAGTTATTCTTTATTGAGAACTCCTCTGTACGCGGCTGTAGAAACTTCCAACATGATCTGATCTAACATATCTTTACATGTTATCTTATAGGCATTTTAGGAGGAGGGACTTTTGGGGGTGGAGACAAATTCAAACAAAGCATGTAAATGAGTATACAGGTTAAGGTAACAAAAGGTGAGATTCTCAGTGAATCATTCGTGTGCTAATCCCATCAGTCTGAGTGAAACTGGGGCTCGAAGAGCCATTAAAGAAAACAGGAATTGCAACTTTGCTGAGATCTTAACCTTAAAAGCTAAAATCAGTATTCTTCACTGTGATGTTATGTAAGGAAGCATATCTGAAATAGATTCTTAAAATTGAACCCTTCACTATAAAGTCGGTACTGGTTTTGGAGCATGAGGCCTGAGCAGATGGATGATCTCGTCCCGTTGCTCTTTGACACTGGATTAATATGCTGTTTTGGAAATAGGGTTAGACCTTTACATGCAAAAATCCATATGCAAATAATAGGAAACAGACTGGTTTTTCAGTTTCCTCTGGTAGCCTTTGAGAAGGTAAAAGGTGTCCACCCTCAGACCTCAAAACCTCAATGTCATCTGTATTTAAAACAGCACTCAAGTGCAGCATTAAAGCTAATGTCAGTACCTAAGGCCACACTTGTTCACTGACTCCTCACTAGAGAACAGTTGATTGACCTTCAAGGCAACACAGGCTGTTTGATGACTTTCTCTTGAATGTGAGAAGTAATGGGGGATCTGGGTGTTGTCAGTCATGTACACACATCTTAACCATGTTGTTCTCAGTTGGTTTTCCCATGTGGCATCACTGCATTTATGCCGTGTGGAGTGAGGAGACTGCCATGAGCAGACCTTGTGATCTTACCACATATCATTTATCCATTTGACGTGTTCTTAAAGTGGCTTGACCACTTTCTAAGACATTTAGTCTTGCTTTATAATAATTTTCTTCTGGTGCATGTTGATTGATCTTTGGGAAAATTTTTAATTTTAATGGCTTAAATATAGCAGTTTCTCCTTCCAACCAATGAAAAGAAAGCATATCAGTGTGAGCTGTCAGATAGTGACCCCCTTTTAATTTGTGTCTAACCTCTTTCCCTTGTTCCCTTATGGGGGACAGATTGGATTAGAAGCAGTCTGTGTGCAGATGTCCTGTGGTCTGTAGTATTTCTAAACATTATGGTGACATAATGGGCTATAGTTTAAATTTAAGGCCTTTAATGAAGCTCATCTCCATTTATATTAATCTTCGTTCCCTGCCGTGCTTTCTCGTTAATGGGCCTGTAATATTTGAATGCTCTTCTGTTAGATTTCATGATAAACACTTTCACTCTGTGTAAGTATGTGCACACACAAATACAATACAAGCAAGCTCTTGTAAATTCAGTGTTATAATGTTTAGAAAATGTAAAATGTGAATGAGAGGAGGACTTTACATACATATACATACATATACATATAACATACATATACATTGCTTTTGTTTAGCAAGAGAACAATATTTGGCTGATGAATTGCACATAATTCTGTCGATAATTAATCTGTCAGGTCGGAGACTCAAACAGAGCAGAACAGCGGCGATTATTAGTGTGCCATTCAGAACCTGCAGAGAGATGGAGTGATAAGCAAAACAGAAAGAGTATGACGAAGGTGGTTTTAGGAGTAGAGATGAAAATATTGTCCACAGTCACAGAGAAGGTTTGGCACCAAATGTATCAGTGTTGTTGTTGTTTTTTTGTCTATTGTTTAAACCCTGACATTCTTCAGAATATGTTTTTCATTAATTCACTCACTCACTCACTCACTCACTCACTCACTCACTCACTCACTCACTCACTCACTCACTCATTCATTCATTCATTCATTCCTCTCACTCACTCACTCACTCACTCACTCACTCACTCACTCACTCACTCACTCACTCACTCACTCACTCACTCACTCACTCATTCCACTCACTCACTCACTCACTCACTCACTCACTCACTCACTCACTCACTCACTCACTCACTCACTCACTCACTCACTCACTCACTCACTCACTCACTCACTCCACTCACTCACTCACTCACTCACTCACTCACTCACTCACTCACTCACTCATTCCACTCCCTCACTCACTCACTCACTCACTCATTCATTCATTCCAATATCTTCTTTTTTTGTTCTGTAAAAAAAAAAAATAATGGCTTGGGTGAGTAAATTGACAAAATTTTCATTTTTCATTGAAAGATTAGACATTGTTGCCTTTTTCCTTCTTGTCTCTCAGAAGGATTGCATTCAAATATAACTAAGGATCCATATTCCCAAATCCCCTAGAACTCTTTCATCATCACATCTTCTCTACTATCTACTGCATTATTCATAGTTATGTATAAGCGATTTTGATTTCAATCTAGGTCATTTTTGCATTCAGTTGAACAGTGCTGTGCTGCTGTCAGCGTGGGTGAATATCCATGAGTCTGTTATTATAACTTATTAAAATCAGGAAGAGACTGGGACTGAGAAAGAATTCGGAAGAATAGCTCTTATAATTTTTCAATAGGACTGTAAGGTTCATTATAAGAAATAGATGGCAGAAATAGTTATTGTTATGTGTTGTGTTTCTCTTCATATGCACAGAAAGATGGAGAAAGTAAAAGCTTAGCCTCAAATCTGTAACTGTTCATAAAAGCTCTGTGAATACAGGCCATAAACTTTAATTATAACCATGAGCAGTTTGTGGATTTGGCTACAGTTTTCTTAGTCTCGTTCATTTATAATGATTTGTATTTCTTTTGCATTCCCTAGAGAAAACTGTGGAAGATAAAAGTTAAGTTCTGAAATGTTTTCATTGCTGTTATCTGTGCATTTTCTGTTTAAAGCATCATATGGTGGAATTATCTGTGTAGCCTAATGAATGCAAAAACTGCATTTAATTAATTAGGCAAATATATTCCACTATTCAGGTGTAAGCTACAACTAATGAAAATGAGAATTAATTGGTCGGACAACTGTTAAATTCTCATGACTATTGAAAATACTCTTGACTATGAAGTTATTTAGCCTTTAGATATCTGTGTCTTAAGTATTTTTTTAATTTTCTTCCTCTGCCAAACAAAAATTAAATCATATCTGTTCCATTCAGAGCCCTGCAAGTCTGTTTAAAACAATAGAGACAACTATGACTCACTCTCACCCTATGTGAGACTCGCATTAGAATGGATGTGCGAATCTAATTCTGGACGTCATAGCTCATGTATTCTTAGCTAGAGGCTACATGACAGTAATGAGATCAAATCTGTTTCCCCTGGTAAGTTGACATTAAGTAAAGCTGGTTCTCATGAAGATTGATCCAATTGATGGTGTTAATTTGGTATAGTTTGATGTTGCTTAAACTAGTCTGTCCACCCTCTGAGAAATACAATTATACCATATTATCAGTTACACCAATGCATGACCATAAATTTCTAACATAACATTTTGACACCTGCAGCTGTTAGCGCTCAGTCGAGAGATGAATGATAGATGAATATATGTGCATGGGCCTTTTTGCTTCCCTATGCACTATCATTCAGAAGGTTGGCAAGACTTTTAAATGTTTCAGACAGAATGCGGTTTTGCTGTTAAAAACGCAACAAAAATGCAATGTCTAGAGACAAGTTTGACAACTTGAGCGCAGGTTTTTTCGAATGCTGTCATGCGCGAGACGTGAGCACAACGTTTAAAGACGTCCGTCTAGCCTAGCGCATGTTTACATTGAGAAAACAATGGAAAATAAGTACTGTGTAATGGAAAAATGCATTCAGTTTGAAGAGCCCCTAAGAAGTCTCTTATTCTCACCAATGCTGCATTTATTTGACCGAAATACAGTAAAAACAGAATTTCTTTTTAGCAATGTAAAAGTATTGTACTGACACGTTTGATCAATTTAATGCATCCTTGTAATAATACATTTAAAACTACCATTAAAATTTTGGGATCATTATTTATACTATAGCTCCATTGAGAAAGAGTCATCTACAGAGTCATAATCAGTGTTGGGGGAAACGCATTACAAGTAACGTGAGTTCAGATTACTTTTTTCAAGTAACTAGAAAATTAACCCATTACTTTTTAAATTAACAACAAAATATCAGTTACTTTTTCAAATAAGTAACGCACGTTACTTTGTTTTCCTGTTTACATTTAATCATTTAGCAGACACTTTTATTCAAATATGCAAATGCCATGGCCAGTCTCAGCTAGACCAGCGCAGCACACTTAGCAAGGATTTTTTAATATAATAGATATAGAATAGTAAGTGTTAGTATTATTGAGTCAAATGTTGGTGAAACAGATGCGTCTTTAGTAAATTCTTGAAGATGGCTACGCTCAGCAGCTCGAGTTGAGTTGGTCATTCCACCAGCTTGGAACAGTCAAGGTAAATGTCTGTGAAAGTGATTTATTGACTGACACCTCTCCTGTCCCCATGTTGAGAGAAATCGGGAGTAAGTGTAGAGGTGTTGTGTTCAACATGATGTTAACTGTAGTTCTAGACTAAATGTGAGCAAGCATTTAGGCTACTAATTTCATTTGCTCAAAAACAGATTCAGTATTTCTCCACATGAATAAAAACAATAAAATGCAAACTCAGAATATAATGCAAACCTCCTAATAATTAAATATGTTAAATAGCAAAAATATACTTATATTTAATCTCACTTATATTTAACCAATGTCTTCCCATTTAACCATACTAAGTTAAATGACTTTAGATAAACATCGCAACACAATTAGTTACTTTTTTTTTTTTTACTTTAACGCAATAATAACGTATTGCTTTTAAAAGTAACTGTCACCAACACTGGTCATAATATATGATGAACAATTGAGTGATGCTTCTTATTTAGTTTAATTGATTTTCTGATGAGGCTGCCAATCACAAACTGTTGATTCTGCATGCATGCCTAAACCATTGGACCTGTTTTATGTTTACAGAAACATTATCTGTATATTGATTATTTGAGAATGAGTCAGACGAATAAATCCCAGGTCATTTAATCTCATTGCAGCCAGACTTCCCCATCACCAAGCCACTGCCAGGTTCAAATAGTGCAGATGGATCAGTATGCCATCCATGTAAGGCATTCTGAGTGGATCTACTGGAGTTTTTTCATTATACAAAACTATTTGTGCGCAGATTGCAGTGATTAACTAATCAGAGTTAGTATTCCAGAGAGCCATGTCATTATTTTATGATGCTTACATTTAACGGAACAAAGCAGTGCTGTAAAGTAATAAAGAATTGCACATTTTGTTAAAACTCCATTGGTTCATATTGGAAATATCTATAGCTTGCAGGCTGAAAAAGACTTAAAAGAGTCAGGCAAAAACGGAAGCTTTTTCTAACAGAAAAACGTAATTTGGTGGTCAGTTAGTAAAACTGTAAATTGTGATGACTTTCGAGTGCGTCTGAGAATGTAACGCCGAAAAGAGATCTGTGTGCACATGGTTCCTCATCCAGCATGACAAATCAGTGCATCCCACTGCTATTGCACAGCTAGCGCTCCTCTAATAGAATCATGTTCTGATGCTTTTGTCAGTGAAAGAGAATTTTCTGACACTGTTTCCCCTGAAAACGGCACAGCAGGGGATTGATATATGCAATGTGACCAGGCAGAAGTGACAACAGATGAAGCCACCGCTGTGGCTAGCCGAAACACAGGCATTATTGATGCACACTGTGAAGGAGATGTGAACTTTTGATTTTTCATTAACCTTAGGTACACAAAACTTAATTTTGAGACAGACACTGAACGTAATGATGATGGAGTGAGTCAGATGTTGATTCAGGAACTGCTCTGATGGTGTCAGTCAGTTCGTTCAGTGGAAGATTTGTCCGACTGACTCAATCCAGAACTAATTTGTGAGTTTTTTTGAATGATTAATTAAAAAGAACTCATTTGTCATTTGTTTGTGAATCAGACTTCACTGGTTCGCACTGTTTTTGTTTTCGCCTTAAAAAAATGTCAGTAGGGAGACATCATCATTATTATTATTATTATTTTTTATTTTATTTTTTTATTTTTTTTATTGCATTGTCGCATTTAATACCGAATCAACTCTTGGGTAAAATATTATTTATTTTGCCAGGATGCTCAGCAGAGGAAAAGTACAGGAAATACTGCTTCCGTTTTCTGAGCAGCTAAGTGTGTCACATAACCTGGATTTTAGTAGGATAAGAAAGATGAAAGTTTGTGCTTTGCCGACGTAAAAGTTGTTTGTCTTTAACATTTGTTTCAGATTCTTAGCTTTTTATGTCAAAAATCACCTGCTTACTTTTAAATGTGGGGTTTAAAATTGTAAAAATATAACTACCATACTTGGGGGATTGTTTTAGGGGTAAACATTCTTAAGAATAAGTTTTTTTTTCTGAACTGCTGTTTCTTCTTATTTTCTAACTTAAGAATAAATTTGAGAATATTTTGTAATAATCCCAAAAACATTTCTTAAGAATGTTCTTAACTTTTTCTGAAGAAAGTTTTACAAGTCCCCCTGTAGTCAATAATTGTATCCCTTAAAACTCATCTTTGATCACCAAAATTACATATTTAAGCGTTTTTACCTTGAAAAAAATTCTTCATGCCTGAAAATATCTTGAATATAACTCTACACCCTTGCCTCATTTAGTAAAGGGGTTCTATGAATATGCAAATTAGTCCTGCCTCCACTCACTCGCACCAGTTCAGAGATGCACTTGTTGATCACACATTGACGTGATTGGTTACAAGGTAGTTTGTGAAACAACAGCAATTTCAAACTGTGTTTTAAAGGCAGTCTTTGGTTCACTGTATGTTTCGGTTCCAGAGATATGGAGATCTTAATGTGACTCCATGAGTAAATTGGTCAATTGTGCACATTTTTAGTGGTCAAATCAAAAAACAAATGTGGGTCACTTTGCATAAAGTTGATTAATTTAAGAGGAATATCTGAACAACAAATAATTTTGAAACTAGAAATGTATCTTGTTTTTTTCTATCAACACAATTGACCTATCGGTAAGCCCCGCCCCCCTTAGTTACTGTTGCGAACTCGGACAAACAAATGGAGTTTCTTATTGTCATTCAGTGAAAGCTGTCAGTGTGAAAAGCTTGTCCCAAGACGTTTTTGAGAAATTTTAGAAACAAAAGGACCACCTCTGGTCGAGGAGCTTTCATGTGGGACTTAAATATGCCATGGAGGGATATATAAAAGATTTAAAAATAAATATGGTGGGTAAAGATTGATTTGGAAGCGAGGGTTTACAGATCAAAATGCAAGCGGGAGAAGCCTCAAGTTACGGTCGTCATGATCGCAGATGACAACATCGAAGATCAACACCGTTCATGTACATTTAAATTAATTTACATTTAACCAATTTAATATGGAGAGGCACTGAATTGTATACCAGTCTGTACATGACGTGCCGTTAGCTATTTAGGTTTGTACGTTAGCATGGACTCACTAACTTTAATTGTAACTTAATGAGAGGATGACAACCAGAAAATGAGTGTTTTCGTCTCATTGAGATTGGGGTTGAATTCTTAGGGAACCACATCATTGGATTAATACACAGTTTAATCCAAAGCAGACATTTTGCTCTGTCTTGTTTGGGTTTAGGAAATGGAATAAAATAAATTCCATTGCCCATCCTCTCAGGATACCTGGAATCAGTGTTACAAGTACCCCAGGCACATCGTTTGACCATTTTTGTAACATAAACACCATCAAACCGATGAGAGCTTCGGATCTTCCAATGTTTCTCTATGCCGCTGAAAACTAAAGATGTCCGAGTTATACTCAACTGCCACTGGCTCTTCTGCGTTCAAGGGGAGGGGCTTACAGATACGTCAATTGCATAGAACATACCTGTCTGAGTGCCAGAATTTTCATTTTTGGGTGAACCATCCCTTTAAGAAAGATTTGAGAACTTTTTAAGAATGCTTCAACTTAGGAACATTTTAACGAAATATCTTAACTCTTAACTTCTTAAGAAGATGTCTATGAATCAGGCCCTAGATCTTTTAAATGACACAGTTATACTGGTATTATATATATTTATATATATATATATAATATTTTAAATTATACTGGTATTATATTGAATAATATTGCATATGTAGTGTGTAATTTTCTGTGTTATTGTGTGGATAAATTGAAGGGAACAACACAACATAGAATATCTCAGACAATTAACTCCCTAGATTATTGCTTCCTCGTAGTAGCTTTCCCTCTCATTAAAAGATGGAGAATCCCTGCTGTACATGCTTCTGAGACTCATAATGAACTTAATTGTCCTGTTGGGCTTTGGTTTGCTTCATCTGTCCCAGTAGATCTGCCTGTTTTTGGCCGGTACTTTCCATTCATTCACCAGCAAAAACTCATTTTAGGTGGTACAGGGATTTAGACGCTTCATTCAATTGAGACCAGGTTATCGCTGTGTTATTATATATACAAAAGGCTCCTGACATGCTAAAAATACAGCGTTTTTGTTTTTGCCACGCCTCTGTTGGCTTTCGTAATCATAGCCTGCTTGAAAATCTTCCCCAAAACACAGAGGCTGCTTGTGCAGACTGGCTGGGGTAACTGGAGCTGTGTGTGTGTGTGTGTGTGTGTGTGTGTGTGTGTGTGTGTGTGTGTGTGTGTGTGTGTGTGTGTGTGTGTGTGTGTGTGTGTGTGTGTGTGTGTGTGTGTGTGTGTGTGTGTGTGTGTGTGTGTGTGTGTGTGTGTGTGTGTGTGTGTGTGTGTGTGTGTGTGTGTGTGTGTGTGTGTGTGTGTGTGTTACCTCTGAGGTGAAAAGGGCAGCAGTGGAGCAGGAGAAATAGAGAGAGGTGGCAGGCAGGGTGGGAGCTGAGTGAGTAGGGCTACTCCTTTTTCTCCATCCCCCTTTCCAACTATTCATCTGCCCACTGGCTGGAAAAGCCTCTGACTCTTTTACGAACATGTGGAACACATTTAACCACCTCAGCTGCGCCCACCCGAGCTGTCTCCACCCTCCTTTCTTTTACTCTTTTCCACCCATTCTGCACGCTCTGCCATTTACGCCTACTATTTCACTGCTTTTGCAGTATTGCATTCTTGTTTGATTATAAGACAAGTATGTCATAGTTTTTCAAAAAAGAATAAAATAAACGAATAAATCTGAAAAATGAGTTATGAGCTCTTAGGTTTTCAAACCTTAAATCAGGTTTCAAAACTTAACTTTTAATTTAAATACTGGTGCATTCGTTCGGATTAAGTCTTTTCAGTCAAATCCTACTATTATAAACCTATAAAATGGATCCACATGGAGACTGTCTCATCAGAGAGAAGGTGCCATCACTCATCTCAGAGGTGCCACTGGTCTCCAGTGCTTTGATTTAAAGGCCAGCATGGCCCCTTCGGGTTTGTTATTTTATATATGTACAATATTTCATATCAATGGAGGGCCACTATGGAATTTTTCATAGACTGAAGCCGTTATCTAGAGACCAAGGAGCAATGCAGCTTGTGCTGTATGGAGCAGAGCAGACGCTTTCCAAATGAAATCAAAATATAGCATAAAACTTACTGACCCCAAGCTTTTGAACGTTTTAAAAGTTAGTGTGTGTGTCAGCAAAACTGTAAAATAACACAAACTGAAGTATGTACTGTAGAGGCCAAAAAGAGACGTGAATGCATTTAGTTAACAGATGCCTTCATAATGAATTGGTGTTGATTGTGCAATGCTGAGAAATTAGTTCAGTTCTTGGTTTGGTGCATAGATTATAATAATGCAGAATGAATTTAATTGAATTTGACTTTCATCAATGGTGTGAGAACTGTGTCTTATATATTTCTGATCGGCTCATCTATATTCAGCGTACACAGTTATGTCATTTTCAATCAAGCCAGTTTGAAGCAAAGGAATAAAGGAAACTCAAAAGACTCCGAAATGAGAAGTGACCCTAGAGCCCTGGAGTAGAGCGCTCTGCCGTCGTCTGTCAGCCCAGTGCTCCGACAGAATGAAATCACCAATGCAAATCCATTCAATTTGACTGTAAAATTCTGGAAGGCACCCACAATTATAGCTTTATCCTGACCAACAGAGAGCTGAATGCTTTGTGAGTCAGAGTTTGGTCTTTTCTTTCACAACAAGATTTTACAATGCTCTACCACAGTCTTTGTAAGAATTTGATTAAATTTCAGACAAGACAGAAGATGAGGCATGTGAGGCATAATAGTTTTAATTTTAAAAGTTATTTTTTTCACTTGATAACCGAAATGAATTGTGCTTTTAACTCTTTCCCATCCATTGACGGAAATTTTCGTAATTTATGAGACAATTCTTCCGACGAAATTGGTGAAAATTTCCGTCTTTGCGTGTTTTTGCTGTTATACAGTAGGGGGCGCTATGAGGCATCTTCTGAAAGAGTTCTGAATCTCCAGATCGAAACACAAGTGAAAAAAGAAGCAGAAACAAGCGATAGCATATGTAAGCAGATGCATATGTAAAATAACGCGATCTTCACTTATGCTTAATGTTATCAAATGAAATGTCGACACAGGACAAGGTATAGGACACAGTTAAAGGGTTGTTGATGGACTCAATCTATTCCATCTATGTTTTGATCATCGTTCTGAATCTGGATGTGGACGTTGACAAAAACTTGATTTTCTCAGCTTTTTGCTCAAAATGTTTTTTTTTTATTTATGAAACTTACCCACATTCAAGGCCCCGTCCACACTACTGCGTTTTAGTTTAGAAACGGAGAATTAAAACGAATACGATCTCCGTCCACACCAGCGTTTTAGCTGCGTATTAGAATTGATCTCCGTCCACATTAAAACGACTGAAAATGCGGATCACGTGACTATTCACCAACACTGGGCGTGCGCGTGCCGGTGTAAACCTAGAGACTTTCAGACATAGACAGTAAAAAAATGCTTTCAAACATCAAAATGTCATTTATTAATATGTATTTGTGTCAAAATGACATATTAAAATCTTTTCCTATTCTATTTTGCCTGGAAACGCTTCCAACACATGTCGCATGAAAAATAGGCGTCGGTTCTCTAGCATGCACGGGTTTACCGCGCGAGCCGCACCTGAGACGCGGCAGTTTCTTATTGTAAGAAACTGTTCCAGCGGGCGAAGTTTACTGAATATTACCTGTGTACTCCATGACTGATGACACCCAATCATAGAGCCGAGCGTGAGCCTCTGCGTCATCGTTTCTATAGTCTTCCGTTTTGACCCATCCACACTAAAACGCCCTCCAGAGATTCAAAACGAAAAACGGGTCGGCAGCGTTTCTAAACTTCTCCGTTTTGGGTCTCCGTTTTTGCCGTTTTAGTGTGGACGGGAGGTGCAAACGTAGCAAAAGGTCTCCGTTTTTAAACGAAAACGCAGTAGTGTGGACGGGGCCCAAGTGTCAAAAAAAATGCATTAAGATAGAACAGGTTTTTTGTTTAAAAGCAGAGGATCTGTTCTTTCTTTTAGTATATTGCATGTTCAGATATTCATATACTAAATATTCTGGGGGCCATGAAAATTGAGAAAATGCTCAAAAATGCTGGCGCTATAGCTGGCAACTTTTTTTTTTTTTTTTTTTTTTAACGCTGGCGGGGAAAGAGTTAATAAATGTTTAAAATATATTTAAGGTAGCCACCTTTTTTAGTTTTAAGTGCCCAAATGCAACGTTGGTCTTGAGGTTCATTGTATCCTAGATTCAGATTTTTCGGCACCGTCACATACACTCTTAAAAAGAAAAGTTCAAAAAGAGTGTTTTTTCAGCAGTGCCATAGAATAACCATTTTTGGATCGCAAAGGAACTTTTCAGTGAACATTTCATAAAAGAACCATTATTTCAGTGTGAAGAACGTTTTAATAATCAGAAGAACATTTTTCCACTATAAAGAACCTTTTTATATAATGGAAAGATTCCATGGATGTTAAAGGTTCTTCATGGAACCATATGCCAATAAGGAACCTTTATTTTTAAGTGTTTACATCCTGACATAAACATATTATGTTTAGTTTTTGATGGAAATTCCAGATACTTGAAAGAGGCGTACATTTACCTTCCAGGAAAGGTCTAGGCCTAGGCCCTAGGGCAACATCTTATCTGCTCCAGAGCAGCTTTGGTATAAAAGACTATTGTTTTCAAGAGCTTGTCTCTGCTTTTACAGTAAGCCTTGATGGGGTTTATAGGTGGAAAGGACCAGATAGAAGGAGGATCTTGTCTTATCTGTGCTGGCTTGTTTGTTTTCCTCTCCTCCGGGACGTAATTGTCAGAGAGTATGGCTGGAAGACCTTTTTTTCCCCTTTCAGATCTTCACCGTTTCCCTTTTGTTTCTTGCCATCTCCTGCTGTTTTAAACAGCCTGTTGGGACATGTCTTTTACTCAGTTTCATTCTCAAGATCACGCATGTTCATTTATGTTCCAGTATTGTGGCCAAAATAAGCTGAAGAAGATATCGTTGTGGCTGATATCCATGATCTTTGATGGGCAACACAGTGGGAAATCAAGCTGTTTTCCTGATCAATTCAGGATAAAAGAATGAAGCACATTTGACGTTTAAGACGCCTTCAGTCTGTATTGTATCGTAGTTCTTTTTTATGGTCTAAAAATGATTTTAATCACATTAAAAGAAAATCCATATGTATTTTGCACACTGTAAGTGATACTATAATGGTTTTGTACACATGCCTTTCAGGGTTGATCGATTTTATTGATCTTCCATCTGCGTGTTTGTTGTTTGTGTTTATATGACTGTGTTTATATCGGGTAAAGTTAGAGTGTGATGGTGTGTGTGTGTTATTAAATAAATCATTGATCATTGATCATATGACAGGCAATTGTGAGTTATAAAGTCAGAAATCGTGAGATATAATCTCGCAATTCTTAATAAAAAAAAAAAAGTATTTTTTCCCCCTCAGAATTTGACTTTATAACAATATACTATTCTGAGAAAAGAAGTCAGAAACGAGATGTAAAAAGTCAGAATTCTGAGATAAAACGTCACAATTATCTTTTAAATAGTTATATCCCGTGGTGGGAACAAGCTTCCATATTAAACTGATCAAAAGCGACAGTAAAGTAAAATTATACTTCAAATAAATGCTGTTATTTTGAACTTTCTATTGACCAAAGAATCCTAAAAATATTAACTTGGTTTCCACAAAAAATATTAAGCAGCACAATTAGCAAATTAGATTTCTGAAGGCTCATGTGACACTGAAGACTGTAGTAAAGGCTGCTGAAAATGCAGCTTTGTCATCACAGCAATAAATGACATTTTAAAGTATATAAAAATGGAAAAGATTTATTTTAAATTGTAACACTGTGTCCTAACCAGATAAGATTCCAGCGACAAATAATTTGTCTGTCCACACTAGACACGACTGTTTTACATGTATTTTTGACCAACTAAATGCAACCTTAGTGAGCATAAGAGACTTCTTTCAAAAATCAGGTATTTGTGTGTGTAGGTGGGGGTCAAAGGTCTGATCTGGATAGTGTGGACAGCTGACCCCACTCGACTGTGTGTATCTAGTTGAGTGTTAGAAAGTCATAAAACAACAGCTAAAGAAATAGAGTCAACAGTCTTGTCCTGTTGTTTTGCAGTTGTGCTCAGAATCAGCAAAGCGTTTAGACTTAGAGTGTTGCTGACAGAGCACTAAAATATATTCACTATTCAAATATATTGAAGTGTCCTGCTGTCACTTTTCCTCTCTGACGTGAACCAAGCCGTGTTTCATGGTGGGGCCAATCATCAATCACGAGATGGGCTTGTGTTATGGGATATTGAGTTAATTCAGATAAAGCCTACATGATGGAACCCATGGACAAACCCATTTAGGGCCAATACTGAGGCTTATTCAGATAGGGCCGAAATGAACCCAAACCTATGTAGGGCCCGTTACTCAAGTCCATATCGTGCCTTCATTGGCCCTACTATGAGATAATGACTGGGAATGAGGATTCATGTACCAACACTAATCGAGATGGTATTGATGTAATCAAAGCAATGCCTTGAAAATGTTTTGGAAGAGTGACAAAAGATTTGATGATAAGTTGAGGTGAGTTTCAGTTATCCGCTACCACACAGTTTCTTAAACACGATTACAGTCCATTTATGGTCCGTAGTTAGAAAAAGCCCTTTGCAGTGTTGTTGCTCAAATGCTGGTGTCATAATGAGGTTTAGTGGGAGGGCAGCCTCAGGATAAAAAGTGGAAGCCAATCATTTTGTGTTCTTCTGAGTGGAAAAGATGGAGTATTTTCTTTGCTTGTGTGTATGCACACACTGCCAGTGTTTAAATCATCATTATGAATGAGGTTATGGATATGGATGGAGTGTAAAGCTCTTGCTAATTAAACTCAGATATGGGAGAGGGAGACAGAGACTTGGGAAATTTTCCTCATCGCACGAGAGCTGAGCTTGAATCAAACAAACAGAACGTCAAAAACACAACCCTGTTTAAATCTTCTGAAAGTAATGAATGGCTTTTATTCTTTCAAAACGATTTATGATGCAATAGTTGGTGTCATTTTTGCATAAAATCATTTCTGCATAAATTTTAAATTACCTCACGGTCCTATTGTGAGTCTGTTTAACAGACCTGACCCTTGACCTTGAGATTTAGGCATGTCGTCGCTTTTTTTTATATACTTGTTGCTTCTATTCTTACATTGTCTTTTAGATTACTGATTAACTTTAAGCTTTTTATGTAGTTTCTTTATATTTGTATAATTTTTCTTTTAAGCTTTTGTGAAAAATGAAGCCTTGCCCTTGAACGAAACAACATGTAACTAGTTTTATCTGCATATATCAGTAGTTGCTCTTGCTCTGCACCTCTTTGCTCACAAGTATGTGTGACAGCAAAATGGTTGGATGAAACCCTGTGCTTTTCAGACAGCTGTAGTTTTGAGACTGTCAAGTTGTGTATGCAGGTGTATGAGACATTCTTCTGATCCATGAAGAACACATCCACTCATGAATGTCAAGCCTGCCAGGGCAGTGAGAGAGAACTTACAGCCTCTTTACTGCTACCCAGCATTGCGTCAAAAAAAAAAAAAAATCCTGTAAAGCTCTGGAGATTTTTTTATATTTTTTTGTCATTACTTATGCCAACATTAATTAGGAAGTGTGAGATGTACAGATATACTTAGTGGAGAAATAAAAGGCTAGTGTGAGAAAGTTTTGGCCATTCGGAACTGTCACCTGTGTTTTATACCTTGCAAATGTACAAAATATTAAATGTTGTTGAGAATTCTGCCAATTTAAACTTGTTTGTAATGGTTTACGTTGTTAAATTGTTTGATCGTTTTCCAAAAGATTGTTTCAGAAAGGGTGCAGAATAGTTTTAATGGCGTTACAATGAGGCTGTATGAATAATACTTATGTTATTTTATACATAATATTTTATTTGATTATTTATTTAGACACCCACTACTTCTTAAAATAAGTATTTTATGCTCACCAAGGCTACATTTATTTGATAAATACAGTTAAAACTGGAATTATGTAATGCAAAATTATTAAAAAAATGTTTATATATATATATATATATATATATATATATATATATATATATATATATATATATATATATATATATATATATATATATATATATATATATATATATATATACAGTGAGGAAAATAAGTATTTGAACACCCTGCTATTTTGCAAGTTCTCCCACTTGGAAATCATGGAGGGGTCTGAAATTGTCATGGTAGGTGCATGTCCACTGTGAGAGACATAATCTAAAAAAAAAAAAAAACAGAAATCACAATGTATCAATATATGATTTTTTAACTATTTATTTGTATGATACAGCTGCAAATAAGTATTTGAACACCTGTCTATCAGCTAGAATTCTGACCCTCAAAGACCTGTTAGTCTGCCTTTAAAATGTCCACCTCCACTCCATTTATTATCCTAAATTAGATGCACCTGTTTGAGGTCGGTAGCTGCATAAAGACACCTGTCCACCCCATACAATCAGTAAGAATCCAACTACTAACATGGCCAAGACCAAAGAGCTGTCCAAAGACACTAGAGACAAAATTGTACACCTCCACAAGGCTGGAAAGGGCTACGGGGAAGTTGCCAAGCAGCTTGGTGAAAAAAGGTCCACTGTTGGAGCAATCATTAGAAAATGGAAGAAGCTAAACATGACTTTCAATCTCCCTCGGACTGGGGCTCCATGCAAGATCTCACCTCGTGGGGTCTCAATGATCCTAAGAAAGGTGAGAAATCAGCCCAGAACTACACGGGAGGAGCTGGTCAATGACCTGAAAAGAGCTGGGACCACCGTTTCCAAGGTTACTGTTGGTAATACACTAAGACGTCATGGTTTGAAATCATGCATGGCACGGAAGGTTCCCCTGCTTAAACCAGCACATGTCAAGGCCCGTCTTAAGTCTGCCAGTGACCATTTGGATGATCCAGAGGAGTCATGGGAGAAAGTCATGTGGTCAGATGAGACCAAAATAGAAATTTTTGGTCATAATTCCACTAAACGTGTTTGGAGGAAGAAGAATAATGAGTACCATCCCAAGAACACCATCCCTACTGTGAAGCATGGGGGTGGTAGCATCATGCTTTGGGGGTGTTTTTCTGCACATGGGACAGGGCGACTGCACTGTATTAAGGAGAGGATGACCGGGGCTATGTATTGCGAGATTTTGGGGAACAACCTCCTTCCCTCAGTTAGAGCATTGAAGATGGGTCGAGGCTGGGTCTTCCAACATGATAATGACCCGAAGCACACAGCCAGGATAACCAAGGAGTGGCTCTGTAAGAAGCATATCAAGGTTCTGGCGTGGCCTAGCCAGTCTCCAGACCTAAACCCAATAGAGAATCTTTGGAGGGAGCTCAAACTCCGTGTTTCTCAGCGACAGCCCAGAAACCTGACTGATCTAGAGAAGATCTGTGTGGAGGAGTGGGCCAAAATCCCTCCTGCAGTGTGTGCAAACCTGGTGAAAAACTACAGGAAACGTTTGACCTCTGTAATTGCAAACAAAGGCTACTGTACCAAATATTAACATTGATTTTCTCAGGTGTTCAAATACTTATTTGCAGCTGTATCATACAAATAAATAGTTAAAAAATCATACATTGTGATTTCTGGATTTTTTTTTAGATTACGTCTCTCACAGTGGACATGCACCTACGATGACAATTTCAGACCCCTCCATGATTTCTAAGCGGGAGAACTTGCAAAATAGCAGGGTGTTCAAATACTTATTTTCCTCACTGTATATATATATATTATTATTTTCAGTGTTGAAAACAGTGCTGCTGTATAATGTTGAGGAAAATGTGATCCATTTTTTTCATGATTCTTTGATGAATAGAAAGTTCATAGCATTTATTTGAAAAAAAAAATCTTTTGTAACATTATCAAAGTCTTTACTATCACTTTTGAATAATTGAATGCCTCTTTGCTGAAGTATTATTTTCTTTAAAGAAAAAAGAAAGAATACTGACCCTAAATTTTAACCGTTAGTGTATAAATGCTAAAAATATTTTTGTATATATTTCCCAAAAGTTTCTGACTACAGTGAAGTATTTAAAAGTATATGGTCTCTGAATCTGAGGTTATAGTTTGTTCCCAATAGTCTCTTAAAGGGGTTGTTGATTATGATTTCACTTTTTCTAACTTTAGTTAGTGTGTAATGTTAATGTTTGCAGATAATATCTGCAAAGTTACAATGCTCAAAGTTCAAAGCAAAGGGAGATATTTGCTTTAAAAGAAATTGCTTTTTAAGGACTACAACAAATGGCTGGTAGGGACTACACGACATTCCTCCCGGCCGGCTTAGTGACATCACAAATTTACATAAACCCCGCCCCCTGAACACGATTTATAGATTATCAAGACAGAATATGCTAATCAGTGACTAGAAGATAACTACACATCAGTTACATAAATTCATCAACTAACCATTCAGAAATGTCCTGTTGCATTCTACATGTCACTTCTTCTTGAGTCTCTCCATCATTGTCTGAATCCGGTTTGAACATAAAAGGCTAAAAGTTTTAGAAATTTTCAGTGCATGTCTGTGTGAGGTAAAATTACACAAGCTGTTGAAGCTCCGCCCTCTGTGCATCGAGCAGCAGCTCATTTGCGTTTAAAGGGACAGACACAAAACGGTGCGTTTTTGCTCACCCTTACAAAATGACAACTTTAACATGCTATATAAAAATATCTGTTGGGTATTTTGAGCTAAAACTTCACATACACACTCTGGGGACATCAAAGACATATTTTACATCTTGTGAAAAGGGCATTATACCAGCCTTTTAAGGTATAGGACTGTGCAACTCTACTCTAATATAATACATTTACGCCACTATAGTCTCTATGTTATTTACTATACTATAGCCACAGACAATAGAATATATGACATTATTATTTTGTGGTCTATTTACAACATAGTTTCTGGTTTTACATCCCACCTCTGACATTCTTTTTCTTGCAGTGAGGTAGAAATCCTGTTCTCAGATGTTCTTGCAGGGTACTGAATAACACGGCTAATGATTCTTTCCACTTACTGCCTACAGTACAGTGAGTGTCCTTGTTTTAACTCAAGAGCTGCTTTGTCTTTTTCTCTGAAAACCTGATTAAACATCACTGCAGCCTCCCACGATGCCGTGCAAGAGTTTAACCCAAGGACTAACTGAGGCGTTGGACGTAAGTGTTCTCTTGGATGCATGACAAGGACAGTCATACCCTTAGAGGCCATTAAGGAGTTTCGTTTAGGAACAGCACGGTAACTGTGTGGTGTCTGGTTGAGTGCACACTATTTTTAAGCCTCTCAGAACAGGAGCAAGGCACCGTTTCATTTTAAAATATAGCAGCTAGGCCCGCAGGCAACGGTCAGCCATGGGACACGTTAACTGCCTTCACTTAGTCTGCAAGGTCTTTTCTTTATCAACTAGTGTGTGTATATAATAAAATATAACTCTTACTTTTAATTCTAAAGCTTAGTTCTATCTTTTTCTCATTGTCTCTTTCTATCCAGGGTCCCTGTGGGTCCTTAATAAGTCTTTTAAAAATGATCAAATTGAAGGCCATGAAAAGTCTTAAATATCTTACACGGTAATTATTATTTCAAGATGTCTTAAATTTGTGAATGAATAACAGGAATCACGATATGGCTTAATATATTGATTCAACTTCAAAAGGTGATGATTCAATTAAATAAATGTGACACATTCCAAAGTATAAACATGGCGCTGGTGCATGTTCGCAGTTTTAGAACAGTTCATTATCAATGAATATCACGCATTTATGCCAAGTGATTGTTTGTAATCTAATGTTGATGCATTATGACAGTGCTTAATTTATGGTGATCATACCTGCAAATTCATCAGCTTTTTGGCGAAATTTAGCTTTCTGACATTGAAATAGACAAGGCACGTGATTAGATTAAACTTCTGAAGTTTAATCAATACGTTAAGCCATATTGAAATTCGTGTGTGTGTTGGAATGAATGTTGCCTGCCAGTTGTCACTCAAAGACTATGAAATTAATAAATGTGTGAAGGAAGTCTCAGATGGGAAAGTAATACTGATTAAAACGTTGTGTTTCTGAGCTTTCCACTAGCATTCACACACATGCATGCTCTGTTAATGTGTGGTGTGAAGATGATTCTGTACAAAGGAGATTGTAATAGCTACTTTCTAGACAGCAGCCTGCCAAACCTTATCTCCCTACCCGTGCCTGGCAGAAGTGTCTCTCTCTCTCTCGCTCTCTCTCTCTCTCTCTCTCTCTCTCTCTCTCTCTCTCTCTCTCTCTCTCTCTCTCTCTCTCTCTCTCTCTCTCTCTCTCTCGGTCAATCACAGTTACGCTGTGCACTTTATGGTCTGGCAAACACATGTGAATGACTTTTATGCAAAGTTATCTGTATTTTACATATTGAGTTGCCTGATCTTGCCATCAATTTAACCAACACTATCAGCTCGCTTTTTTTCTCTGAAAATACCATTTAGCCATGAACATCCTGTTTATATTGAATATTCTGCTTGTCTAAAAAAAAAAAACCTTCTAAACTCATAAATGTGAAATGCCTAATTTGGCATACCATATGGCATGCACGAGCCAATTAAATTTGATATACTGAAGTTATAATATCACAAAATATAGCCTATGCATTTGAAAAACTGTTTCAGTTTCAACTTTCCACAAAAATATTAAAGGTGGGGAAGGCAATTTTGGAGAGGCTAGCAATAGCGAGCTAGCTTTGAAAGCACAAGAGCCACGCCTCCTTCAAAACACATGAACGCACAGCCAGAGCAGAGTCTGCAAACTAAGCATTACGAGAGACGGCGTTAAATTACCTCATGTCTCAAAGCACATAACATTACAATAATAATGTACATTAACAACTTAGAGCTCTGACTTGTACCGCCTGACTGCTGCAGGTTCATTTCGCCATTGATAGTGTTGCCATAGAAATGCTTAAATCCAAATCTGAGGATGTGAACAGCTCTGAGTAGACCATCACGGGTTGCCATCTCTTAATTACAGTAATTACGACATGGCGTGAACACAACAGAAGCTCGTTGTTTTGGTTCAGGAGGAACTGTAAGGCGGCGGCTGCTGTTTGTTTGCGGCATTCAGTGACTGTGTGTCTACAGCTCTGCATAGCCTTACGGAACGCGCTGATGACGTGTGATGGTACGGAAATACATAAGTTGATATGGAAATACATAAGTTGACAGGCTGGTAGGAAATTCGTACCAAATGCAATGAGTGGATGAACATTTTTTGGTCCTGAGACTTTCACAGAGGATATACAGTATGTACTTTTTTTAGACCACTTCTATTGATTGATTGCTATCAGGATGTGAAGAGAGTTTCAGCCAATATAACAAAAAGTGTTTATAGAAAACATTGCCGGTCCTACCTTTAAGCAGCAAAACTGCTTTCAATATTGATGATAATGAGATGTTTTTTAAACACCAAATCAGAGATGTGATGATTTCTGATTTGATGACTAAATCGCCTATTTGAAATGGTTTGAATCTTTGCATCAACTGAAACGACACACGGTGTCTAGAAGTGTATGTGTTTCTGAAGCAGCTGCCACACCTCTTGAACAGATTTTTCCAGCCCGCTGCATATGTCACAACACCTGCTGTCAACACTGCAATTGAAAACGTCTTGATGTGTCTGATGAGAATAATGAATGAAGCAGATGGGAATGGGATTTTAGCAGCTCCATCAGAAACACACCTGTTGTTCTGTGTGAAGCATGTCTGCTTCCTAGAGAAACCCTGAAGGCTTGTGCTGATGTGGCTAACCCTTAAATTGAGTTTTTGTTTTAGTTTGTGCTTTCAGTTCAGCAGCCAAAATCTCTCTCTTCCCAAAGAGTGTTATGCTTAGCTACTCAAAGTTAACAGCATTTGAGAAGAATTTGGCTGAATGAGGTGCCAAATGACCAACAACCCATATTGTTCAGTCTTTTTTAACATTTTAGATGAGAGGATTTTATATCTTATCCTATTATACGGAGTCTTCTTATCTGTCTAAACCTTTCACATCAGCGGTCAGAGTATGACTCAAGCCATGATTGTTGTCCAAATTTGTCCATAGTCATCATCCTTGGTATTGTGTTATTGGTACTTCATTTAACAGATTTTGTTCTTGTCTGACATGTTTTTGATAGTTTTGCCTCCTGCCCTTTTGTAATTTACCGTCCGTGTCAGCACTTTCCATAGAGTGACTTGACTTGCATCTGTCAAGCTACCGACTGCCCTCAGGTGACGTGAGTTCAGTCTGAATAATGGCAGGCAGAAAATGGAAAGTGCTTTCTCCAATTTTTATTGTTAATGTTCTTATTCTGTTCTACAATGTTTGTGCCACAATGTTTGACCTCCATTCATAGGGTCAAAGTTTAGCACTTGTGAAAATTCACTTCTGAGCTTGTGTGTTTTGGCTGTCTATGGAAAGATAATACTCCTCAGGTCAGGAAAATGCCCTTGTTAACCTCTTCTCTCTCTGTGTTGGATACCATTAAACACTCAAGTTGACTTTTAAGCACTATGTACTTTGGCATAATGGTGGATTTCATGATGTTTAGGAATAATTTTCAAATATCAAGCATTTATTAGTCATAGGGGAGAGTGGGGTGAGTTGTGCCAGTTTTTACTCAAAGTGACTTTAAAGTGAGGCCATGACAGTAATGCCTTCAACTTAAGGATGTACATGTATTTCAGGATGTTGTGCATCCCTGAGAATAATAACTTTGGATCTGAAATAAATAGTTTCAGAAATATAGCTTTTGGGAAAAAAGTGGTCTCATGGCACAACTTGCCCCTGGTGCGGGGTAAGTTGTGCCTTTTGGGGAAATATGTTGGGGTAAATTGTGCCAGTGCTTTCTGAAGTAAAACAGAACATTTTACTGTTATGAACCGTATGCTATATGAAAGCAAGACAAATTCAATACAAAATTACTAATTTAAGGTTTATTTAGATATTGTCACCCTGGAATACCATAGCATGCGTTTTTCCTACTATGGTCAATTGCATAGGGATTTTGTATTGAACGTAACTCTGGATCACAGTGTCATAGAGACAAGGGGGCGGGCTCATTTTACTCAGACGACCAATCAGTCTCTCAGGATCATTGTGAAGCTATCAAGCTACGCCCTAGCAACCATTTAGAGCACCATAGCAACACAATATATGATATTTGTGAATCATTTCAGGCAAAAAAGGCTTTGGCAATAGATGCCTATTGACAGAACGCTGTCTGTCAATTATGTAACATAAGAATAAAGTTACTAGGCTAATTTCTAAACATCCTATTGTGACTTAGGCCACTTAAAAACTGAATAAAACTTCTCTTTATTAACATAGTGCAAACTCAAAACTGAAATCAGTGTTAGCTAAATTAAACAAATAGCAGGTAGGCCTAAGTCAAACACTGATGAGGCATGCCCATCTCCTCACTTCTCAAGATTATCCCCTGTGAGTATGTAGGTCTCTAGGTGGTCTGGATCTGGCACAACTTACCCCATGCCCTTTGGCACAAATCACCCCAGACCCACAAGTTTGAATAATTAGCATGATCCAGCAGTTAAGAGCTAACATCATGCTAACTGTATAGACTCATTGTGTAGCCTACTAAAGCACTAAAACATGTGTGAAATGTTTTCAAACTTGTCTATAATTGTCCAGACACTACAATCAAAAAACCTTAATCATAGAAAATTTACTTTGAAAGGGAAAAAAACAGTTTTTTGCACTAAAATTTGCTTAACTCTAATGCCATGTATCTCTCTTCTTTGGAGGATGAGTAAAATTGATTGATTTTCAAAATTATGTGGTCACATGACCAAATTATTCTATGGTTTTCCAGAACAAGGGGTGGAACTACTTCCCCCCCTGGCACAAATCACCCCACTCTCCCCTACTGTTCAAAAGTTTGGAGTTGGTCAAAATGTTTTAGTTTTTTAAAAAAAGTCTCTATACTCACCAAGGCTGCATTTATAAAAAGTTAAATATTATTTCAGTTTAAAATAACTGTTTTCTATTTTAATATATTTTAAAATGCATTTTATTCTTGTGATGACAAAGCTGAATTTTGAGCAGCCATTACTCTAAGTCTTCAGTGTCACATGATTCTTCAGAAATCATTCTAATATGCTGATTGATGCTCAGGAAACATTTTTTTATTATTATCAATGTTGAAAACATTTGTTTTGTTAAATATGTTTGTGGAAACTGAGATACAGATTCTTTGATGAATTGAAAGTTCAAAAGAACAGCATTTATTTGAACCGGCTTACGTTTTACAAGAAAATGCTATTTCAGTTTTTCTTGCTTCAGTTACTTGCTGTTTTTTTGTAATGAACTGTGAAATTTGGTAGCAATTTCTAAGTAAAAATGGATTCTTCCCGGCTGATGTCTTGCCTCCCTACATCATTTTTAATCAATAAAAGGTAGTGTGTTTTGTGGGGTTTAGGGGTTAAAGTTTATAGTCTGGGAACTGAAAGGTTAAAGCACTCAAACCCCAGGTGGATTTAGTAAGTTCATGGCCATTCTGTTCTGTTCAGACAATTTCATGTTAAATGTTAAATCATGCTCAGACTGAACTAGGTTACTGCAACACAGAACTGAGAATAAACAGAGACCACGTTATCTCAGTTTGGACCCTGTAACCATAAATTGATGTTAAGTAGGAGTGCATCTTGACACTCCATAATGATTTCCTCCTTCTTCTGTCCTCTCTTTTTCATGTACTTAAGTCCCATGTCTCCTTTCTTATTATTTTTTACTTCTGCAGCTGATTTGAATACAGATCCTCTCTACTCTCTCTTTCTCTCTTCTTCTTGTGAAGATGGATGGGTTCTGAGCGGAAGTGGAGTGCAAGGCTTTTGGGTCACTAATTAAAATCTCCAGAAAGCCCATTGAAACTCTTATGCTTGACATCCATCATGGTGTCAAAACTCCTACATATGATAATGAATGCTCTCGGATGAAATCTCATGACTTTGTGAGATTGTGTGTGTGTGTGCAGGGGGGTCTTTTTTTTTTTTTTTTTTTTTTTTATAATGTAAAACAGATGCAGTGATGGAACGTATTTTATCAGACTATTCTTGTTTTCTCCACCCTCTCTCTGTCTTCTTTTTCCATTTCCTACTGGGGTTTAAATGTGACCTGTGTTCAAAAGTAGATCTATTGTGCATTTGTGGACCTACTACATCGACACATATGCACAGATGTGGTGCTTATCTGTGTAACAAATACACTAATGATTGTATTTAGAAGCCCATGTTTAGCAGTGATTATGCCAAATCTCTGGATTATTCATTTTAGCTGGATGAATGATTTTGAAGTTTAATGAATGACGAGAAGTTCGAATGAAACTGAATATGACATGTTTGCAGATATAGAGAGGCTGCTTGGTGCCAGGATTCCAAAGAAAACAGCTGGCTGGAGTTTGCTGTCGATCTTGCAGGAAAAAACATTTGGGCTTTTTGATTGGCCACTTTTGTTGTACCTTGATAATTGGTTCAGTTTATCTCGATGACTCTTCTCACACATTGAACTATGGCTATGTTTGTAATTGCGTACTACTCTTATTATTTAGAATCCAAGTTTCTTGTATATGCTGGAAATATTTTTTCCATCAAGCAGAGCATTGATCCTTGTGTTTCAGCTGAGCAGTCATGTAAAATACCTCTGGGCAGTTCTCAAAGTCATTTGTGACCCTCATCATGTGTTAACAAAACACAAGCGCTCTGGGTAAACAAAGCCAAGTGCCCAGTGCATGCTGACTCAACCTTTGCAGAGCAGTCGCGATGTAACTAGAGCATTTGAGGAGCTAAATCTAAGAGCATTCCAAAGTAAATTAATTTATTCAGCAGTTGGTGACTTATTATGTTAAGGACTAGTGCCTTGTATCCCCTTGGAAGCAAACCACAGTGAGTGAGATGATAAGTAATCTTTATGTGAGTAAAGACAGAAAGCAAAGGAAAAAAAATTAAAAGAAGGCCCAGAGCCTTGCATAAAATATGAAGCGTGATAAATTCTCTGGATGTAATCTGTCATAACATTTGTTATGGAAAGTTACAGTTTATGTACAATCCATTTGGGTGACAAAATGCAGATGTGAATACTTTACATATATTAAATTCTATGTTAAATGTAAAATCACCCAGTGCAAGGACAACTATTGAATAGACCATGTGTTGTGTGTGTAATATACATTTTGAAGGCTTTAAATATATTTGAATGGTGTGCAGCTTTTTCTGTACTCCAGTGCTTGTCATTCCCAAAAACGGACCGGTTTTGTTCGCTGAGGGAGTGCGGCCCCATGGGAAGGCATGACTCAAAACTTAAATATAAAACTGGGTGTAGTGCCTTAATAGTGCTCTGCTCTGAGAACCGCGCAAATCAGACTTTAATGGAGGCGAGGGAGAATTTTTATACATTTTTATGGTCCTCTTGGGTCTTAGAGGCAATATATATATATTTTTTTTAGCTTGTCTTTTATAGTGATTTATTTAGTCTTGTTTGGTATGTATTTGTGGCATGCATGTACAAATGCATGTAATTCAATTGTTATGTGTTTGCCCCGTAGACTTCCAATTAAAGTTTTTATTATTGTTATTATTACTTATTTTTTTATTGATTGATTTGGCAAATTAAAAAAAAAATTCACCCAATTTTGCCGTTGAGCAACATTAAGTTATGGTTTAGGCTGCTCATATGTTTTAATGACTTTATATGCTTATAACATTTGAGCTAATAATTATTACATTAAATTACATTACATTATATTATATTATATTATAATGGGATTTGTCATGAGCACAAATGTGGCATTTAATATAATTTAAGAGCTAGAGCTACAGCGGAGATGAACATGAACAATCAGTAACAAGTCAAATTTGTGTCTGTTCCTCACACAAATCTGAAACTTTTTCTGGACTTCAGATGTGACGATTTTGAGAATGTATTTAAGTGTGCAGTTATGTGATGCCAACATAATAAGCCATTCTGTTGACTATGTCTCCATTTTGTTTTTCACATGGCTGGCTGCTTTTTTAATAAACAGATGCTACTATTATAGGGCACTGAGGGCAGCAATTCTCTGTGTTTTACTGGTCATATTTTATAGGTGAGCATTCAGAGACACTTAATCTCTGGTATTAACTCAGATTCCTGTTCAATCCTTTAAACAGGCCTCTACAGTGTACCTCAATATAAGACAGTCTGTATATAAAAAAAAAAAAAAAATGAAACCTGCCTTTAGACTCGACTTTAAACAAGGACCTACTCAGACCCTGGATGCATTCGCTATAGTGGCATCAAGAATTCTTTGGTTTATTTTTTCTGCACTCATGCCCCACCACACAAGATGTAGAACCTTTGGCGTCTGCACTTGCAGCCCTAAATCTTGACAAATATGGTCCTAATCACAAAACTAGTTGTTTCCGACTGCAGGTCGTATTTAGGACCCAAAAAAAACCCCAAACCTTTTTTTTTCACAGGCAGGCTAACTGGCTTCTAGCCTCCTACCTGCTGCTGCTCTTGCCTGTCATAGTTTCCACTGTGGGAGGAACATTGCTTCGCTCAAAAGAACCCCATTCATGCTAAACCTTTTGAGACAGAGATAGAGAGAGTTTGTGTTAGCCATTCAGGCTTTACTTTGAGGGATGAGGAAGCCTGTAGATAAGAAGAGTGTTGAAACTCAGTGTTGGGCCCCTTTGTGAGATGAAATAAACGATTGAATGCTCACGGTAAGGGGCATTTTCCCCATTGAAATCTAAGTTCTAAAGAACTATTGCAAATTCCAACACATGATTGTTTCATGTAGAGGTTATACATTTCCTTTACGGTTCAAAAGTTTTATTTTAGAGTTAGAGGTGTATAGGCTTACCAGCAACAGTTGTTTTCAGGTCCTGTTATAAACGGCATTGTATTTCAACTGCATGGTCTATAGGCGCGTTTCCATTACAGATTTGCGCAAAACTTTAGCGATTTTTTTCTAAATGTCGACAAAAAACTATTGCGAAATGACGGCGTTTCCATTATCTCGCGATAAGTTAAATCATTCCAAAAACCATGGCAACGGACGTTGGTAGGTTTATGTACTATATCTCAGCCACTGCACTAGCCATTATTTTTAATCGAAGGAGATGTAAACGTGTTTTCCAAGCATTAATGGTAAGGAACGACCCTTATTACTTGTGAGCGGCACGTATGAGGAGTTTCTGGGTGTTTCTCCCTCATATCTGCTTCGAGGTCTTGATTGTGGCATTTGAGGTTTAGAATCCATTATTCCTGTAATTCTTTTGTCTTATATGAATTTGATAAAGAACTCTGTCTCGTATTCTGTCCAAACACACCGCGTCATCTACGTCAGGTGACCTGTAAATGTGCAAAAACTGTTTCCATTGCAAATTTGTGAAATATTTCTTTTTCGAATTGCCTGAAAAACCACCTCATGAGAGCGTAAAAACTTTTTTGCGATAAATGGGAGTTTTTGCGAAATTACGTGTTTCCATTAAGCGTATTCTCAATTCTCAATTTCAATTTGCGCAATTTGAAGGGTAATGGAAACGCGGCTTATGATGCATCAATCTATCTATCTATCTGTCTATCTATCTATTTCGCTCTACCTCTCTATCTATCTGTTTTATTTGTTCTGTCTGTCCATCGTATATATTGATTGCTTGTTCGTTCTGTCTGTCTATCGTATCTATCAGTAGTTCGTTCATTCGTTTCTGCCTACCTATCGTTCTATCTGTCTGTCTGTGTATCTATCTATTTCGCTCTACCTCTCTATCTATAATTTATTCGTTCTGTCTGTCTATTGTATCTATCGATCGCTTGATCGTTCTGTCTATAGTATCTATCAGTAGTTTGTTCATTCGTTTGTTCTTTTCTGCGTGTCTGTCTGTCTATCTGTGCTGTGTATGTATGTATCTATCTATCATCTCTCTATCTATGTATCATTCACTCTACGTCTCTCTATCTATAGTTTGTTTGTTCTGTCTGTCTATCATTTTATTTGTCTGTCTATCGTTCTACCTGTCTGTTGTTTTTATCTGTCCGTCCGTCCATCGATAGATGGATTGTCTTTCATTCTGTCTGTCTATCGTTCTATCTGTTTGTGTATCGTCCTATCTTCCTGAAGTTCCATCTTTCAGCCTGTCGTTCCGTCTATCTATATCTGCCTCTCGTTCTGTCTTCTCGCAGATTTATTTTCTGTCACTCGTCAGAACATCTGCTGATTTTTACCAAGTCGAGTAATTTGCTAAGTGCCCCGGTCAATCATTTATTTCTGCTGAAAGAAGAGATGCTAAAGGAAGGGAAGGAGTGGATGTTCGTTGCTCATTAGGCATTATGTTCACAGGTGCACTGGAGTATTTCCATTTCTAAAAGCTTAAATTATAAATTGGCCAATCTTTGGATTGCGTGCTTGTTCATTGATACGCCAGTGTATTGCTCCCATTGGTCTTGGATCTTTTTTGGACATGATAATTAAAACGTTTTAAACCCTAATTAAACCCTGATCACTGTATTCATCCACACGCTGTGTTTCTTCCTCTTTTAATATAGGTTCACTTACAGTACATGGTGATTTCTGTCGGCCTCCAAAACATCTCAAACCCTAGTCATAATCACAACACACCAGGAGTGGCAGTATAAAGACAGCCCTATTCATTTATGTTCAGCCCTTGCTGCAAGTTTGACTCATTTCTTGGATGAGCACATGGCCAAACAAAGCATATCCTCCACGTCATCGTTCATGCTAAGACAGAGAGCAGTCACAACACAGAAACAGCTGCTCTGTACAGTCAGTTAAGTGTCTTGTTCAAGGGCATAATGACTGAGCAAGATTTGAACCCACGTCTCATTGTTTACTGCCATGTCTCATTAGCATAAGTATTCTAGTTATGCCCACAGAGACTGTTCGAACACTGCTGTTTATATGACTCTTGGTGGAGTCCCTGCATCTGACTGTATACTAAACATTTCTGCTGAGATAATGAGAGGTCAGAGCTCTGACACATAGAGGTTAGCGTTTGTAACCTTGCACACTGAGCGTCTGTGAAAACTTTTGTCACTTTACATTACTGAATTTTTATTTTTTTTATAAGTAATGGAATGAGCTGCTGTGAAAAAATGGATAAGAGAACTTTATATTAAACACTTCAATTGAGGTCATAATAAACAACACACATGTGAGATGCCTCTTTTTGTTTATCTGATGAGAAAATAAGATGATCAGCAGTTAGTGACGTGTTTTGCAATGTGAAGTTGGATCAGGCCACGTGTCTGTGGGAATTGTGCTGGCAGATTTTCAGCAAACAATGCATGTTATAGCTCTATTGTGCATTAGTAATCTGTGCCTCCCGTTGTGTCCATGCAGAAGAACGGATGGTTCTCAGAGCTGTAGTCCCATAATTCACGCAAATCCCTTCATCATCTCCTCCAGCTGCAACGTAAGAGTTCCCCACAATGAATGAGACTCTTATGCCCGTTCTTACATGAGTAGTGTAGTTATCTCGGAAGAATTTTCAGTTGAAGACTATGAAGAATATTGCCAGTGTTCCAAATTAAAGTGTGTTCACTGTGAGACATTAAAATGAGGGTAATATAGGCATGTTATTTTGAATTGGTTTTGTACTTAAAAGAACCCCTGTGGTGAAAATCATGTTTGTAATGTTGTTTATATGTCTGTGTCTTTAATATGCTTTCAGACAAACCATGTGCAAATTCATCAGTCACACCATTGCTGAATATTTTCTCCTCAAAACTGTAATGTGCCAAAGACAGTCTCAAAAACGTGGTTTGAACCAATTTTTTATTACAATTTTAACCAATATTTCCCCTTGCCATTGTGTAGCATTTAAACCCATTCCACTGAAGTCAATGGGGGGGAAATCTGTGTGAGCCGCCTTTGTCTGATTTTGACATAAACCTATGTTTCCCCCCCATCTCTCTCATTGTGAGATTGATTGTTGTGCAGAAATATACTGGAAAACTTGAATTTCCATCAGACGGCTGTTAAAGTTTTACTGCAGGTGAATAGTTTTAAATCCTGAAATCTTCTATGTTCTAAAAAAAGTGCATCTGTCGATTTTGTGCTGATTTTGCTGTGTACAGTCACTCTACTGTTTCTCTGTCTCTGAAGCTCAGCATTCACTGACATTTCTGTCGACCAAACGGAGAGAATGCGCTTAGATTTGGTGTCCTATTTTTGTGTGTCTGTGGGGAGAGAAAGCAGAGTGTCTCTTTGACACACACCTCATGATTCCTCGACTCCCTTTAACTCTTCTCATGGGAAGACATTACGCTCTCTCCTGTCTGTTTCTCTCAGAGGAGTACGTCTGCCCATTCCATCATCCTGCTTTTATTCCCGTTTTTCTCTCACAGCATGGAAATATTTCAGCATCTCCATTCCTCTTTTTACACACGTTTTGAGCTCCATTGCATTATGTCGTGGTGCTCAAGAGTATCAGTTTTTTCCTTTTTGTCTCTGTCTCTCTTTCATTCTAGGTTGTGTGCATCAGCTTTGAATTCTCTCTCTCTCTCTCTCTCTCTCTCTCTCTCTCTCTCTCTCTCTCTCTCTCTCTCTCTCTCTCTCTCTCACTCTCTCTCTCTCGCTCTCTCTCTCGCTCTCGCTCTTGGAGGCTGAGAGCATTTTGCTCACTCCAGACAGGTCTCTTTTATCGTAGTTTTAAATTGAAGTATTGTTTTATTATTTATAATAAAAATATATGTATATATTTTTAAATCCATTTTCTAATTCTGCATCTGTCTGGGAGACATACATGCTTAAAAGTGCATTCTTAACAAATCAGACAAAAAATGTATAAGCATTTTTTTTTTAATATATCATTTTTTGAATGCGTCAGTTTTATCAAGATGGGCCAGTTTTTGTTTTTAAAGGGACGACTGACTGTTCTTACTGCAACCAGCTGCTAATCGTCAGAACCCTGATTGGATTAACGTAGTAACATAATAATACTTTTTTCAACAAGGATGCATTAAATTGATCAAAAGTAAAAAGAAAAAAGTTTTTGTAGGAAAACATTTCTATAAGTAAATTCTGTTCTTTTGAACATTCTATTCATCAAAGAATCCTGAAAGAAGTATCACTGTTTTTCCACACAAAAAACATTGCATTTTCACATTTATAAATGTAATTTATATTAAGCACCAAATCAGCATATCAGAATGATTTCAGAAGGATCATGTGACACTGAAGAGTAATGACTGCTGAAAATTAAGCTTTGCTATCACAAAAATAAATTACTTTTTAAGGTATAATTAAATATAAACACGGTTTTTAAATTGTAATAATATGTAACAATATTCCTTTTCTTCTTTTTTTTTATTTACTGTATTTTCAATTAAATAAATGCATCTTTTGCAAACATAAGCTTCCTTCAAAACATTAAAACATCTTACCGACCCCAAACCTTTGAACGTATATTTACATATTAAAGCTCCAATATGTAACAATTTTGTAATAAAATTTCCGAAAATAACTTGCACAGTGTGATTTATATTTCCTCCAGTTGTGTACTTACAATATCTTAAAAGTCTCCAAAGATTTTTTATTTCAGAGAAATTCCGATTTTAAATAACTGTCCGTCCCGGAAAAGAAATGTCGCCTCTCAGTGACGCAATGTCCGCACTATCCTTTTTTTTCCGGTGTGGACCATGTGATATTCCACCACACCAGAACATCACATGGTCAAATGCGGAAGTGGTGGTTATAGCGTTATAGCCATAGACTGTATGGTTATAGCTGTTATGGATCACGATTACTCTTTGGCGAGTATTGAAGTGCCAACAAAACGAAAGCGTCCATATTCAGATACACGCAGACTGTGTGACAAACGGAGGAATAAAACCCGGATAAATATCGGCCAGGCGTTTTCAAGATGGAGAGAGCTGCGCGACAATCTTGGACTTGACAGAGACTCTGCTCTCGCGAGTGTATTGATAGACAGGTAAGCAAATCAAAAAAAAATGTTTTACTGTACAAGTAACGTAATAGTTACAGTAAAGATGATTTTAATAGATATGACTTAATGACAAATAGCTGTAAGTTGTAACGGGATAATATAGCTTAACATTTCACGTTTCTTGCAGTTCATTAATTATGATGACATAAAATAATACGATCAGACATACAGGTAATACAAAAACGAATAAATTACCTCATCCGTGATCATGATTCATTAATTCCATTTAGATACATCGCTAGATGGTGATAACGCATTAAAAACGACATCTCCCATCGTCACCTCCTTCATAGCGTCATCAAGCTTCGCCTTTGTTATTGTTGGAAACTGCGCCCTCTTGTGGTCAATTTTTTACATATTGGAGCTTTAACCAGAAATGGATCATGATGGTCAATTAAGTGACCAACAAGTTGACCTTTTTTTTTTTTTATCCAGCTCCCAGCCTGAACTATGGCATTCGTTTTTACGTACAAGGTTATACAAAACAGAGAGCATTTACATATAAACATTTCAAAGAGAGAGAAGCAAAAACAGCCTAACTGATAAAATGATATAGTTTTATGAACTAAATTCTGACTGTGTTTAAACTAACATTATAAATGTCCTTGAGCACATATGTTAGAAGCTTCAAATACAGCCACTTTAATAGATTGGTCTTTGCATACTTTTCTGTGTAGAAGATGTCTAATGTCTAAGAGACTTAGTCTTTACTAAAGCACCGTTGAACTGAAACAAACCCATGAGGAGAGCGTGGCTGAGGTATTAATACATCAAAAGAGTGATTTTTATTCCTAAGATTGTATCTCATCCCTCGGTGAAAGCTTTGCTAAATCTGGCTCTTAATTATGCTAATATATTATCATTTGTTAAGGGAAAGCACAGCCGTGATTAGTGATTTTCAATACTGGTCTCTCATGTTGCTCATCTGATAATATGCTGCTTTTGAAAGAAAGATGATTAGACTGAAATTGTGATTAAAATGTGCTCTTTATGTGTCTATAATGCATTAGGGCTCCGGAATAAAGTGCCAGATCTTTTACTACAGTGTCAGAATGTCTCCCGCGTGGCACTCAGAAATGTGTTTTTATTGCCGTTTGACCTCTGACCCAAAAACTGTCACTGGGAAACTTAAGCTTGGCATTTTTTTCCTGCAGTTATTTCTTGCATCGCAGAGAGCGTGTATTCATTTTCATCATGTCTTATTGAACAGCTCTGAGGCTGGTCTTTGTGCAGCGGAGAACATTACAGAATGTCAGAATAGAGACAAATTGGATGGAGGCCATGGGAAAGGAGCAATTATGGGTGATTTCGCATTGCCTACTGTAAGACCAGAAGCAATATTCACATGACATTTCATTATGAGAGTAGAGTTTTGTGCTCAGTTCACCTTGACTTAACTTGACTAATTTTTTTGAGCTGTCGTCATTCCTCTCGAGGAGATGTCAATCATCCTCATCTGGAGAGAGAGGAGGTGATCTCAGAAGTGCCAAAGTAAACAATCTGCCTTTCTCTCTCTCTCTCTCTCTCTCTCTCTCTCTCTCTCTCTCTCTCTCTCTCTCTCTCTCTCTCTCTCTCTCTCTCTCTCTCTCTCTCTCTCTCTCGTCTATCAGCAACTCCTGCTGGAACAAAGGCAGTTCCTCTTTGAGACTGAAGTTTTGAGAGATTTCCACTGAGCGGTCATTACTGCTGCAGCCAAACTGATTTCCTTCCATTCTTATGTGGGGAAATGTCTCAGACACTTCTTAATGTGTAGATTAGATAGATGGAGAGGAACATTTGGGCCGAGAGAAAGACAGCGATTGTGTTCATTCCTCATCCTTGTTCCTTGTCTCAGTTTTATTCACCGTCCTTGCAAGAGGCCTGCGTTTAGCGCACATGCACTAATTGCAGTGGGCGTTTTTGTGCTATTTATGCTTTTGTTGTACATTGTTAGGACTCCTCACACGTTTGTGCTTTGTTTAATGAGTATATGGATTTATTATGCAAAATCATATCCTGGCAGCGTTGATTTAGATGCAAATTAAAACATAACAAAAATCTTCAAAGGAAAATTCCGTTGTCTTAGATGTTCTTCTAAATTAAAGATGATCATTAATAGGTTTGCACAAAATATTTCCGAGCATGTTCTGGTTTACGTATATGGTCTATGTATATATTAGTGTTATATTAACATTAGTGGAGCATACTCTTATTATTGCTCATACTTGGGGTTACGTATTAGACTTTTGGACAGTAAGCAACCTAGCAACATGCTAAAAACCACTCAAGTCAAAACTTAGGAACACTCCAACAAACGGGCCAGCAACACCATTCATTTTTTTCTGTTAATGTAAAATCTATTTTTATTTGAATCTGTATTCAAATAACCGCCCTCATCAGTCTGTATGAGTGACCCCGCATTTAGATGATCCATCTTGCATAATATTCACACTCTCTGAGTCATTCAGGTCAAGGGTTTCTGGATTGTTGAATATAATAGCCTTTAGTGCTTAGAAACACGGCAAGATCTCTTGTGTAAAATTGACTGCTGTGTTCAGGCAGTTTTACCCATGATTCTCAGCTAAAGTAAGCTAAACTGCTTAATTCTGTTCTGTTTGCTGTGCACATATTAATGCCAAGGAGAGACAGGAATTCTGGGTGAAGAGATTTCTCATCTGTTTCTCAGATTGTTCATCTCCCGCTCACCGCCACTATCTCTCTATGCTTCATTCCTCTGTTGGAGTGGATGGATTTGTGTGCTGTAAATAGCAACACCTGTTCAGCAGAGATTAACAGGAAGCAAAGGGTTATTCTGGGCATAAGGAGGTGTCCTGTGTATGTGTGTGTGTGCTGTAGGTTCTGCATAGTGCTGAAACAGTATAGAGGTTAGAAGATCAGATTGGCTGAAAGAGAGAGACTGCATGTCCCTGTAGTAACTGGAGAGCACACATATGGGGAGGTATTTTTGAACATTAAAAGAGCTTCATAAAATGTGGTCAATTACTCGCTCCAGATAATGGGCATGTGTTTAAAGGGCCATTGATACAGTCCTGAATGTGGTAAAATTATTCATTCTTGAAATCCAATGCCAGTTTGGGTAATGCTATCTTTTATTTTGGATGTTCTGAGTTTTACACATTTGTTGTTGCAATTTATTTGGCGCTCCTTTTGGCACACTTGACTTGAAAACTGTGTGTGTCTGAACGGGCAAGTGTTGTGAGCTATTTATAACCATATAGCTGTTCTTTGCTGGGTTAAGTTGTGCCACACGTTTGTACAGTAAATTGGAACGCCTACTCTGGGTTAATTTTCCTTCAGCCTTGCTTAGTTTTGTAATGTATGGTTATTTAAGCATTTTTATATGCATTGCTAGACAGTTGATGCAACACTTACAGAGATTATATCATACTGAAATCTTCCTGCAACACCTCAGCCATTCATTACTGGTATGCTCTGTAATTTTTCTCCGAAAAGTTTTGTGCACAAATAAATGACTAGTACTTTTGAAAAATATTGGCTCAGACTCATAGGAAAATCCAGCGCGAGTCATTATATTGAGGCTGGCATATTGAGATTAAATGTCCAGCCGGACACCATTTACTTAAACGCTATCATTCAAAGGCAACTTGCTGTATATCTGCCCATGCAACAATGAACAATTTGTGTAGGCACCTTTAAGAATATCAGTTTGGTTGAACACACACTCTCACACACACACACACAGACGACTGTTTGCCCTCTTTCTAAACCACTCACTCCATCTCTCTGTCTCTATCCAGATGGCTTAGTGTGGGTTTTGGCCCAGACACACATTGGTAACACACACACACACACACACACACACACACACACACACACACACACACACACACACACACACACACACATACACATACACACACACACACACAGTAATCAGTTTAATAAGGAACCAGGCTCTTAAAACACTATTGAAGGGGGTGGATTGGAATCCACTGCAGCTTCAATGTATATTTAATGAGTGATTATAATCAAGGTATTAATCTATAATTTTTCCTTCTAAATATCAAATGAGTTGAATTAGGCCATGAGACGGGACCCCAAATTTGGGCTACCGGTACCATTTTGAGGGATTAAATTTCTTTTTGATTTTCGTGAAGGTACACATCTCTAGTGTTGGAAAATGTGTGATAGCATCCGATCCATGGTAGCTTTCATGAGAAATCAACACTTATATCATCCTATCTCAAGGTAAGGTGTTCAGTGATTACAAAAGAGAAAAACGCTTCTATAATCCAAACGGTTGTTTTTTGCATTAGAAGAGGCAGTGTCGGGGCTTTAAAATGATGTGTCAACCACCTTTCTAGGCCTCTGGGGCGCTGAGAAACTTTGAGTTGAAAATCGTATTGAACAACAGTTTATGGTGATATGGCTGTTTTGTTTTGTGTTTTGATCCCATGCTTTTTCTGATTTGGACTTTTTCACGGAATTCTACTTGAGAATTTTGTGCAAGTACTTTTCTGGAGGTGTGATAATCAAATGTTTTATGCTGTTTCAGGCTTAGTGGTGGTGCTATCCACTTCAACATGGAAAAGGAGAAGGGAATGCCAGAAGACAAGTGTATCATACACCATGCTTCCTCAGGCTCTGATACTATACAAATACAAATTTGGACAAACTCAATACTCTTATACAAACTCCTATACAAATTTCATTTATCCTTTTTCTTGACATATGTTTGAAAATCGTCCTCCGTAACCAAAAACTACCTTGAATCTAATGCTATCACACATTTTTCAAATACAGGGTCAGTCCTACACAAAAATCACCATGCGGTTTAATCCCTCAAAATGGTTACCGAACCGATGAACCCTCTTTCTCACGGCCTAAATGACTTCTCTGGAGATTTTACTTTGTTATAGAAGTTACCAGTGTGATTACTGAAATGTTCTTTTCATGTATTCTTTAATGTCTGTATTTGATATCTGAATGCAGTAACAGTGCTTGCTTATTTAGCCCGGCTTCCAGAAATGAAATAGGGACTTGTTTTGTGTTTGAGAAAGGTCTTCAACGTGTTAAAACATTGAAGCCAATAGTTTAAGGGACCCTGTCTTTGTTAAAGCCTTACTTTCCAGTTAGACTAAAGTGTCCTCTCCTTGAGAGAAAGAACGCATTATCTTGATGTTTTGAGAGGACTCTCCTGTTTATAGTTTGAGTCTGGCCAAATCCAACCTTGGAAAAGCTGTGTGTCGGGGTGTGTGTGTTAGTCTTCTTGGTTACAGGTTAAGGAACCACTGGCATTATTGGAGATTGAGTTATTGTTCTGGACATGCTGGCGGCCAGCATCCCAAATCTGCGACCTGGAAGGTCACGACATGCCTAACTTCAGGGTCCGAGTGTCAGCTGCATAATCGATGGAGATATGCTTCAGTCTATCTGTATATGTGTGGAAAATTACTATATTTATCTATTTCTTAGCCAATCAGAAGAGCAACCTGAAGCAAGGACGTAACTTAGACCTTGGTGTAGGGTACAATTGCTGTGATCTTTGTAACTGGCCTACGAACGCCTGTGTCTTGAAGCTGACTACTGCTGATGAAACTACAAACTATCTTCAGTAAAACTTTTCTTTTATTTATTATAATTCTGATTCCGGGTCTTCTTTCGAACATTTGGTCCTTTGGTCCTAAACTGTTACCCCCTAACACTATTTACACTATATGTTACATCTGACATTGAGTTTTAAACTTCAGATGGTTGTCATTTTGGTAATGTTCCTAGAAAAAAACCCTTTACAAATGCTTTGTTAAACTATTCAGGCATATGGCCAGCACATTGCCCTTGTATTGCCTGATTGTTTGACAAAAATATATTTTATTATAAGAGGGGAAAATACTTTTTTTTTTTTTTTTTTTTTTTTTTACAAGAAAATATATTATCCAGCTGCTCTCTCTGGTCAATGTTTAGAGATGTCGTTTTTATGGCATAGTGTCTGTTTATTTAAACCTCATTTAAATCCAGATACTTTTCCTAGCAATATGGTATTAAATAATTCATTGTGTTTCCTTTCTACAACAACAAAGCAAGATTTAGAAATCACAATATCTAGTTTAATTGAAGTTTTTCTTTTTTATTTAGCAAGTGTTTTCCAGCCATCCATCCATCCCGTTCTTTACATCATTTATCACAGTTTTTCCTTTCTGCAATAAAGCAATGGTTTAAAAATCACAACATCCTTTGAAATGCATGTGTTTCGTAGGCATATTTACAGACACAGACAATCTCTCTCCCTCCTATCCTCTGTACATGATAGATAGATTGTCTATTGTGAGTTCTGATTGCTAAAGCGAGTTATTGTGTCTCTTTGTGGCCCTCAGCATGTGAAAGCTCCCCATTGTGCTGAGGGTCTCTCTCTCCCCTCCCTCACCCCCCTCTACTTTGATTATGCGGGTCATGACAGGCGATAAGACTTTCTACAGTCTTTTTTATTACAGACAGAAACACCTAGCTGGATTGTCTCATTTAATCTAGGAGCTTTGTAAGCATGTGATCAATCTCAGCAGACAGACAGGAAGGAAGATAATATTGCAGAGCTCGTGAGCTTAGAATTATAAGGTTCTATCTCCACTTTTGGTCGAAATTGAGTTTTTGACATAATCTGATCTATTAGGTGTTTATTAATTGCTGTGTGGTGTTATTTTTGTAAAAAAAATATTTTGTTAGTAGTTATTAATAAAATAAAAAGGTTCCATCTCTCCATTGCCAGCTGGGATGTAAAAACTTTGATGCTCAATATCTCAGAACTACCCTAAACGGAGATAGAACCTTATAATTCTAAGCTCACGAGCTGTCATCGTGAGTTTGTTTTAACCTTGCAATCTTTTTAATTCACAGTGCGTTTGTGCACATTTTTCCTATATGAACACGGTATAGTCAACACTACAGCTATATTTATCAAACGATATACTGTTATGCCACATTTGTGTTCCAGATGCAGTGTACCTTAGCCAGTATCACCATATCTTGCTGTTTTCCACCACAGCGAAACGACCCACGTCAAACATGATAGTAAATCAGGCCTTTGCATTCTACATGCTCACAATGATTCTGTTCCCACTTACATGTGCCTGTGTGCTGGCATAGTGCGTGCATGTGTGTGTAGATCAGGCCTAATGTGCTTTTAATGTGCGTGAAGCTACGTAAAGAAAGCAGTAAATCAGAGGGAAAGGAGAAGTTCTGCTAGACCAAAACAAGATTGTGTAACTTGGCGGGAACCGATCCAGGAACAGACCTACTCATGCACTAATCAAAAACTCTATGAGAACAGAGCTAATCTAGCCGTATTTAACATTAGAGGTGTGGCGTAGTGGTATGCACAGTCTAGACACGTTAAAAGGGATAAAACATTTCAATTCTGTCATTGTTTACTCACTATCAAGTTGTTCCAAACTTGTGTGAATTTCTTTCTTCTGCTGAACACAAAAGAAGATATTTTGAAGAATGTCTGTAACCAAACAGTTGATGGACCCCACCGACTTCCAAAGTATTTTTCTTCCAGTTTTGGATTTGTGTGTGTGTGTGTGTGTGTGTGTGTGTGTGTGTGTGTGTGTGTGTGTGTGTGTGTGTGTGTGTGTGTGTGTGTGTGTGTGTGTGTGTGTGTGTGTGTGTGTGTGTGTGTGTGTACTGTTTGTCTCGTGAGGTGTAGTGACCACACAGCAGGTTTCAGATCAGTGACTTTTGACCTCATTCATTCAGTTGGACAGGTTTATAGAAATGCTAGCATTTGTCTCATGGACCTTATCTTCTCTTAGCAAACACTCAGCTGAATTGAGTCTGACACAAGCAACAGTTGAGTAAACATTGTTTGACGGTGCAGGTTTTTCCCCTCTCTCACTTAGACTCATTCTGTCTGTACTTCCGTTCAGGAAGTGGCTAGAAAATGGTTGAAAAATGGTTTCCAGCTACTTGGATTCGTTCAACGATATGCTTGAAGATACGTGTGTCTACACATTCGTGAGTGTGTGTAAATGTGTGTAGTTTTGGCAGAGGACACACAAATAAATAGTGTCTCTTAAGGTCAAGGAGAAAGAAGATATTAAGTCCCAGTACTTGGCAGCCACTCCATCTGGGTCATTCTCCAAGCCAATCTAAATGCCTAGATGTCATAAGAATGGATGGGGTTTTATTCTTATCACTGTGTGTCATACACTGCTGAGGATTTTGATTCACCCCAGTGACTCAAATCTTTTAAATCAGTGCACCAAAGAGATTTTGATTTGTTCAGTGACATTTTTTGGCAGTGATGCCATTATGCCAGTAGGTGAGTGTCTTTTGTGTGTGTTATGAGTGAGTGACTGAATCGTTCACTCCAATGATTTGCTATAAAGCAGTTCATGATGGAAATAATATAATTTTTTAATAGTTAACAACCTAAAATAACAGTGTCTGCAACAGCAGATCTATATATATATATTTTTTTTTTCAGTTTTGTCAACTGCTGAGCACGTCTTCAGTCAAGTTTTAGGATAAAGAGACAAGCCTAAATCCATTACCCGTAGGGTTTTTTATTTTATTTTTAATGCTTTAAAAAGTATCTTATGTTCACCAAGGCTGCATTTATTTGATCATAAATGTAGTTTAAACTGTAATATTGTGAAATATTATTTCAATTTAAAATAACTTTTCTATTTCAATATATTTTAAAATGTAATTTATTCAATTATTTGAATTGTGCACATTCCTATTATGCCCTTTTACGAAGACTTGATTTTGTTTTTGGGTTGTACTAGAATATGCTTTCATGCTTGATTGTTCAACACATTTTAAATTATTACAGCACCTCTTTCCCCTGGCTGGCCTTGAACGCTTTGTTAGTTCCTGTTCGATGAAGCCCCTCCTTCCGAAATGGGTGTTAATAGGACATTTTTCAGGCGGGGATTTTTTTAATTATGACTTCACAAAAAAACGCGTTGCAGTCAAAACGAGTTGTTCGTTTTAGTTCTTGGAAAGTGGTTTCTGTTAAATAAAATATCTCCCTTTTGAGTGGATTTTGAGCTTTGTAACCTTGCAGATCTTTTTATGCTCAAACAGCAACATTACAGAATAAATACAGTTGAAAAAGCATAATAGGACCTAATTAAGACCCAAGACATTTATTAAAGGGAAAGTCTATTTTCATTTGAATGTTGTTTTTAAAAAGGGGACACTTAAACCAAAACTAACATTATACATTTGTTAGACATTTGTAAATCTCGGTTTCTGCATGAATTTGCCCAGCTCTTGATGTTCGGCCTGGTTTTGGCTGTCCAATATTTGCCACGCATGTTAACCACAGCAGCTGCAGTCTGGCCTTAAAATACGCTTGGTAAAGAATGTGATGTGGAGTTGGCCAACAACTGCCACTCAGATATGCACTGTCAGTTCGGAACTGTGTGTGTGTGTGTGTGTGTGTGTGTGTTTGAGGGGCACACCTGTGGATGTATGTATAAACTTGCTTTGAGTCTACAAGGATATGACAGTGTGGAGATATTTACAGAGGCTTCAGTGAACAGTGGTGACGATGTTTGGGGACAGATTCTCTTTGGTCTAAATGTGACCCGGTCGCATTTATCCAGCTTTAGATTGCTTAGTTCAGCCCTTAGATCAGTTTAAGCTGCTGTTGTTGGGGGTATTCTACTGTTTTAAACAGATCTATATGAGGAAAGAGCAGATGTCATCTATTCTATTGTCCTTTCAGAGCGTGATTAATAGACCAACGGGGCTTCGTGACCTTATTTATGGTGCTTTTCCCTCTCATTATTAAATTGTTTAAAAGGCTAGCAGTGAAGATAATCTCTTTGATGTGGACCATATCCCATAATGCCTATTGTGTAGGCATGTGGTAGTGTGCTCATTGTTTTTAAACTGGTGAAATTATGCTGGTAATAGTTCTCCTGTAAGTTTTGACCTGTTAGCAGTGTGTATTCAGTATCTTTGGGAGCATTACTCCCTCTGGCTGTGTTTTGACTGATGCTTTAACTCTCGTAGAGGTGATTACCATGGATTAATATGGGATTTATCTGTATTTGCGTTTCTCACTGCATCTTGTTTGTGAGTTTGTGTATTCAGAATCTCAGAGAAGAAGCGCTATAAAAAAATTGTTGTTGAGAAGTTTCAAAATCAGGGCATGAGGTGAGGATTTGTTTGAAAGCTTGTTTCGTAATTGCTAGAAATGTCGAATAGTAAGAAATAAACTCGCAATTGCAAGAAAAAAGTCAGAATTGCAAGTTTTATATCTCACAATTCCGACATTTTCTTGCATATATCTTGCAATCTTGAGAAAAAGTCTGAAATGTGAGATATAAACTCGCAACTGCGAGAAATAAAGTCAGAATTGTGAGATAAAAAGTCACAATTACCTTTTTTATTTGTTATTCTGTGGCGGAAACAAGCTTCCACTGATTCGAGTGTTTGTCCAAGTAGTTCAAAAGTTTTTTAAAGAAACAAATACTTTTTTTTCAGTAAAGCATTAAATCTATCAAAAGTGACAGCAAAGACATTTATAATTTTTAGCTATAATTAAAGATTTATATTAAATTCTGTTCTTTTGAAGTTTCTATTCATCAAAGAATTCTAGAAAAAGGACACCAGTTTCCACCAAAATATTAAGCAGCAGAACTGTTTTCAACATTGTTAATAAGAAGAATTAACAATATTTCTTGAGGACCAAATCAGCATATTAGAATGATTTCTGAAGAATCATGTGACATTGGAGTAATGGCTGCTGAAAGTTTTTTTGATTTGTGTTTTTGATCAAATAAAATGCAGCTTTGGTGAGCATAAGAGACTTCTTTCAAAAACATTCAAAAATCTTACTGACCCTAAACGTGACTCATTTTAGAGTCCCTGTGAGCCAACAGCTCTTGCATATCCTGAGCATGTGCACAGTCCTCTTCGCCAGAAATCTGACAATTTCTTTTCATGTTTTGATGTATTTTATGCTTAATTTTAGGGGCCCAATTGAATTTTCATAGCTACAGTAAGTCAGTCCAGCAAACATATATTAAGGGGATACAGCAAATACCTGATTAAGCTAATTATAAGCTGCATGATAAGTTAATTGGTTTATTGTGTGTTAATGTGTTCTGCTAAAGGTCTGGAGGAATATTGTGAGATCCTGTGGGCCTCAGCGAATGAGTTGGCAAACACTGCTGAAGCTGATAAGGGGAAACCAAGCTTTGGCGTCCCAGGAAGGATTAGTGAAAACTGGCTAGTTCCGCACAACAACTGAGATTAGAAATGGGGGGATAGTCTCTGCTCATGTGCAGGGTCCAAAGTTAAGTTGTTGCTACACTTGACAATGACGGATGAATTGAGATCAACAGCTATCTCTGATGAACAACTTTATTGTAAACACTATGGGTGTAAATATTTGTTCTGACACTGATTTGATTCAGTTGCAATTCTTAAATGCATTGTGAACCGATTTGATTTCGGAATTATTTAAATTTATGAAGACACAAATATAACTGGAGAGACAATCTGCACTGACTACGGTCAAATATTGGTTAAACTCAAAAATTTAGTTTTGTATAAGAAATTCATACGGAATTGATGAACGATGCATCAGTGTAGATCGGCACAGGTAAGTCGGCACAAAACGGAAGTTGATAGTCGATAGTCTTTTCTTCCCTATTGCAATTTCTCGAACAAGAAAAAATGTAGGGCAGGACTTGTCCATTGGGAATTGATCGGATTGTTGTTGTTTACTATTGCTATGATCTGATGTGAGTGATGGGGTGTGAATCTTCACTGGTCTCATGATTCAATTCGATTACGTGATTCAACACGATTATTATCATGTCAACGTTTCGATTCTATATCACGATGCATCTCAATGCATTGCATCCTCAGTTTTCAATATTACTGCACATGCCATGGCTACATTTTTGTCAATGAATACAAGCAATTAGATATACTGTATGAACTCCCTTTTTATTTTATCTGCTCCAAGAAAGCACACTTCCTGAATGTAGTAAACATAAAAAAAACTTAAGTCTGAACACAGGAGACAACAGGAGCATTTAGAACTAATAAACACTAGTAAATACTAAAAGCGCATGAAACTGTCAAGTAGTGTATTTAAGTTACAATAACGCACACACTCACATGCTGTAAATGTTAAAACCATAGACTGTAAAAAAAATATGGACGTAGTGTCCGTGACGTCACCCGTAGGTTTCTGAAGAGCATTTTTGAAGCCCAAAGTGGGCGGAGCCGGCTGTCGCCATCTTGACAAAGCGTCACCGCGTCACTCCCAGATAACCAAAAATGGGCAGAGGCGGGATTAGTTGAGGTGACATAACGACTAAAGCCCCGTTCACACCGCCAGCGACACGCAGCGACAAAGCGACATGATCCCATTCATTTCAATGGAGCGCTGGCGACATCCGGCGACACGAGCGACAGTGACCGTTGGCGACAGAATGTGGGCGTGTCAAGCGACACGAGACGCGCGACAAAAGTTCAGAAATTTCAACTTTATGCAAATGAGAAGCGATTTTCGCGAGCGACAACCAATAGGAAAGAAGACTTTCAGTGGAGTTCAGCTCACGTCACCGTCTCGAGTGCAGGCAAGAAGAGTTCGAGGGCGATTTCACTGTTTTATATGATTTGACTGTATGGATATAATAAAATGATGCATGGAAAAGAAACTGTCGACATTCTCAGTGAGTTTAATTCACACATTTAGTTCGAGTGTTGTCATTTTATGATGCAAGTTTAGCACTGCTGCAGACAGTTCATTTTACAGTTTCCCCCATGCATTATGTGGATTATAAGGGACAAGAAATGGATTATTTGTCAAATTCGAATAACGTTTTAGTAACTATTGACAGTATGAGTTTAATTTGTTGATTGATCGATCGTTAATGTAGTTAAATATTTAATGCACTGCACTGCTGTGGTTAATATAACAACACTCTCCCAACAGCATAATATTGCTTTTAAATCTTTTAAGACCAATTCCTAGTCAAATTAGAATTATATCTCAGTTTTATATAACACTTGTGATGGTATATGCTCAGACGTGCAGTCTACCAATAACATTAGAGCGACAACACTAGGAACGCCCACAAGCGTTGTTTTTGTGTGTTGTTTTTTGTGTTTTGGCAGTTTTTGTGTGTTGGCCGATTAAGTTTTCTCAGTGTGTTACGCACTGTTCCGTACCGTCGGCAGAAATTGGTCCTCATCTGCTTTTTTTCAGCCGATTTGACATGTTGAATCGGCGTCGGGCCGTCGGTGAGAGAGAGAACTCTGATTGGCTGTTCAGCTTAGTGAAAAGTCAGTGCACCGATAGAAGGCTGTTCTAATGTTACGTCATCTTACCTGTGTTCCTTAGCGAATAATTCAATGTTAACATGAGCGGAGTGGAATAAAGAAAGTGTTTAACAGGATTGATATTCAAAACGGCAATCACGCACGGCAGCGGCAATCCACCTGTCACTAGGGTGACCACCTGCTAATAAGCCCAAGGGGGGACAAGGGGTATGTTTTTGAGGGACAATGTGGGACACTGTCTGGCGCGGCGGTGCCCCACTGGCAGACTCACTGATAGTGGTTTACCCATTTCTAGCACATACCACCTTGCATAGTATTAATAATGCCCTATTCTCCTAAACGTGTAACTTTTGATGTATGCTCATGAATAGGCCAACCAATGTGTATTTTTTTCTAAATAAATACTCATAATATTTTGAACATTCAATGAATTGACAGATGTACTTCCACTTAAGATTTACTATTTAATTTTATTTATTTTTCATTACAATTTATTTACTTTAAATAAATTAATAAATTATAATATAAATGTATAGGATTAACGGAATTGTAGTTGCTCAACACCACAGGAACAGTTAAAAAAAAAAGTATTTTAAAAAAAAATTGAACGATTGACCTCGTATTCCCCTCCCTCCATGTCCGATTGAGAAGGACGTTTTGCAAAGGTCACAAAAAGCCCTCTCGGTATCCCCCTCAACACCTTTTTAAGCCACAAATATTAATTTCCCCATTCTTGTTTCTTGTACTTACACCTTCTCTTTTTAATTGATGATGGCGTTGGCTCTCAGACAGTCTCTTTCTCGAATTTTTCGAATTGGAAAGCGCGCGTCTAAAAGTTCCTTCCTTCCCAGTGTGTCTGGTATGCGCGTGCGTGCACTGTCATGACAACAACGAAAAAGTTGACAACAACCTAGTCAGCAGTTCAACTGAGGGGTGGGTGTGGCAACAATAGCGTGCTGAAATGTCAAGTAATGTTCGTTTGTCTGCTTGGGGCTCGAGTATATAGAGCGACCAACTTTTTTTTGAGCAAGCATAGATTATGATTATGATTATGCGTGACACGGTCTCAATTTGCGTGACGCGTGAATTGGGCTTCAAACGCTGTGCGCGCACGCGCTACGCGGGACGGGTGGTCACCCTACCTGTCACTCAAGTGGCCACGCCCTTAATTATGCAGAACCTTAAGGCTAAATATAATTTAAAATTCACCCCCCTTACAGTTGTCATGAAGGGCAAAATTAGCTAAATAGACCAAAACTACTTTTTGTACCGGCTGTAAACATCGTTTTTTCTACTGTTAAGTTGGGCATTTTAACATGGGGGTCTATGGGATTGACTCTCTTTTGGAGCCTGTCTCTAGCGGCCAGTCGATGAACTGCAGTTTAAGTCACTTCCGTGTTGGATTCAAGAGAGAGACCGGAAGGTTGCCGCTTCGTTAAAACCATAGACAGTAAAAGAAATGGACACAGCGAAACCCATTCGATTCAACGGAGAAAAGTGAAGTCAGTTAGAAGCACTCACTTCCTGATGGCTGAGCGTACTGCACAGACTCAAACTGAGCTTGACGACGTAGATGTGATGTGAGCAACCTGTCTGTCTTCTAGTAGCTGTGCCAAGAGAAATCTGAATCATTCTCTTCGGAAACTTGCAGAGATGAAGAGCGTGAGTAGGAGGTGTCTATAAGCCATGTTTCCATCACCACGTTTTTATCCGAATTATGTGATATCGAATGAAAAATGCCTTATGGAAACAGTAAAATTCGATTGAATTTCTTGAATATCGACTAAAATGAAATACGGTCGGTCTGATCGGATTTGATCTTGATCGATATACGGTTTATGCGATAAACGCTGATGGAAACGTTATTTGCCGAATAAATAATGCATTGCGATTAAGTTTTAGGTCATTTTGGGTACAACCCACCACAAAAGAAAAAGTTTGTTAATTTCCGCCCAGTTTGCACCCATTATAGGCTACTGTCTGGTTTGCACACATGGCCGGTGTCAACAACGTGGACAAACGAGGAGACGAGATACTTTTTGAATTGAATTTAACAGAAAAATAAAACGGCTATTATAGCAAAAATCTAAGAAATGCCATAACAGTCAAATAATGTCGCTATCAGCTGTCACATAAGCACCTAGAGTCCCGCAATGGGTTGGGTACCCGCATAAAAGTGGCTAAAACGGATGGATTGTGACATGATTCCTAAAATTCACAGGCGGGGATGCGGGCGGATAATGAACTCCTTGCGGGCGGGTAGCGGATGAAAAATATGTGTAATATTTGTTTGTCTAAATTGCCATTACACACTCGCAAATATTGTGTTTTGGGCATCCTTAAAAATAGTCTTTGCCGTTACCCGACCGATCCTGTCAATTTAGGACCGACCCAATAATTTCCCCCCCCCCTTTTAGTCCGACCGAATGGCCGGTTGTAGTAAACTTGCGTTAAGATCGACCGATTTTTTTTATTATTTTTTTACTCTTCAAACAACTAATACAAATGCAATAAAATAATATTAATTATATTTTAGTAGGCCTAAGTAAATTGCCCATAGCCTATTATAGGTCTACAAACGTAGGCTACGCTCTTTCTTTTAAATAAAAACCCGTCAATCAAGCAAAATAATATTCAATGATTGTAGGGCAGGCTAATAAGCCTGTGTTGTAACCCTGTCATTAAAAAACGATTTAGTTTTTATGTATTTTTTTTATGTTGATTATATGAAAAGTGAAAAAAGCATGAATAAGATAAGATGATCCCGAATATCGGGAGACAAATGGAGTGGGCAGACATGATTTTGACCACTTTATTAAGTTTGTTTTTGTAGAAAGACTTTCTTTAAAGTGAATTTCGTTTCGTATTAATTGTATCTTAATTTTAATCAATGTTTAATCAACCATTTTCCTGGATTTAATATATAAGAGCTAAATCTCAGGCAATATAATCAGGACACGGAGAGGCGCCCGCGCGTGAACTGGAGGTAGCCTAGGGCTACTTGAATGGCCCAAAACAAAGCGCACTTTAGCTCATTAGCCCATTCATGAGGCTATGGTGATGTTGAGAGAGGTGCGAGATAAAAAATAAAGCACTTTAAATTGAATGATTTTAGCTTGTGTGCGATTTATCGCGGCACGGGTCAGATCTGCTGAACTTTGCGGGTACGGGCGGGGGCGGTCCCAAAAAATGGACCCGTGCAGGACTCTGCACCATTACAACTTGTGCAATATTGATCATTTGTTTGTAGATGGCGCGATCCATTTTGTCTAGAAAAACTTTGTTCGCAAATGTTTGCTTGAATGTTGTGCGATTCAGTGTGAAAATGAATGGAAACACCTTAAAATGTCTCAAATCAATTCGATATACCAATTTGATCGCAAAACAGCATGTGACGTCATTACGCACAGGTTTTTATTCGCTTTAAAGCCGTTTGATGGAAACACACTTTCAGCAGCTTTATTCGCATGATTTTTTTTACCGAACTTCAGATAATTCGATTGACAAGTTGATGGAAACATAGCTTATGAGCTAGGAGCAGGAGCAACTTTTGCTAAGTATTCTGATTAATTATTTTGTCATTTTGCCTCCATGTCCCACCGACTGCCTGCTAGCTTCTCTTCCTGTCTATATGGTAATTTCTCTACTGTGCGACAGAGAGTCGCGTGGTTATGACGCAATCGTTAGCCATTTTTTACAAAAACTGCTTCTACGGGGCCATAACGTAAGATACAAGGTAATGGAGCCTTTTATACATTTTCGTGTTTCTTTAGAAATAAATAATTGACAAATGGAGTCTTTAAACGCCTCAGATGTAAAGTTATTCACTGTCAAAGTGACGCCAAAATAAATGGGAGTCAATGGAATGCTAACACCAGGTGGGGGTCTGCTAATCAATGGCGGCCCCCGGAGAAGCTTCAGTTTCCGGCTGATAGATTACCCCCCTGGTTAAAACAGTTGGTGCATTTTTGATTACTCGCTTTTGTAACTGCCATTTTACGCTAACGCGAGAATTACTGCATCGATGCAGAATCGTTCACGTCCGCATCACGATGCATCGATTAATTTCAACACCAGTGAGTGACAGGTTGTCGCTCCGAAAAACAGGTCATCGGAGAAGAGATGTTATTGCAAGAGGAAGGTGAAGCACATGAATTTGAAATAAATAATGATATCCACAGATAAATCATTTATAATAAATACCGCAATATTCCATAAAAAAAAACCAAGATTGTCCATTTTGATTTCATGGTGACTTTAAAGCATTTATTAAGTTGCAAATCCTACAAAGTCACCATTAAAATGTAATTTTTACGTATCTGAAGCTTGGCAAGTGTTAATTTTGAACTTAATGTGTGTACTCTACTCTTACACGCCAACACACATACTCTCTGGAGCGGTCGTTTACTTCCATAAGATTCTAATGAGGGAAATGTAGGGCAATAATTTTTCTTTTAGTACGGCTCTACAGGAAGTCCTTCTAATGAATAACGTGTTTGATTTCTCTGTTGTCAGAAGCTCCAGGGTGGATCTGTTCACCACACAACGTTAGCGTCTCAGCATTCCCTCAGTTAGCACCTGTCTCACTGATTAATGATCTCCTGCATTCAAGCCCGTCACCATCTTCCTCTTTTTCTGGACTCCTCTGCTCCATTATAAACCATGTAGATTTCACACGTTGATTAATGAAACAATGTTTATAATAGATACAGGACTCCTAGGGTTCACTAATTGGCTTGTGGTGCTTTGGAACAACTCGAGGATTGAAGTGAAAAAAAAAAAAAGACAATAGAGGTGTGAATTCAGTTGTTAAGACTATCTTATCTCTGCAGGCATAAGATTGCATCCATGCAGTAAATGCGAGAACAAAAAAGAAAATGTGTACAACAAACATACCCAGCATTAATGTTGAATTTTCAGCACTGAAACTCTCTGACAGATATGATAGGTGGAACTTCAAAAGCTTTTGCCTCTATTCGGGCACTTAGATGTGTTATTTGTGTAGTCAGATGGGATCTACATCACTGAAATACATTCATCATCCCAGTGCATCATGGAGGTGTGTATGCTGTAGGGCTGTAACGATATGCGATATGAAACCGATCGTTACAGCCCTAGTATGCTGCATATCAATGATGCCACATGCATATACAGGGGGAAAACTGTTTGATGACTTGCTGTCAGATCCAAGCAGATATCCATAGATATTTATTACAGGTTGTTGTTAAGGCATGTATAACAATTATAATTATTTTTCATACTTAACATCAGGGATTTGAACAATTCAAATCCTAAACTGTTTAATGCCTTGGAAACCACCTGCAACACCCTGTCAGTTTTTATTTCAGCTTAATTTTAATATTTTATTTTATTTTACTACGATAAGTATGAACATAGTAATAGTGATAACTGTCTTATCAAGCAACACTAATTAAATAGTTTGTTTGTTCCTTCATTCGTTCATGTATAAAATATATATATTTTTTATAATTAGTTATTTTTATTATTAATCATCTAGTAAATGACCAGATTTGTTGGGGCTGTTGAGAGCTCTCTCTCTCTCTCTCTCTCTCTCTCTCTCTCTCTCTCTCTCTCTCTCTCTCTCTCTCTCTCTCTCTCTCTCTCTCTCTCTCTCTCTCTCTCTCTCTCTCTCTCTCTCTCTCTCTCTCTCTCTCTCTCTTAGTTTCTAGCATATTTAATGTATTTTCTTTTAATCTCTTAAAGTTATGAATTACCTAGCACCGGTTTAAAAGATTTGTGCTCCCTAAAGCTGTTGTTGACAGGGTTGTTCCTTTTATCTATATTGATCTTGTTGGCAAATTATAATCCTCACAGATAGATGGCTCCTTAAAAGCGACTGCCTCTGGCACAGAAATGCTAATGTTTGTAACAGCTAGGCATGAGAGACACTGCAGAGAATGTCCTAAATTAAACCTAATATACACCCCTCCAGCCTGTGTAATTTACACTAAAATAGGGGGATCTTGTATGCAAGAGGCTTGCAGGTAAATCGAGGTTTAGGATCCGGGCTGCTAGCACAAAGTTCGCTGGTTTAATCCTTAGTAGGGGTGACCAATAAAATGGCAATGAGAAATGGCGATTTCCATTGAAGCCCTCACTAAAGAAATCAACCTTAGATTATTTCATGAAGATAGTCAATAGACTTGTAGTCATGTTGTTTAAAAGCAACAATGCATACTATAACAATTTCAGTGCTTACAATTATAGTACACAGAGGAGGAATTGATGAATTTGTCCAGACAGTCTTGGCAATATATGAGAATTATGTGTTTTCAACACTTTGTGAATGGCTTCATATGACAATGCTCCTTTTCCACAAAGCGAGGTCAATAGAATGGGTTTGCCAAATCTATTACTGTTATAATAGTAATAGTATATAATAACAGTAATATTGTGAAATATTTTTTCAATTTAAATAGCTTATTTTTATTTTTAATATATTTCAAAATGAAATGTATTACTTTGATGGCAACGCTGAATTATCAGCAGGCATTACTTCAGTTTTCAGTGTCACATGATCCTTCAGATCATCATTCTAAAATGATGAGTTGGTGCTCAACATTTACTATTAACATTTACTATTATTATTATCAATTTTAAATGTATGTGTGTTTGTGTGGCCCCCAAGCCTTTAGCATGTGAAAACTACGAAATAATGTGCCGACCTTTAAAGAAAGATTCTAAAGAATCTCTGCATTGTCTTTCAGATGAAGGGCACTTTAAGCCTTTAAGACTTCATGAACGCAGCCTGTTGTCTGTCTCGCATAGAGCAAGACGCTTGCAGATCAACCGATCAAGGGTTATTGCATTTCACAGGCAGTGTATTTATTCCATAATTTCCCTGACGTTCTTGTTTACCCCCAAGGAGCTGTTCATGCGGCCGATAAAACAGGCTTTTATTTCTTTGCCCACAGCATGGATTGATTCTGAGGACGTCCGTTTGTGATTGGATTATACGTGAAGGAGTAGTTATTCCATCTGTTTTGCTCTGTTGTGTCTGAGGGTGGTGATTCTTGCCTCTTTATCATTCTTACCTTACACTTCATTACTGCTTTGTATTCTCAGGACTGCATTGTAAAGTTTCTGATTAAAATGAAGAAAAAAATTAATTGAGAAGAAAACCAAATGGAATGAGTGTATCGTATCGCATCGCACCAGTGAGATAAAGGTGACAGAAGATTTCACCTATCCGAACAGCCTGGCATTCCTCCAGTGCAGACGGAGTAGGAGTTAGTGCTTTTCCCTCGGGTTCGAGAGAATGGTACTGTGATCTACTGCCTACAGAGAGAGAATTGACGCAGCAGGAGAGTTTAGAGAGTTATAGGTCATTCCAGCTTTAAAATCTGATTGGGTGAGGTTTGTTTGAAGCTGCTGTGGAATAGCCGATATACAGTAACAGCTTTGCAACTATAAACGGTCTGCAGTCAGGCTAATGGACTACATTACTTAATGGAAATATTGTTTATTGTAATTGCTGCTATACTTAAATGCAATTATGTGTTGAACAATGATGTTTTCGCCAAATAAATCGGGTAAAATCACTGTAAAGCAAGTCCTTGAGTGGCTTGTTGCATTATTATGCATCTGCTGTATTACTCACATTCAAATTCACATACACATACACAACCTTAGCATAGGCAAGAAATGAAATCTCAGCCATTCTCAAAGACTGATAAATCTTTCTTTGGATGATTTTATTCACATTGTGGTTATACTATGAATATATTGTAGATTTATGGACCTCTAAAATAAATGTGGTTGGTCATTTCACATGTCGATCCAATGGCGGCGTCTTGTCTGAATGGGCGGTTCTTGGCGAGAAAATGAAATGCAATAGACTCAGGTCCAAGTTTAGAAATGCTCAAATATATATGCTCTGCTCTGCCTGTTAACCCATCTTAAATGAGACCTGAGTAGAGTTCACTTATAGAGTGTATTATGAAAGGTGCTATGGTAGGACAGATAGTCGTGGACTGCAACATGTCATCTTGCTAAATGTCCTATATTTTGTATGTGTTGGGCACCAATAGTTTACCCATAAGACATTGCCAAGCTCTGTTTGTTTGATCAGTATTGGTTTGTTTAATAGCCACTTACGATATCTATATGTTTATGGTTGATATCATTTAGCTAATGCGGGAGCTGTACATAATAATTATTTAAAAAATAATAATAATAGAATTTTTTTTAATTACTATAATGATTAATTTTATTATTATTAAATATATTATTGTTGTTGTTGTTGTTAATATGTATATGTTTAAATGGTTAAATAAAATAATTATTATTAGTAGTATTAAATTATTACTGTTGTCATTTCATTTATGCAAAACAAGTATTATATAATAATAATTATAAATATTGTTGTCATTTGATTTCAAACAATGTTTTATTGTTTTAATAATATTAGCAATAATGATAACAATAATCAAATAATAATCTTTATAATGTTGACATTTTTTAACTGACCCAAGGGGGAATTAATTAGCTATAGTTATCAGCCAAAATTATGTCTTTATTGATTAGTTTGTCACAAGAGTCAAGATATCTGCACAAATGTGATTTTACTTTATCAAAATGTTCTGTCAATAATCAGCATTAGGTTGCTTATGGCTGAATAAGCTCACAAGTTTTCTGAGGTTTGCATGAATCATCTAGGGATTCAATTAAATTTAAAAAATGAACAACCTCTGGCTGTGAAATGATCAACTTTGAGCTATAACATTCTTCTGTCTCTCTTGTACCCTCTCAGGTGCCCGTGGTTAACCAAGGCCATCTCCCCACTTGTGCCTCTATACAATGGCATCATCTTCCTCTTTGTGTTGGCTAACTTCAGCATGGCCACCTTCATGGACCCTGGAGTCTTTCCCAGAGGTATGATCCTGTCATCATTTGAGTTTCCCAACTCAAATATCTGCAGATTAGATACAGCAGTAGCTCCACGATTAGGACGTCTAGAATACTGCAAGACACAGACAATGTTGATGTGAATGTTGAAATTTCCTTCTGTTTCTCTTCCAATCCCAGCGGATGAGGACGAAGACAAAGACGATGATTTCCGAGCTCCGCTTTATAAAAACGTGGAGATAAAGGGAATTCAGGTGCGGATGAAGTGGTGTGCCACGTGCCACTTCTACAGACCTCCGCGCTGCTCACACTGCAGCGTGTGTGACAACTGTGTGGAGGTGAGACGCATAGGAACAAGCATACCAGCATTCCTGCTTTATATAAAATGATCACGATGCCAGCGCTCTCACACATACATACTTCCCTTCTCACTGCAGGACTTTGACCACCACTGCCCATGGGTGAACAACTGCATTGGTCGGAGGAATTATCGCTATTTCTTCTTGTTCCTGCTGTCTCTAAGTGCTCACATGGTGGGCGTATTTTCCTTTGGCCTGCTGTTCGTGTTACACCACCTTGAGACTCTGAGTGCACTCCACACAACTGTGACGTATCCTTCCACGAAGAGCAACAATGATGAAAGCTCATTTAGTTGAATTTAATACATTTATTTACCTACCAATTAAAAATTTGGGGTAAGAATGGTTTTTAATTTTTTTATTTTGAAAAACATTACTATTATTCAGCAAGATTGTATTAAATCGATCAAGAATGACAAAAAAGTCATTTATAATGTTACATAAGAATTCTATTTCAAATAAATGCTGTTCTTTTAAATGTTCTATTCATCAAAGAATCCTGAAAAAATATATACTGTATATAATTTTTTTTCTCTTTGTCGCATCTTTTTATTTTTGTCGTCAGCAGTATTGTTTTTTTAGTTATATAAACTACTACTACTAAATAAACTAAAGCTATACACACATATATATATATATATATATATATATATATATGTATGTATATATATGAAATGTTGCTTTAGCAACAAACTGAAATAAAATAAGTTTCAGTTGAAGTGCTAAAATAAACTAAAGCTATCTCTCTCTCTCTATATATATATATGCTCACACTATGTATATAGAGAGAGAGAGAGAGTTAGCTTTAGTTTATTTTAGCACTTCAACTGAAACTTATTTTATTTCAGTTTGTTGCTAAAGCAACAATTCTAATTTTCGTTTAAGTTTATTAAGTTGACCTTTTCCGTCTAATATTTTTAACCATTTTGTTTAACAATAACAACACTGCTCGTCTTACAGGGCCCACGGTGAGATCTCATTGGCTCACAATCCTGCTCCACTTAGCTGTGTATGAAAAATCAAAAATGTTCTGATTGGCTGTGATTTTGTGGGCTCCTTGACTCTCCTGCTGTCTAGTCTTGTGGTCATGTGTGTGACTGGCCTCTTCTTCATCCCTGTTATGGGCCTCACTGGGTTTCACATGGTTCTTGTTGTCAGAGGACGGACCACAAACGAACAGGTGAACCAAATTACACAACACTAAATATATTTATCTGGTCTGTGTAACAACATACGCATATGTAGAGGCAGATTCGTAGTCACATGTTGCACACCCACTCAGAATCACCTTGATGTCTTTCCAACTTGATTGCCTGCTGTTGTTCGTGCATGACATCTGTTACAAAGGCTGTTATTTTCAATGCACATTACGGTCCTTTGGGTCAAGGACAGTTGTTTTCCACTCTCCTCAGTATGCTGAAAGTAGAATTCCTCTCTCTCTCTCTCTCTCTCTCTGTTCTCAGGTGACAGGAAAGTTCAGAGGAGGAGTGAATCCGTTCACTCGGGGTTGCTGTGGCAACGTGAAACACGTCTTATGCAGTCCGCTTGCTCCTAGGTAAAGAAGAAACTGGCTTCTGCACACACATATATTCATGTACATAATCCCTGAGAGTTGCAAGCACGCACAGTACACACATACCGGAAAGTGTGTGAAATCCACTGGCCACGGTGTGTTTCCACGACCAGTTGGAACAGACAGATGGGTGTTTCATTTCACTTTAAGTGAATTTACATTAGGTTGTGTTATTTTCTATTTGCAAAACAGGCAGGATTCAATGAACATTCCGCTTAGGCAAATGCTACAAAAGCCCTATGAAGGATCAACTTAACCGTGTAACTGTGTTTTTTTTTTTAAACGAGCCCTTTGACTTCCTAGGTTGTCTATGAAAGCCTGTAGACTGATTTTTATGACGTTTTTGCTGAGAAAATCAAAAGGATGTGACGTTTATGCTCGCTCCTGAGAGCCTTTCTTCCGTTTAATGACACATGAAATGAATGCTTATACAATGTTCAGGATAAAGCCGAAAGGTCTATTCTGTACTGTAATGTCAATGTGTCATGTAAAGAAAAGGAATTAATTCAAACTATAGTCTCACATAGCCAGATCTAAGTAGTCTGTCGTCTCAAATATACTTTATAATCAAACAATCATTACATTGTAATTTTAATGATCTCATCTGTCCACTTAATGCCGATGAATTGCAGAGCTTGTGCAAATGTATCCACGTCGATATGATCAGATGCTTTCTTAACTGCTGTTTTCTCACCGCTGACGTATTTGTTGTGTGCTTATTTTGTTATTGAGATAAAAGCGCGCAGCAGAAAAGGAAATATGCTTTAAAATAAGTGTGACGCCGTTAATAATTACTGTAACAAATATAAACAGAAGACATGGATGGAAAAAAGAGGTTGTTTATCATTGTAGACAATCTAGAGGGGGTTTCAGAAGAATAGAGGTCCATAGGAAGGTAGATTGCGTCCTGTTTTTCTTGCCTGTATTATGACACTCCGAGCAGGAAGAGCGTATAGCTCCGAAGACTTGAAGCAGGTCATGTAACAATGGGGAGAGAGAAAGTGATTGCCGTATAAACACAGATCAGAGCCAAGGTTAATGACTTGTTAAAATTCGTTTAGGCGTCTTCTGAAACAATAGAGGACACCTTTTGTGAGGTCAAAGCAGAACAAAAGGAGATTGCTGTAAACTTATTACTTTTTTCCACAGGACAAATTAAAATGTTCCTTGAATCAGAAATATAAATTATAGAAGTTCAACAACAACAAAAAAAGTGCCATCATTTACTCACCCTCAAGTTGTTTCAAATGAGTATGGCTTTCTTTCTTCTGAACACTGTCTGATGTTTTCAAGTTTAAAAAAGGATAAAAGCGGTCTATACGCCGCTTTATGTATACTTTTACACTATAAGGAACACATTAAAGCAAGGCCTCTGAAGCCATAGAGTAGCTTTTTGTGAGGAGTGAACCAACATTTAAATGGTTATAAACTGAACATCTTGACATCTACTAGCTCTCCTTGGCACAAACATGAGAGTTCATAGGAGAAGTAATAATATGTGATTCATGAGCGAATCATTCTTTTGACTCAAGAACTCGAGAGCCAGATCAATCTGTTTTGTGAATGAATCAGACTGTTAAGAATTGAAGCTATCAAACACTACCGTTCTAAAGTTTGGGGTCAGTATGATTTTTTTGTGTGTGTTTTTTGAAAGAATTCCCTTATGCTCGTGGAGGCTGCATTTATTTAATCAAAAATACAGTAAAAAAAAAAAAAACAGTAATATTGTGAATGTGAAATAACTGTTTTCTATTTGAATATATTTTAAAATGTAATTTATTCCTGTGATTTCAAAGCTGAATTTTCAGCATCATTACTCCAGTCTTCAGTGTCACATGATCCTTCAGAAATCATTCTAATATGCTGATTTGGTGCTCAAGAAACATCTCTTATATTATCAATGTTGAAAACTGCTTAATATTTTTGTGGAAAAAATAATAGGTAATAGGTAAATAATTTTTTTTTTTGGTAATGACCCTTTTAAACGGAATCTAAATCTTCAGAATGTAAGCTTTTCATGTTCCAAAGAAGAAAGAAAGTCGTGTGGGTGTGAAAGAGCATGAATGAACATGAGAAAATGTCATTTTTATCAAATATTTGTTCAAGCATTGTCTGATTTTGGTATACACTGATTAAGTCTGACCCATGAATTTATATGCTTTATCTAAAAATATCAAATCCGTGTTGTTTTGGAGGAAAAGCATTTCAACACACATCACGTCATCAGTTGTATATCTGCTCTACAGGTATATCGCTGATCCCAGGAAGAAAATTCCTATCGCTTTGAAACCACCATTCCTCCGCCCTGACCTCTCTAACCGACACATCACTGTAAAAGTCAACGATAATGGTATCCATAGTAACATCCTACGAAGCAAAGTGAGTAAAAAAAAAAAAAAGCTTTTAATTCTGTCTGCCTACATCCTGGAATTTCAATGGTGTTTAATCATTTCTGTTATTGTAGTAAGTGCAGTTCATAATGTCATCAAAACAGGCTCATTATTTAGATTTCAATGAAAACTGGAATTATTAAAATGCATGGTGTCCTCATTTTTAGAGGAACAGTTTTAGGAATGTGGTGCCTGTGCCTAAATCATGCTTCCCAAAATAAATTGTTTTTTTTTTTGTGTGCTTTAGTCTAAGACTAGTCTGGATGGTGTGGATGATAAAAGTATAGATAAACAGCCACCTCTGCCACCAAAAGCAGATCGCTACAACCAGCTCAAGAGTCAACTCACCTCCAGCGAAGGCAAGTAGCGCTACAGAACAGCCAGTCACTCATAGTCAAATGGTTTGCAGTTTACTAGGTTTTTTGTTAAGCAGTCAGCACCAAGATGTAACAAAATTAATTTGTTGCTGTGATTATTTATATATTTAAACATATATTTGGCTTGCGAGATTTTTTTAAATGCTACTTAAAAGTATTTAAAAACCATGTGATGATAAATAAAATATTGTATTCATCTAATTCATCAAAGCCTGTTTTCTGCTTGTGAAAAATCATCTTTTTCTAAACTGCACTTCTACTGCCATCTGGTGTTGCATCATATTGCAGTACTGTTGAGTCATTCATTTAATTTGTGCCACATTTTCCAGAGAGTTCCCTGTCCAGCAAACCCACCAATCCATCCACCCCAGCCATGTACAAATACCGGCCTTCCTTCGGCACCATGCCTAAAGTGCACTATCACGCAACCGGAGAGAAGGTGAGAGTCAGCAATATAATATAATTTACATTACAGTACTGTTCAAACGTCTGGGGTTGGTAAGATTTTTTCAAATGTTTTTGAAAGAACTTTTTATGCTCACCAAGGCTGCATTTATTCAATTGAAAATATAGCAAAAACACTCTTTTCTATTTTTAATATACATTTAAAATATAATTTATTTCTTTGATGGGAAAGCTGAATTTTTAGCTGCCATTATCCCAGTCTTCATTGTCACATGATCCTTCAGAAATCATTCTAATATGCTGATTTGGTGCTCAAGTAACATTTCTTATTATCACATTTGAAAAAGGTTGTTTGGCTTAATATTGTTGTTGATACCATGTTAATATTTCTTGGGATTATTTAATGAATAAAATTCAAAAGAACTGCTTTTATTTGAAATAAAATTCATTTGTAACAATGTAAAAGTCTTTACTGTCACTTGATCAGTTAAATTCATCCTTGCTGGATAATAGTTAAAGCATTTTTTTTTTTTTTATTAATTTACAAAAACTGACTCCAAACTTTTTGAAATATAATATAAATATTATATTATACTTAAAAATAAATAAATATAATAATATACTTTTGATATAATATAATATCATATTTTTAAAAGGCTGTCTGATTATTTTGAAAAATGTTCTCAATTGTATTCGTCTGTTCTCAGATTGTAATGTCCGAGAATGGTAAGCCCTCTGCAGTTTTGGAGGAGCGGGGTCACGATTACCGTTCAGAGCCAAATCTGGATCTGCCAGACTACCGCAGCACTCCTCTCCACCGAACGTACCAGTCTTCCCCTTTCCAGCTGGACTCTTTCAGCACGACGTCTCGCTCCTTCAGCCTCAAACAGGGAGTGAACAGGGCCGACCGTGTGCCACTGGGTGGCAGCAAACCAGAAACGGTCACTTCCACCCCTCACAAAGGAGTCTTCTCTCCTGGGACGTTATCTGGCCGCAATGGCAGCCTGTCCTACGATAGCTTGCTAACCCCCAGCTTAACACCATCTCTGGGCGAATGTGCGGCCCACCCGGGAGTGCCCTCTATGGGTTTTCATTCACCCTACTTGCCCACTAAAATGTGCCACGTGCGAGGGCCCGAGCTTCAACGACACGCCGGTCCCCCGTCCTACAGCCCCGTGCACGTGGGAGCGATGTACGGGCGGCAGTCACCACACCCGAGAGATCGAGATCCCTCACCGGTCCGCTACGACAACCTCTCTAAAACCATCATGGCCTCCATCCAGGAGAGGAAGGAGTTTGAGGAGAGGGAGAAACTCATGCTTCGGCACGCTCAAGCGCCGGTGGCCTACGCCAACGATTCAGGTGTGTTTGACACCTGCAGTGGAGCCGCCTATGGACTCCCACCTGGGACGTGTTACCCCGACAGTCCTAGAGGCCCCGGACCCCGAGAGCCCACCCCTCCTGTGTGCAGCTCTCGGGACACCTTGATGGGATACGCTCCCCGAACCCCCGTTCTGCGTTCCTCCGCATCCTCGCTCACCAGAGCACCGAGGACTTCAACTACGTCCCTCCACACAGATGGAGGCAGTGCAAGCAGGACAGCCGAACACCAATATCGCTCTCCGGTGCACCATTTGCATCACTCTCCGACAGCTGTGCCCCGTTCCCCGTTATACGCACATCAGAAGGTCGCCTTCATTAGCGCCCTGGAGAGGGCGGACTCACCACGTCTGGGTACAAGGTATGACGTATAGCATCTACTTTTAACCAATCGGTAAAGAGGGTGAAGATAGGTGCATGATGTATAGACTAAATAGGCTAGAGGTTCATGAGATATGAACGCTCTGACCCGAATGGGTCTGAAAAGAGATGTCATTTTTGCTGTGTTCATTTGTCAATTTTTGAGTACTGTTTTTTGTACTTTAATTTCTGTCATTATTGTTATTGGGAAAACATAAGGTTATGCTTTTTATTTTTTGCCTTTCTGCTGAGAAGAAAATGTTTTTGTGATAATGTATCTGGTAGCCAAATAAATGTCCTTTTCTTTGCCTTTTTTCCCCTCATTATCATCAGTTTCCCAGTCTGCATGTCTTTTCATTCATATTCATGAGCTTGATACATTTTGCATGGTATCTACTTCTGGCATACTGTACATTTCATTGCATTATGGTTATGAAATGCAACAGTGTTGCATTGTCAGAAATCAATGTAATATACAAAAATCATGATGTGATATCCATTCATGTTTTTGTTCTGTTTGAGTTGCTTTTTTATGCTTAAGTTGTGCTTTTTGTTCACAATCATTTACTGTATGTGCATACTATTTGTTTTGTTGCTTTTTTTCTTTTGTTCTTATTTTTACAACTGATAAGTGACTAACATCAAACCGCATGAGTTGATCTATCATACCATTAAGCCATTGTATCTTCTTTAATATAATGATTTATTACAGGGCTCAAATTCTACCTGACAACATTTTTATAGATCCCACAAAAAATAATGATCCATTTTTTTAGCAATGCATTTAGTTTTTTTTAGTTTTTTTTTAGTTTTTATAAGAAATGTTTTTCTTTTTTAATATATTGTGAAGAAAGCATAACAACTATTTTTAAATAAACTATCATAAACAGATTTAAAGGTACACTATGTAACTTCTGGCCCTCTAGCATACATTTTGTGGAAGAACATTGTTTTGGTTGTGCTTCGGCTCTGCATGTCCGTGTGGATGAATAGCTGTTACTGCTCATAAAACATACACTACTAGGCTTAAGAGATATAACCAGTTTAGATGGAAAGGATCTCAAGCTGACTCGCTGAAGAAGTTACTGCAGCTATACACATTAATAGACACAGTACTTAAAGGAGAACTCTGGTCAATTTTATCATTGAGCTATTTTTTTTGTAAATTTGGAGTGCTGTCAGTACAGAGAACAACGACAAAAATCTGTGTTGCCTACACCGTGTTATCCTCTTTTTAAAATTTGCACCCTGTTGACTTCAATGGGGCAAGTTTTAAACCTGCTTTTAGCCTCTTAACATCCTTGATGTGTCATTACAAGTGCACAGCTAATGTGAGTGATTCCTTCAGAGTGAACACGGGTGAATCTGACTGCAGTAGATGTGAAAGATATGAATAAAAATGATGTTAATTCAGCCAGCGCACATACCTGTATTTACTTCCTGTTTTCGGTCGAAGTCCACAGTAGTCGATTGTCGAGTTCACGCGCATAGGTTATCACGCGCATGAACTCGACAATCGATTACTATGGACTTCAACCGAAAACAGGAAGAAAATACAGGTATGTGCGCTGGCTGAATTAACATCATTTTTATTCATATCTTTCACATCTACTGCAGTCAGATTCACCCGTGTTAACTCTAAAGGAATCACTCACATGGCTGTGCACTTGTAATGACACATCAAGGATGTTAAGAGGCTAAAAGCAGGTTTAAAACTTGCCCCATTGAAGTCAACAGGGTGCAAATTTTAAAAAGAGGATAACACGGTGTAGGCAACACCGATTTTTGTCGTTGTTCTCTGTACTGACAGCACTCCAAATTTACTCAAAAATTAGCTCAATGTTAAAACTGACCGGAGTTCTCCTTTAATTCCAGCACAGCGCTACAGCAACCATAATGAAATGACCCTTCACACTATAATGCTCTACAATAAACTCCGTTAGAGAGCTACATATGGTCATTTTTCCGTTCAATAATATACCTTACTCACCATATCCGAATAAGCCACGGGCGAGTGACATATTTACGCAATTTCCTGTGGAAAAACCGCCCTGTCAGTTCTAAAATATATATGCTTATAATATGCTTACCACAGTGAATCTGACAAAAAACACGTTTTGGAAGAAGGATTTCTGATGTATTGAATCATTATCTTTTGAACAAAAAACGTACATAGTGTACCTTTAAAAAAGTTTGCAAGGCATACTTGCAAGGACAAGTAGCTTTTGAGTCCTGTATTAATGTTCATTCCCTTCCACCACTCTTCAACTGTCCTCTTCTGCATTTGTAACATTTCAAACCATTCAGTACATGTTTGACTCTCTACCTGCCTAATGAAGAACATAAGAGGAGAACAGTTGAGGATACAGTCTTCAACTGAAATATGTTTTCCTGTTTTTTTTATTATATTTTCTCCACATAGAGAGGACCCCGGTCCAGGTAAAGTCAACGGGCAACTAAAGGGCCAGGCACGTGACTGCCATCTAGGGACTCCTTCTGGAACTCCCAGCAGACACACCAATGTCAAAAAGGTCACAGGAGTGGGTGGAACTACATATGAGATTTCAGTTTGACGGACAGCTTGAGAGCCACTGCCTGCGAGGAAAAGCACTGCCATGGCAACACCACCTCCACTTGTGCTCAAGAGAACAAGTTTCTCTTTCTTTTCACAGTTTTATCAAATAATACTCGCCGATCAGGAGACGCTGGGGCAGGTCTTTTGGGAGAATATTTTACATTGGCCTTTTCTTTGTTAAAGAGACTTTCCATGTGACAGTGTAAAATATAACAGGAGCTGCTTAATCAAAAGCCTTGTATGTTTTTTAAAGTGTCAGCCGTCAAGAGGATATAAATCGCACACACAACAGGAAATACTGGTTCAATCGCTTCAAATGGAATAAAAAAAAAAAATCTATATACCATTAAGGGCTGAATATGTACAATGCCAATTCAGTTGTTTGTATATAAAAGGTCAAAGGTCACTTATTGAATGCAAATGTGCTCAGTATGCTGATCTTTCACACACTTGAATGTGAGTGTATATGTACATGCCAGTAACTTCATTACTACTATATTTTTGTCATTATACTGATCTAATAATCAGGGTTTCATCTCAAATGCATTTCTCTGTTAAAAAGATAGTTTACCTAAAAATGAAAACCAATGTTCTTTTCAAAGAAACTCGGATTTAAAACACATGATGGTGATTGAAATTTTTGGGTGAACTATCCCTTTAAGCTATCAGGTTCAAACAAACCATAACAGCACTTGGGTACTTTAAAAACCTACACAGAAGTTTTATTTTTCAAATATGGTGGTCATTTACACTTTTTACTAATGTAAAACTATAAGCTGCCATAGAAATAAACATACACTTGTATATGTAATATAAAAAAAAATATTAAAAGTTTAATATGGTGGATACTGGGCATTATAGCCAGTGTTAAAACTTTCTTTCAAACTTTGTTTTTCTTTATAAAAAGTATTTTGTAGTGGCAGAGATATGAATATGTAAACAGAAACACACCACTGTGTATTAGCAGTACAGGCCACATGTTAAAGCCATAGTCTAACGTTTTACAGTAATGATCATCTTCATCTTTTAACATACATTTGAAAAATACTCCTTCCTTTATTACATAAAGGACTTATGGAGTTGAAGACGAATTAAACCGTTGTTCTGAAAGTAAGATCCGCAATATCCAAGTTTTTTTTTGCTTTACCATTTACCTTTACCTGTAATAGATTAGAAAAACATGATGATAATTCATGGCTACATCCCAAATATTTTTCCATTTCTTTTATTTTTATAACGTTTGTGTTTTTTAAAACCCTACTTTCAATGGTTTGGTATATATTTCACTTTTTATACAGATATTCAAAGAGGTGTTTGTATTTTTTTGAGTGGATTTTTCTTCTTTTTCTGCATATTTTATAATTTATTTGTACAAATTAATTAGTAAGTACGCATTGCCATTTTGATTAGTTGAAAGTAGCACTTTCTGTTAAGTTTTTTTTTTTATGAACAAATGTTGAAAGAAATAAAATGCTATAATAGGATGTCTTAGGAAATGCTCTTCAGGAAAGTTACACATGTAGTTAAGATGCTTGTTTCTGAATGCTGGATCCATTTAAGAGAGTAAAGAAATAACGACATGACACATGGTCCTTATACCCTGTCGTTGAGAAGTTTAGGATCAGTAGTTTTTTTGGGGTTTTTTTATGAGGACATTAAATTGATCCAAAAGTGATAATAAAGACTTTTATGCTGTTACAGAAAGTAAAAGACTATTTTAAAAAATACTATTCTTTTCTGTTGGTCAAAGAAAGCAGCACAACTGACAGCATTGATAAGAAGAAATGTTTCTTTTGCAAATCAACATAGAATGAAGGATTGAAGGATCCTAGAATTGAAGGATCATGTGACACTGAAGCCTGGAGTAATAGATGAGTTTAGTTCAGCCATGTCTGAATTACCGTAATTAGAAGATAATGTCTTGTAAAAAGCATTTACGTCCTCGTAGAATGTGTTGTAAACTGGGAATTCTATGAGAGCTATGACTTTTACCACGTGACCACTGTACCACCTGACCACAGTCCGAGGATGTGAACCGCTCCGAGTAGAACGTCACGTGTTGTCATCTCGCAATTACGGTAATTACGACATGGTGTGAATGCAGCAAATGACTTCTGAAAATTCAGTTCTGACATAATATTACTGTTTTTGCTGTATTTTTGTTCAAATAAATGCAGCCTTAGTTAGCATAAGAAATTTCTTTCAAAAACATAAAAGAATCGTACCGACCCCAAACTTTTGAACGGTAGAGTATTTTAAAGCAAATATCTTCGTAGGTTCCTTTCATATCCGTCTCACCTTCCCTTCTCACTTTCAAGAGTAGTTGTAGTCTCTTGATTCTACAGCAAGGGCAAAAAATAAATAATTATAATACAAAAATAAAATAGTCCTCCAAACACAGGTGTGTGTATTGTGCAGGCATCTGTTATTACACAGACAAATGCTCACATTTAAAATGAGGGAATTAAGTGTTGTTCTTGTAAAAAAATAAGGGTTATTAATTTTTTTTAGCCCATTATGTAATATAGTTATGGCCTATACCAACTTCTAATGTTTACCGTGCTTGGTTTATGTCCTCTTCATTACCTTATATATTATAAAATTATAAATTGCATTTGTATTTTAAAAGGGGAGACCAATAAAAAAAAAAAAATACAAATTGAGAGAGAGCTTGAGAGTGAAAGAGAAACCGATCTTGGAAATTGTTGCTGCAAAGTGCAAAAAAAAAATTAATTAAATAAAAAACACTTAAAAAAAGAAATCGGTTTTAAATGTAATGATTTTTCTCAAGAAATGAAATGGACAGCATATGTGAAAGTGGCAAATTCCTACCTGTTGAAAACTTCACTGTGGCCTGTTTCATGATGACCTAACAATTTTATAAGGATCAGTTTGTAGTGAAGTGTTGATTTATGTTATCGGCATCTCTGACAGGGTGATCTTACAGATGTCTTGCTGGCTGAAAATACACCGCACTTGGAGTTCTCTGCTGCCCATCAGATGACTTTCCAAGTAATCCATAGTGATTTCCTCACAGATCTGCCTTAGGGGTCTAACAGACTACAGTACAGACACTCAAGCACTGATACAAACATCATTTGGTGCATGTGAAAAGAGTCATAATCATACTTTTTCCAGTCAAACAGCTCCTTGAAATTGTAAATAACTCACATGGACATGGAAAGGCCTTTACAGTTTGTCAGGCTCCATTTCTGTGAATGTTTCACTGTGTTCGGTCATGTTGTCATCTCTGTCCTTCATTGCCGCTGTCTGGCACAGCGTCACCTTCTGCTTAAATGAAACAAGTTGTACAGTTAAAAAAAAAAAGAACAACTAGGACTTTTTTTGTGAAGTATTTCGTTCAAATGAAATGAAGACATTATAGTTTCATATCAAGGTACTTCTATTATTTTAAAAAATCTGAATAAATATAACTTGAACATTCATTTTTGTCTCTTTATTTGTCACATTGTCTTGTAAAATTATGGTAGGTGGATGGATGGATGGATGGATGAATGGATGGATGGATGGATGGATGGATGGATGGATGGATGGATGGATGGATGGATGGATGGATGGATGGATGGATGGATGGATGGATAGATAGATAGATAGATAGATAGATAGATAGATAGATAGATAGATAGATAGATAGATAGATAGATAGATAGATAAGAATAAAAGGGAAGATTTGCTTGAACAAATAGGCCTATGCAAAGAGCCATTGACTGCTAAGTCCGAACCGCACATAAATAAAGTAGCCTAAATTAAAACAAAATCTCAAGCATTTTAGGACGTAGATTAAAGGTAATTCCACTCCCTAAAGCAGTGTGCAATGGCAATAAGTGTTCCCATTCTCTCTCTCTCTCCCCGCTGATGTCTATTTGATCTGTGCAGTAGTCGTGAACGCGCACCGCCAGACCTCCGCTGTAGCTGCGTGCGTGTCCACGCTTTATGAAGGCGCGTTCCCTCAGGTGAATGGAGAGAGTAAGAGGACGAGTCCTGTGTGTGTCTCTGGCCGAGCTGAACTGACTAAAATGGGGCTTCGCGGATTGACAAGGACGGGGGTGTACATGACAGTCTGCCTTCTGTGGGTGACTGGATGCTTTACGCAAAAAGTGAGTACAAGTGTGTGGCAGTAGCCTACTTTCCCTTTTGTTTGTCTGCGGTTTGTTTCGGCTTGTCAAAATGTTTACAGCAATGATTCTAGTTTGCAATATAGTACACTATATGGAGTATATGTAGCAGTTAAAACAACTTCAAAATAGCAGGTCCCTTGGTTTGAAAGATATACCTATTTAATTCGGAAGTTTGGGGAAGGTGTTGTGATGAAATGTGGAGCAGCTTGTTGTGTGGTCCGGGTCGGTTCTGGCAGAGAGTTGGGCTGAGCGAGGTCAGTTCAGCACGGGCCAGCGGTTCCGCATCAGATGGTTCCGTGAGCTCAAATAATACATAAATAAATGAAGGGGAAAAGAAAGGAAAATTATATTATTATTATTATTATTTTTTTATTATTATTATTTTTGTACAGGTAGCCTATATTAAGTTATAAAAAAAATACATTAAAATGACATAATTCGATCTATGATCAAACTGTTTTCAGTTCTTTACTTTATTGTGGGGCTTAAAGTAAAAAATATATAGGTGGTGTAACTACAGAGATTGCAAAAAACAACAACAATACAAGGCTGAAATTCTTGTTGGAAATGTTGGCACAAGTAGATCTGAATACTATTTTTATGATTATTATTATTATTTGTGAATCAATTTTATCAATTTTAATATTTTAATACCTTTTGCTTGTCAAATCAAAATCAGTGTTGTGTGATCAACATGCACATTTATTTTATTTTATTACTGGTTGCTTAAGTTACACCATGTGAAAGAGTCATTTGATCAAAATGTTTGTAGAAAATTGTATAAACATTTTGCTAAAATGAATGCAACCTTTTACTTAGCAAATTATATCATTTTGGGGATCTGTCTGCATAATACATAGCTGGCTATAGTTGCATCATCTCACTGTCACAAAATAACAATTTTGTTTAGAAAAGAATTGAGTTGTGTCTCAGCACTTGCAGTCACTAGCAGTTTATACTTGACTGCAGGTTCTTAGACCTGGCTATATGTACAGCCATAGATCAGAACTGAATGGCTGGATCTCTGATATTGTGCCATTCACATTCCCTTCACTACAGCTCCTTTGTATTCTCTATCAACTTTCGTCACAGAGGCTGTACACTGTTTATGTAGCTTCTCAATGTTAGGAAATCAAGAGTTTGGGAAATATGTGTTGAGGAGAAGCTTAGTGTGTTTTTGAGGTGATTACCAGATTCCTGTGGGAAACATGCTCCACTCATGCAATTAAACACATTGCTCTGTGGTCAATTCCACATGCTGTCTTTCACCAGTACTTATTCCCTTCCCAGGCATGGATATGGTTACTTTATTAATTATTGTAGTGCAGAGTGAGATAAACAGAGATAGACTTCTTTTTTTTTTTTATTAAACGTGCACCGAGTAATTTCCCCTTATTTAGGATACGTTTACACGATAAAGATGTACTAAAATGGAAAAGTTTTCCCTTTGTGTGTGTGTGTTTGTTTTTTTAAGTTTAGCATATAGACAACAACAATGTCAAAACAATCCACGTTCACGGATCCACGAAAACGACTAAAAACGCTGTATTCTGCTGCCAGGCCAGTAGTTGGCGATGTCACTTTGTAAAGAAGCACTACGCGCCTATAGATTGAAGGCGTAATATGCATGCGTATGACGTCCCAATTTTCACAAATTTTATCATTTTCAAAAACTTGCACTTTCGAAACCCGTTTTCAAAAGTTTTCAGGCCCCCAAACACTGTTGTCGTGTAAATGAATGGCCCAAAATGCATAAAAGTTTCTAGTTTTTAGTTTAAAACAAACAACAACAAAAAAAATCTTTTAAGCATTTATTTCTTCTGTGGCAAACAAAATAACATTATATTCCCTCAGTGTTTTTTTTTTGTTTTTTTTGGTCCATATGATAAAAGTCAATGTCAAGAAGTCAACATTCTTTATTACAAATATGTTCCACAGAAAAAAAGAAAGTAATTTAGGTTTAGACATAAGAGTGAGTAAATTATGTCAGAATTATCATTTATCAGAAATGTCAGAATTATCCCTTTAAAGGTCGGATGACAGTATATTCCTTTTTTTCTTATCTTTTTTTTTGGTGGGAAAGGGCATCATCTCGACTGTGCCACATAAGGACAAGGGTTATTTCTGAGGTGACAACCTGTCACATTCAGTCATGACTCTCTTCCTCTGTGAATTCTGAATTCTGAGAATCCTGAGTGGTTTACAAAGGCTTTATTGCATTGTTGATGTGCATCGCTTCAGTTACAGAGTGTGTGTACCTCAGCACAATTATCTGGCCCCTCTAAATGCTTCCTTTGTCCTCTTGAATTAATTTGATTTTCAGAACTGTGCAAATCAAGTTTGGAATTTGCTGCATGACCCCCACAATCAGATGAAGATTATATATAATTAAAAATCTCCATTATATTATGTCATCTACGATATATTGTAGGTTAAGATACTTGTCAGCAATGACAGAGAGTGTTGGTGCAGGTCTAGCTCTAGTAGTCATCAATATTTTGGACAATGAATTGCTCTCGTTCTTGAGTTAGAGTGGTTAACACAGTGTAGGTTGGAAATTCTTGCATGCATGCATGTTTTTTTGTTGGCATATCTATGCAAAGCACTTGCAGTTCAGAGTGATTTCTCTCAATTATTCAAACTCACTACACCATAATGCCCTGAGAATGGAGAAAGCCACTCATAATAGTTTTAATGCGAGTGAACCACTAATGTGCATTTCCTGGCCAGCAGACCACATTCTGTGTGAATTTGGAAGTGATTTGTGGAGACGAGAGTGGCTAGTAGAATTATTCCAGTGACATCTATGGCCTGGGAGCAAACAACTATGATAAACATGTTCAGGGTTGCTCTGGGAAAATAGTTTTTTTTCTTTCTTTTTCCTTCCACTGATTTGGCACATTCGTGCAATTGGCTCACAGCAGTGTCCTAAAATGATGTACTCCGTATTTAAATATTTCAAACTATTTTAAAATAAATTTTATAATTATAATGCATGCAAAATATTTTAATGACAAAATTAGAGAACTGGAAAATTAAGGCAAATTTATTCTTAGGCTTTTAATATTTAGACAACACACTATAAACATATAATTAATGAGTATACATTTGTATCTTCCAGAAGAAAACAAAAACAAAATTACCTAGCATAAATCACTTAAAAAATAAATAAAAAAATGAAAAAATTCTAATGAAAAATAATCCAAGATCATTTTTTTTAATCAAAATAATATTGCATGATTTTCATTTAATTTAATTTAAATATTTCTTTTTTTCTTTTTTATTCTAGGGTATTTGTTACGTAAACATTTTTTTACAAAGTATAAATGTAGTATAAAATGTAAAGTATAAATATTGAGCACTGAGTACATTACAGTTTCACATGTTGCAGGTTCCATTTGCTTTTAGTGAACTATTGTTAACTTTTCATATCCTTTTCGAGGATTCATTTTATTGACTATTAGTGTTGGTTTCAGTTACTTTAATACTTAATGAAGTTCTTTGTGTTTAATAAAAATCAGTTTTTGTGTGCAGCAGCTACCACTGTTGTTTTCATCAAAATATTATTGTGTAATATTGTCATCTTCCTGTCCTGCTGGCCTCAGTGTCCAGCGGCAGGCTATGACTGATGTAACCGGTTGTAACACATCATCACGGGCTCTCTGGGCTCGATAGTGCCTGGAACAGTCTCACTTTTCACAACCAATAAATAGCTGTGCTCCTCTCCCAGCCCCCTTACAGGGGCCCATAGCATGTTTATGGGGGACTCACAGGGGTGTTTGCGCATTTGAGTGTGTGTGGGGGGCAAAAGGGGCTTACTTAAGCCCTCTGCTCGCACAATTTCAGTAGTCATAATGTCAGCTCATATTATCTCTGAAACTTCTGTTGTGAAAACACTCTTCAGTACAAAAGAGACCAGGAAAAGAACTAGATATAAGCTTTCAGTTCACCAGCTGACTTCTCACGTTTCATATCGAGTCACATTTTTCTCTTCAAAGCCTTTAAGTACAGATAATGTTGGTGAGACAAGCAGAGAATGAATTATTGTAAAAACAACAATAAGAACGGAGGTTATGAACTGACATGTTTACTGTACGGGGGAATGAAGGGGCAGATGTGTGTGTAACCTATCAAATACAAGAGGAAGCTCCAGCGTGGTGTTTTTCACATTGCAGCCTTTACTGCAAAATCTGATGTTCCCTACGACAGCTGTGAGTTTATCTGGCACTGTTTTACTCACACTCATTCATTGAGTCAGCTACAGTTTGTTGGTGTTAAAAGTGTAGAGGCTTGTTTTTCAGTTCAAGAGTTGCTGATGCATTAGCAGTTTACAGAAGGAACAGATTCTCTAATTCAAATGGTATAAAACTACACAGAAAACGGTTAAATGGTAGGATAATAATACATACATATACACTACTTTTTTTAAAGAAATAAATACTTTTATTTAGCAAAGATGCATTCAATTGATCAAATGTGACAGTACACTTACAATGTTACAAAAATATTTCTATTTCAAAGAAATGCTGTTCTTTTGGACTTTCTATTCATCAAAGAATTCAGAAAAAAAACAATGTATCAAGGTTTCCACAAAAATATTAAAAAACACAATTGTTTTCAACATTGATAATAATAGTAAGAAATGTTTCTTAAAGCTCCAAATCAGCATACTAGAATGATTTCTGAAGGATCATGTGAGATTGAAAACTGGAGTAATGGCTGTTGAAAATTCAGCTCTGTCATCACAAGTTTTTTTAAATTGTAATAATATTTCACAAAATCTAAATTTTTTTGATCAAATAAATGCATCTTTGTTGAGCATAAGAGACGTTGCTGTTGTAAACTGTGTCTGCATTTAGAATATATGGGAAAGTTCCATGGCTATCATATATTGTCATTTCCGGACTTGTGCGAAGGCTAAACGGGAAGAATTGTTCATATCACCTAGTATTATTTTATACCTTCCTGTTTATAGTGTTTCTTCAATCATGGCTTCAGGGTTCATGGCGCCCTATTTTCTTTTGGACTGGTTCCATGCCATATTCGTTTTCCATTGTTACCTTTGTGTTTCATATTTTTCTTACCTAGATCATGATGTGCAGTTTGAAAGTGCAATGGATTGTTAAAATAATAGTTGCTTTTACTTTTAATGTAGCACAACTGGGGCACGATAACCAGCGGGACCTTATGTAAATGCCTCTTCTTATTACCCTCATTTCATTAAAAGGCTATCTAACCAAACAGCAAAGCCTTCCAATGTCCCCTGTGTGAGAAAAGACAACTAAACTAATTACGCCATGCCAGTGCGGGATGATGAATGATGTAACAGAGCTGGGATGTTTGGCATTATAAGAATGTCCTATTTCCTATTCCACACTGTGGTACTTTGGACGCCATTCATGTGAAGTCTACCATGCATGGTACACTGCCCTAACCAGCAGATAGTCCAGTATTATGGTGGAGCCACGGTAATGACCCAATTCTATTTGTTCGAATAGAGAGGGAGGTACTTACAAAAATCTCGCAAATCACTGCCAAAGTTTTCTTTTTTGTTGTCTTTCGGAATTAGACACGATCATGTTGGACTTGTTGAACCAAGTGCTTTTCTAAGGGCAGCTGGGTGGTTTGGTTAAATCACAAACCTCTTCAGCACACTTCAGTGAAACATAGACCTTAACCAATTGCATTTCCTCTATTTCTGTTGTTTGGTATAACCCTACATGCTTGTCTTGAACCTTTTTTCACCTCTTGTTCCAGTTTAGTTTGTTCTCTGTCTCTCATATTCATGTGCATTGCTCAGCTTTGCTGTTGTGCTAACCTGAAATCGGCTTACTTTACATCCCAGCAGCGAGTGGCATTTGACCGGCTCAAATGTCAGGCATGCAATTATTAGTGTAGTAACACATGAACCTGAGGTAAACTCTGGACGGCATGAGGCTTTGACCAACTGATCTCTTTTAAACAGCCTGAATGGAGAAAAGCATGGGCTGAGAATCAAGGGTAGAAGTGTACACAGAAGAAAACAAGGCGAAAACGACTTTGACCTTGTTAAGCTGAGATTGTTTACTGTGGCCTTGTCTATTTAAGATTACCTTTTTCACTGATTCTGCTTTGTCCAACAAGATATGTTTTTGGGGCTGGGTGGGGTCTCAAATCCATAGCCTGATTAAAAATGTTGCGTCTTAAAGCAAATCTTGAAGTAAATGCTCACGTTTCCTCAGCCTGCTTTGTTTGATTATACACTATCGATCAATGGAGGCGAGGATGAAAATGATTAGACTCTAACTTCTGGGATAGTACAATGTGGATGCCCTCAAGAGCATCCCAAAAAGGTAATATTTTCTCAATTGTCTCTTAAAACGATCCTTTTTTGTTAGAATTATTACAACCAACATTAAAATGCTGCATAGATTTTAGACAAGATTTTAAAAATCAACAGCAGTATAAAACAATGTCTAAATGGGTCATATTTGGCTGCTTGATTAAAAAAAGTTTCCTTTGCCTGGTGATCAGCCGAAAAGGAAAGTAGTTTCAGAGGGGCAGTGCATGTTTTAACATTTTGATGAAAGATTATGGAGACAATCATTTCTTGTTGACTAATATATTAAGCACAATAAAACTAGGAATGTGTCTTTAGAAGGTAAACCGGCTCTTTTTTTTTATCTCGACTTTAATTTAACTTTTTGTCCTGGATAATGCCGTCACTTGGGGCTAGGCTTGTTACCTGTCTGGCGTTGTTGAGGTCTTGCAGTTCTTTTATTCCATCCCACAGTCCAGAACCAGTGCCAACAGGAAGCCCAATAAACAAACAGGCCCCTGCCAAGGTCTGGTTTGGAGTGGTCTAGCCCTGATCCCCATCTGCCTTTAATTATACCGAGGTCCCCTCATCCTGCACACCTGTGAGATATTACGAACAGTATGTCTGAAGGAATACCTCCCTGGGGTTAGCAAAGCAGCCAGCATATCCAGCTTTGATACCCGATGAAGGAGGAAGGGTTGAATAGTTCAGGTTTGGGAGAGGCAGACCGAAGCTAATTTTCTGAACAGAACATTTAGTTTTGTTTCTCAGTGGGTTTCTTTTACAGCTGTCTGTTGTTATCGCACTGAAACGATCAAAATAGGGCAATGCTTTATGTAGTTTTATAGCATCTAACGACTAACCGTCAGACCAACGTCAGCTGCCAAAATTGTTTACCAATGTTTAATGTTGCATCAAACGAACCGGAGGTGTGCCAAAGACTTTCCCGTTAGTTTGTTGAACTTGTGCCATCCTATTGAACTTTTGATGCTAGAACTACCACTGGCCTATTAAGATGTTTTAGGACCGTAGCGTTAACCCCTGGAGTGCAGGTTCTGGGAAGAATTATCTTGAACAGTCTGCTGATTCTCCACTGTTATTAAGTGTATTATAACATGTTGAACATGTTTATCTTAATCGAAATTCAAGTGGTGCAGAAATTTCCATTTGTTATATCTTTCCTTTTCTTCCATGCAAAGTTAGCTTTAAATGTGCTGCTGTAAAGTCAACGCATGCAACTCTTTGACCTCCACATGAAATGCATTGTGTCCCGCAAGGAAATTTTTACTATTTGTTAATGTGCAAGAATGTCTAATTTGTACAATATGACGATTATTCTTTTAATGTCATATTCTTTCACTGTGACATATCTTAATGCGTCTAGATCTGTGCTTCCCAACCTTTTTTGACTTCAAGGGCCCCGAACAATTTTCGTAGGCCCCCTAGCCCTAATTTTGTTTTCAAAACGTATTTAAATCTATGAACACTCCTACTTTCTATAAATTTAAAGTAACTACAGTAATCAATTTACATGACTCTTCCAGTTGTTCATGATTTACTGGATAAGGACTTTTATATTTCTACCTCAATTTCTACCTAATAAAATGTTTACACCTTGCTTGGCATAACTAGTAAAATCTATATTCATTATAAAAATGCTCACGGGACTTTAACACTTTACTATTTGACATGACTTTTCTAGCTCTACTAATCACGCTTTTCAAATTAAGCTACTTCAGACAGCACTGTATATCCACGTTTTCCAAGACTCTGGGAACCCAGGTTCTTTAAAGGAAACAACACGTTGGTACATTTAAAATTTTCGATTTGTATTTACTTTAGCTTATTTTTCTTACTTTAAATACTTTTAAGTCATCTTAAGCCACCTTGAAAGTCTGAGGCCTCATATAGGCCCTGGTTGAAAAGCAGTGTTCTCACTAAACTCAAGAACATATTTCTTGTTGAAATGGAAAGTTTGTTTAAAAAAAAAGAAAAAATCAAGAATTTGCTCCAAAAATGAAGTATGTATAACTTTGAGTTAGATAGGAGAAAACATTATATCATCGAAAACAATTAAATCACATACATAATCCTGTTCATAATCGTAATTGTTTTTTTGTTTTTTAAATACGAGTTAACAACAAAAGGTTACAAGTACACTAGATAAACATAAGAAAGGTAAAAGGGGACAAACAAACATGCACACATACAAATATGCATATGCAAATATACACATATATATATACATTTACATAGAAAGGACATTAGGATAAACTACATGGTTACACTTTTGTGGAATTGTCTGAGCAATTCGATCAAACAGTGTTAACATGTTGCAATTTAAAAAAAGGTACAAAAGTTTTGTTTTTGATAAGTACAGAAATGGTGAGGGTGAATGGTAACTTTTAACTTGTAAAGCATGCTTGATAATGTTTTTTGTTTATGCTTCTTTATCTTTATCTTAATATTAAGATAAAGCATTATTTAATTTAGTAGTTTTTCTGTATTATCTTAAATGTTATGTTGGATTATCTTGTTCGATTGTGATTTGGTTTGGGTAGTTACTGGGGGTAGGTCCTGATAAGCCTAGGGCTTCTACCTATCCCTTTTCGAACAGGTTGATTGTTATGCTAAAAAATAATATATATTTTTTTTTTTTTCTTGTTTTATTTTATTGATGGATATTTCATGTGTTGCTGTCTTTTTTTTATTTACTTTTTAATTGTTCGAAATAAAGATTTCATTCATTCATTCATTCATTCATTCATTCATTCACACTGTTACTAACTGCTTTTAAAGGAAAACTGACATGTTTCAATTTCATTGTATGTCATAGTTATAAAAGTATAGTATTGGAATGCAATGAGGAATCAGGCATCTATGTAGTGAAGGAATGTAGACCAGACCCGTTTGAAGATATCGAGTTTAGATTTTACAGATGCTGTAAGTTTTTCCTTATTGCATTGTGTTATTAGGAGATTGAGCCAAAGGTTTATTGATAGCTTTGTTCTGTCTTTCCAGTTAAGTTTTTTTTTTTTTTTTTTGCTGTAGTTAGTGCAATGAGTATAAATTGTTCTTGATTTTTAGATATAGTTAGTGTAGATACATCTCCAAGTGTCACGTCTTGTTTTGGTTTTGTTTCATGTCAGTCATGTTTCATGTCTTTGTCATGTGATTCCCTGTTAGTCATATGATCCTGCCATGTGTTCCCTTGTCTGATTTGTCATGTTGTCATTGGTTCCTGCTGCCGAGCCTGGGCCTCTTCACGTCATTCCTGCCGAGCCAGAGACTGTTCATGTCATGCCTACCGAGCCAGAGACTGTTCACGCCATGTCAGCCGTGCCTGTGTCTTCGGACAAGATGGCCGCCGCGCCTGAATCAGCTCCGGAAGATACAGCACTCCTCATAGTTGCCACGGCTATTTTGAGTGTGTGGGCAGCACACACATCAGCACCAGCCCGTGAGCCCTCGGCCAAGATGGCTGCCACCACGCCAGAGTTTTCCCAAAATGGCCGCCGCCGTTCATGAGCCCTCTGCCAAGATGGCCGCCGCCGTTCCAGAGTCTCGTCCCAAGATGGCCGCCACCACACCAAAGTCTCGTCCCAAGAAAATATAGAGGGGGCAGTAGGTTCCTGATTAAAGCCACGGAGGCCGTGCCTCCCTGGCCCCCTGAACTGTTGGATCTGCCCTAGCCGCCCTAACATAACATTCTCATTTTCCACTAGATATTTTCCTCTACATCTCATCAGCAATTTCGATTTTGGCACGCTCTGCAGCAGCTGACCACTAAGGAGCGAATGTACAGTGACGTGACATAACTGCCAGATTCAAACTGTGCTTTCGCGCTATTGCTGACGCTGAGCCAAAAACAGACTCGCTCAGCGCTTGTCATATCACAACTATTCAGTGTTTTTAACCACATAATGTTTATTTTAGGTTTCAGACATTTAAATACATATAATTTATAGCAAAACAATACATTTATAGTTTGTAAAATACACAATGGTGTCTATGGAAGCAGCAATAACAATCCATTCAAATATATTTGCCGACGTGTTTTATTCATATCAGATACACAGTGTAAGTAATTATAAAGTCTGGTCTGTCAGCCATCGTGATGGATGATGGCATCGTTTATCGGCCCAACCCTAATGTCAGCCATGTTTCATGTCTTTGTCATGTGATTCCCTGTGATCCTGCCATGTGTTCCCTTGTCTGATGTGTCATGTTGTCATTGGTTCATTGTTTAATTGTTCACAGATGTCCCTTGTCTAGTCCTTGTGTATTTTAGCCCTCATGTTTGCCATGTGTCTTGGTCAAGTACTGTTTTACTGTAACCTCTGTGGGTAAGGTCCTGTCATGTTTATGTTTTGTTCATGCCATGTCATGCCTTTGTTTTATGTTTGATCACGTTCTGTAAATAAACTGCACTTGGGTTCTCTACAAACTTGAGAGTGGACCATTATTACACCAAGTAACGCTATTTCCGGACACGCTGGGATACTGAGCCCAAGAATCCCTGATAGCCTGTCCACGACCTCCAACCAAAAGTGTTGAATGTATCAGCAGTCCCAAAAGGCATGGAAAGGATTATCAATATAAGTTGGACAGTGTGTACATTTGTTGTTGTCTAAATATCCGATTTGGTAAAGTTTGTGCGTTATAATATGCGTTCTATGTAGCAGTTTGTATTGGATCAGCTGAATTTGACCATTTTATGTATATGTATATGTATATGTATATGTATATGTATATGTATATGTATATGTGATCCTGGATCACAAAACCAGTCACAAGTAGCACGGGTAAATTTGTGGCAATAGCCAACAATACATTGTATGGGTCAAAATTATCGTATGGGAAAATTTTTCTTTTATGCTAAAAATCATTAAGTAATGATTAAATTTCCTACCCTAAATTTATAAAACATTTCTTTTTGTGAGTGAATGCAGCACAATCACAAACATAAATGGACAACTTTAAAGGCAATTTTCTCAATGTTTTGCTTTTTTTTTGCACCCTCAGATTCCTGTTTTTCAAATAGTTGTATATCAGCCAAATATTGTTATATCCTAACAAACCATGCATCAATAGAAAGCTTATATATTCAGTTTTAATATGATGTATAAATCTCAATATCAAAAAATGTACCCATGTGACTGGTTTTGTGGTCCAGGGTTATTCCTTGAACCAGCTGTTTTTCTTTTTACTTCTCTTAACTGTATGTATTGAAAGTAGGCCTGGTTTGGAATGTTATATTTTAGTTGAATTTGGTCAAAGGTCATAAGCAGGCCATCAGTGTATTTTGTATCAATTTTGTATCAATGCTGTTTGGTTCCAGGCTGTGACAGTAGAAATGCTTCTGATGCTTTTTGTCTTTGGTCTTTAGGTTTACTTTGATTGTGGAGCCAAGGTGGATGTTGTGGATGTGCAGGGCCTCATTCTGTCACCTGGCTTTCCATATAACTATTCATCTGGAACTCACTGTGTGTGGCAGTTCTTTGTGCCTGTTGGTCACCAGCTAATCATGGAGATGTTTGATTTTGATGTCTTTGAGAGCCATAACAGTCCTGCAAGATACACCTCCACTGTTGTGGACGAGGTACCGAATGATGGCAGCGCGCTGGTATCAAAAAGCCTGGGGAGTCCAAAAGAACCCCAGTCCACACATAAAGAGGAGGTCAAGCAAGTGGTTATCCAAGAGCAGTCCACCAAAATGGAGATGACCAAAGTTTCCAATTCTGCCAAAATGGTGTCCGATTCCCCTTCGGCTCCACAACCATCACTTCCATTATCCGGAGAGCAGCCAGTTGAAGACAGAAATTCTATTTCACCTCAGGCATCAAGAGCAGTCAGTGACTGGATCTCCACAAGTCCACGTACAGCCACAGAAACGGATGAAGCTGTGAGCCCTGACACCCAGCCACCTTTGATTGATGCCTGTCCCCATGATGTCCTCTACATATCTGATCTCATCACCTTCTCCACCCGATTCTGCGGCTCTAGGCGCCCTTCTAGCAGCCAGTTGGTGTTTGGGTCTGACGATGACATGGTGGAGGTCATCATGGAGTTGATAACCACTACCCACTGGGGCCGTGGTTTTGCTCTCCTCTTCCATTACCAGAATCAAACACAAGCATTCACAACCAAACAACAGAGATCGGTATTGTCCTCGGACAGCAGAACTGGTGCACTTCTTGGTGCAGTGAGTGGAACAGTCGCGTTTGCTGTGGCCCTTGCTGGCATCCTCTGTGTGATTTTCAGGTAAGGAGGTTTCTTCTACAAGTGGAGCGATTTATTTGTAGTTGATCCAGAAAGTACATCGTAAAAATCCCATGCAGCCATGTGAACAAATCTGACTTAAGAGTTGCTGGGTGAATTGAGAGACGTGAAGACGTCTATAAAATTATGTCTATAATTTTAGACGTATATAAAATTATATACACAACTTTTCAATTGTTTGTACACTTTTTTTATTCAGCAAGGATGCATTACATTGATCAGTGATACAAAGACATTTTGTAATCTTTCCAATTATTTCTATTTCTGTTTTTTTTTTTACTTTAGAATCCAGAAATTTTTTTCTTTGTTTTCACAAAGAAAAAAAATATTAACCAACTGCTTTCAACATTGATAATAATAACAAATGTGTTTTTTATAGGAGCAAATCAGCATATTGAATTCTAAAAGATCACGTGACACTGAAGACTGGAGTAATGATGCTGAAAATTCAACATATAAATGAATGAATTACATCTTAACAAATATTAAAATAAAAACAGCTATTTTAAATTGTAATACTATTTCAAAAATATTAGTGTTTTCACTGTGCATTGTGAAATTATAATAATGTGACATTTATAATATAATATAAATGTCATTCTGACATAAGTCTTCGTATTCAACATTTGTATTCTAACACATATTTCTTCTCAGTCCATTACAAACTAGCTGTTTGCATCACAATTATTTTTTTCATTCATTCACTTTAGAATTAGCCATATGTCGCATACACCGTACCATGTCCGTGACAACTTAAGTCAGATGAGTTGGTGTTGACACAGCTGGAAGTATTTTTCACCATTGTTAAATCAGCTTAAATCAAGTCTTTCTTCTTCTTTTTCAGAAACACTTTGATGTTAAAACACTATTCATACCTGAGCATATTCATGGTGCCGCACCTGGTATTAAACTAAATGCACAAAAGCGAGGTACAGTCACACAATAGAGAGGAAAGGAAGCGGAAGAAATATAAGAAGCCGAGAGAAATGGTAGAATAGAGAAAAAAAGAGGCCAGTTGTCTACAAAGATGATTCAATTGTTTGTTAAATCACAAAGCATGATGTTTCAAAGAATCCATAATGTAAGATTCATTCTTTGTTGGTCCCAGTGGGAATAACAGCGTGACTTTTGACACCCACAGAACTGATTTATGAAACTTGAATGAAGCGATTTATATGTGCTGATCTTTTCAAATGCTGTTTACACCTGGTATTAACATACATCTTTCTTGGGTGATCCAATCACATTGAAGATATATTTTAATAACCGGTATAAACAGGGCCATTTCAAAATTTGGTCCCACTTTATATTAAGTGGCTTTAAGTACTATGTACTTGCATCGAAAAATAAGTACAATGTACTTTATTGTATTCATGTTGTATTGTAAAACACATTGCTGCTATTGAGGTTTGACACAGGTAAGGTTAGGACAGGTGTGGTGGTATGGGTAGGTTTAAGGGTGGGTTAAGGTGTAAAGGAAGGGTCAACAGTGTAATTACAAATGTAATTACATAAATTAATTACAGCTGTAATTACATGTCGGTATTTTTAAAATATAACTACAATGTAAAAACATGTATGTACACAATAAGTCATTGTATCAAATTATTAATTTCAATGTTAGTACATAGTAGTTAAAGCCACTTAATATAAAGTGGGACCCAAAATTTTACTGTTACAAACAGAATCTAGGCTTTTTGTTTGCATGTTTGTTTACGGAATTTATTCTTTCCAACATATGTTTGGCTTTTAACAATACCACTACTGTTTTGTGATATTTTAATATACCTTGTTTGGAGACTTGAAGCACATTTGCCATTTAGTGGGATTTGACTTTTATGAACTTCATACTGACCGTGTAATGTAAGGTAACACCAAAATCTCTTGACATCCCACAGTCCATTGGTGGATCATAACAAAGGGTTTATAAGGAATAGATATATCCCAAATTTGCCTACAGGTATATTGTAATCCAATATATCTCGGAGTAAATGCACAAGTATAAAGTATACAAGCATACAGTATAAAGATTACAAGTATAATGTTAGTATAACTTTTAGTATATTGAACTTTTATTTAATTTATTTTATTATTATTTATTTTATTGTAGAATGAAATTTTATTTTAATAATGAACAGGCGGGGCTTATTAAACTATTATTTTCAACTATTCACTGTGGGGTATTGTGCTAATATTACTGTCTGGTTATGAATTTCATCAGTAAATAAATTACATTTCTTTACTGATGACCTGACCTCTCTAGGCTTCAGAGGTCATGCAATTACATTTGATTTTAAAGCATCATTTTCTGATTCACCCTGCAACTTACTCCTACCAAAACTCCTACTGTGAGCATACAGACACCATGTCCTACCAGAATTCATAGCAGATATTTGAATGTCGTTCAGCTGAGAGAAGTAAACACTCATTTAATAGAACACTCGATAACCAATAACTGTGACAGTAAAAACAAATGAGATAATGTTATTTGTATTGTTGTATTCCCAGACCGAAACTATGCGCGAAAGGAGCCAATGCTTCATCTTCCATCAGCTCAGAGGTAAAGTCAAAATATGAGACGTGTATGTGTATGTATATACACTGTATACATAATACATACATGTGACAATTGAAATGTGTAAATTGTTGCTCCTTAAATATTAGATGAGCAGTCTTGATCTCTGTCACAAAAACATGAATACACAGTGATTTTGTTCCTCTTTTTCTTTCTGGTGGCGAGTCTTCAGTTTGTACTGAGATTAGGTGCTTGGCGAGTGTTCATTTTGGACCCTGTCTGTTCATGTAGAAATAATGTGAGGTACTGTGTTGTAGGCTCCAGAAGGAGTGCTAAATTCAGCGGCAGATGTGAGTGAGCTGCAGATGGTTTCTCCTAATGACTTGGAGCAGCAGCTGGGTACAGTGAACGACAACAACAACCATTCCCTCAACCGCAGTCTGTCCCATACAGGTGCTTAGTATGTCTTTATGAGTCCATGATTCTCTCTCTCTCTCTCTCTCTCTCTCTCTCTCTCTCTCTCTCTCTCTCTCTCTCTCTCTCTCTCTCTCTCTCTCTCTCTCTCTCTCTCTCTCTCTCTCTCTCTCTCTCTCTCTCTCTCTCTCTCTCTCTCTCTCTCTCTCTCTCTCTCTCTCTCTCTCTCTCTCTCTCTCTCTCTCTCTCTCTCTCTCTCTCTCTCTCTCTCTCTCTCTCTCTCTCTCTCTCTCTCTCTCTCTCCCACGATGTATTGTTTTCTTCATTGATGTTGTCAGATGAAGCGAACTTTAGGGTCACTGGGTTCCTTTCAGTAAAGCTGTTGAGTTCATTTGTCCCCTATCTGAACCTATACATTTAAGATTGATTTGGCTCTTCAAGGAACAGATAAAAAGCTAAATTACTGAAATTCAAGAACAGTACTGCAAGACTACGAGAACTCCATTAGAGTGTAGCTTGCTGAAAAGTGAATTTCCTTCTCTATTCAAACCACCTGGAAATAACAATGCCATTTGTTTTATATGTTTTAACAGAAATGTGAAATAATAATATGAAAGTTATGTGTGAGGTTTTTCTTTTTCTCCGGAGACTGCGCCATTTGTGTCCCCATTTACTACTAAAAAGATCACAGATTGAACTTTTGATTCAATTCTGTTTAGTGTCCAATAAAAATATATTGTCCAATAAAAATATATTTTTAATTGCAATAAGTATCATTAGTATTAATGATAAATGAACTATTACTCACAGTCCTAAACATATGGACCCAGCTGTTAAACCTGTATTTGTTGATGACTTTACGGTGGCACAGTATGATTTTGTGAAAGTTCAGCAGTAACCATTTTAAATGAAATTATGAAGAAAAAAAACACTTTTTGTTTTTTTTTCTGAGCCATGAATATTTCCTAAACACAAATGTATGAAGTCACTATATCTTAATGGGAGGTCGAGAATATATGCAGTACTTACATCGGCTTTAAACTAAGCTCTAAATCAGAAAATCCCCCTCTCTTTAATTTGGTCCAATCGTACCAGCTAGAGAACTTAAATGTTTTCCTTTTTTTTTTTTTAGGCACCATAACAAATACAAACAGTTATTTAGCTTTTTATATATGCGTTAAACTGAAGTATTTACAGTCATTTTATAAATTTGACATTCCACATGTTCACGGTGCTCTGAAGCTTGTGACGTGTCAGAGAAGAGTGATCTGCAGCTGTTCTCCAGTGGTCTTACTGAATTAGAGCTGGGCACAGATGAGGTTTTTGTCATCGCCTCTGCACCCACCTCAGCCCAACTGCCCTTCTCTCCACATACTGTGAGTATCTGATTCTTCTTCTACATTTCTACATCCAGAAATAGATGAGAAACTTTGATATATTTTGTATATACGCTACCGTTCAGAAGTTTGGGGTTGATACGTTTTTTTTTTTTTTTTTTATGTTGATGTAAAAAGCCTCTTATAGCTGCATTTATTTGATCAAAAATACAATACAAATTTTTATATTGTGAAATATTTTTGCAATTTATAATAACTCTTTTCTGTTTTAATATATTTTAAAATGTAATTTATTCATGTGATTTCAAAGCTGAATTTTCAGCATCATTACTCCAGCCTATGTATGTATGTATGTATATATATATATATATATATATATATATATATATATATATATATATATATATATATATATATATATATATATATATATATATATATATATATATATATATATATATATATATATATATTAGGGTGCATCAAAAAACACAATTCTTGAATTTTGATATGGCTGGGTGCTAAAAATGTTCCAATATATGTAGAAACGATACTCGGTTACTCACGTAACCTCGGTTCTCTCTAGAGAGGGAACGAGTATTGCGTAAGCTTGCTTACGCTGCGGGAAAGTCTTCTTTTCTCGAGATACTGAAGCCAAAAATTATCCTTAATTTCATTTTTTGTCAACGCAGTGCAGCTGCGGGCAGCTGAGCTAGAGCGGCATACTGCGCGCTCATTGGCTGCCGCGCGGCAACTGCTTAAGCCTACCAGTGAGCCTGGCGTGACGTCACGCCCAATGAGGGCGCGCGCGCCCTAGCGCGTCACAGCCCGCCAGAATGGGCGGCGTCAGAGCATATATAAGGAAGGCTCGTAGGCTATATTCTCCGATTTCTGTCGAATGAAGCGACACGAGCTACAGGCTTCAAGCACGGCAGGGAACGCAATACTCGTTCCCTCTCTAGAGAGAACCGAGGTTACGTGAGTAACCGAGTATCGTTCTCTTACGAGAGGTTCTCTCGTATTGCGTAAGCTTGCTTACGCTGCGGGAACCCCTTGTCCACGCCGTGCGAGCCTAACAATCACATATGACTCTATGAAGAGCATAGAGGTGAAAAACAGGTGGCCAGCGGTGCGGGCCAACACATGTTCATAAGCACATCTAGGGAACGCAAGAACGGCAAGGCCGGTCTATGTATACTGACCCTGAGCGTGCAGCTCAACAGACAAGCTAGTCAATAGTACAACCTGCGCATATGGGCAGGACATGAACACGACTAGACTGACAGAAGTTTCGCCTGCAGAGCGGGAACTTCCAGGTTATAAAACCTAACAAAAGTGGAGGGGGACGCCCAGCCCGCCGCCATACAAATGTCATGAATGGAAATCCCGCTGGACCATGCCCACGATGAGGCCATGCCTCTGGTGGAATGAGCCCGTATGCCCAACGGACATTGCAGGTCTTTTGACGCATATGCTGCCGCAATAGCGTCCACTATCCATCTGGATAGCGTCTGTTTCGAGGCGGCGCGACCCTTAGCGCGCCCTCCAAACGAAACGAAAAGCTGCTCTGAGAGCCTGAAGGCTGCAGAGCGCGTGACATAACACCTTAACGCCCTGACCGGGCAAAGGCGGTTGACACCCTCCTCACTGCCGGATGACGGCAGGGCCGATAGGGTAATGACTTGAGCCCTAAAGGGAGTACCTAACACTTTGGGGACATAGCCGTGCTTCGGTTTGAGAATGGCTAACGAGTCATTAGGTCCAAACTCGAGGCACGACGCGCTGACAGACAGCGCATGCAAATCGCCCACTCGTTTGACTGAAGCCAGAGCTAGCAGAAAAACGGTTTTAAGCGTCAAGTATTTCAACTCCACAGAGTCCAAAGGCTCGAACGGATGCACTTTCAGGGACTCTAGGACCAGGGACAGGTCCCAAATAGGGACTGACGGGGGCCGGGGAGGGTTCATCCTCCTGGCCCCTCGCAGGAAACGGGTGATGAGTTCATCCCTGCCCAGTGAGCGGCCGCGCGCCGAATCGGCGAACGCTGCTATGGCCGCGACGTAAACCTTGAGCGTGGAGGGGGACCTGCCCGCGTCCAACATCTCTTGGAGAAAGTTCAATACCTGTGGGACTCCACAGGACTGAGCATTAGAACCCATTTCCACACACCATTTGTTAAACACTGACCATTTAGACGCATAGAGCCGCCTCGTCGAGGGGGCTCTGGACTGCGTGATCGTGTTAATTACCCCTTCTGGCAGATCAACGAATATCCGTTGATTTCCCACGCATGCAGAGACCAGTGCTCTGGATGGGGATGCAGAATCGATCCTCGAGCTTGAGAGAGAAGATCTCTCCTCACCGGGATCGGCCATGGGGCTGTGTCTGTCAGCCTCATCAGCTCGGAAAACCATGGTTGGTTTTCCCAGCGCGGGGCTATGAGGAGCGCTGCGCAGTTCGTCTCCCTGATCCTCGCTAGCACTTGAGGCAGCATCGAGATCGGGGGGAACGCATACAGCGGAACGCTGGGCCATGTCTGGGCCAGCGCGTCCTCGTGTTTCGAGAAAAACCTCTGGCACTGAGCGTTCTCGCTCGCGGCGAAGAGGTCGATCTCCGCTTTGCCAAAGCGATGCCAAAGCGCTTGGACCGTCTGGCGGTGTAGAGACCATTCCCCTGGGGGAACGTTGTCCCTGGACAGTCTGTCCGGGCCGTCGTTGAAGCGACCGGGTACATGAGCTGCCCTTAGGGAGCGCAGCGGGCCCTGAGCCCAGGATAGGAGGCGCTCTGTGAGAGCGCGCAGGGCTCTGGATCTGATTCCGCCCTGGCGGTTCACGTAAGACACTACTGACATGTTGTCCGAGCGGACTAGCACATGGTGTCCCCGTAGGAGTGGTAGAAAGTGCTTCAGCGCTTTCTCGACCGCCAGCATCTCTAGACAGTTTATGTGAAGGCTTTTCTCCGTATTCGACCACCGGCCGCAAATCGGACTGCCCTCGTGAGTCGCTCCCCAACCCATGTTGGACGCATCTGTCGAGACCACTTTGCGGTGTGCGATGACCCCCATCGACACTCCCCGCTGAAACCATTCGGCCGCCAGCCAGGGCTGCAGGGCTGAGACGCAGCGCTGAGTCACTCTGACTGGTGCACGGCCCGAAATCCATGCTTTGCGGGACACTTCCGACTTTAGCCAGCACTGAAGCGGGCGCATTCGAAGTAAACCCAGCTGCAGGACCGCTGCGGCTGACGCCATATGGCCCAAAAGCCTCTGAAAGGTTTTTAGGGGAAAAACTTTTCCCACCTGAACGGAAGCGGCGAGGTGTCGAACACGGCGCGCGCGCTGTGTTGACAGTCTGGCCGTCATCGCCGCCGAATCCAGATCTATACCCAGGAAAGTGATAGACTGGCTGGGGGTTAGAGAGCTCTTGTCCCAGTTCACGGAAAGACCCAGGCTTTCCAAATGACCGAGAAGCGCTTTCTTGTGAGAAACTAGTTCCTCTGTTGACTGCGCTATAATGAGCCAATCGTCCAGATAGTTCAGAATTCGCATCCCTTTCGATCTCAGGGGTGCGAGGGCCGCGTCCATGCACTTCGTAAAAGTACGGGGTGCCAGGGACAAGCCGAACGGCAGGACGGTGTACTGATATGCCTGACCGTCGAAGGCGAATCTCAAGAATGGCCTGTGACGGGGAATAATCTGAATCTGAAAATACGCGTCTTTCAGATCGAGAGAGATGAACCAGTCCCCCGGGCGAATCTGCGCGAGGATTTGACCGGTCGTGAGCATTTTGAACGGTCGTTTCACGAGCGCTTTGTTCAAATATCTCAGATCTAGTATAGGTCTGAGCGCTCCGCCCTTCTTGGGTACGAGGAAATAGCGGCTGTATAAGCCTGCCTCGGCAGCCAGAGGGTGAACCCGTTCTATGGCACCTTTGTGCAGTAAATTCGCTATCTCTGTGTGAAGCAGATGGGCTGCATCTGCTTTCACTTGTGTCTCGACCCGGGCGCGAAAACGCGGGGGGCGGCGAGCGAATTGAAGCGAATAGCCCTTTATCACTGTGTTTAATACCCATTCCGACATTCCCGGAATAGCTTTCCATGCATTCGCACTCATAGCTAGGGGTCGGATAGCCTCCGGGTCCCGCCCGCCGCACAGCGCGGGACGGGGAGCCTGTGGCGGTATGTGTGCGAGTCGCGCAGTGACAGTGAGGGGAGACGGGGGCTCGCTGATAGCGGCAGCCGGCTGAATGACGCTGTGAGAGAGCGTTTTGAGCAACGGCTCGCGGCGCGGAAGCGGGGCGGGCTCGTGAGTGTGTACATGAGAGCGTGCGTGCTGTATAGCGGGCACAGGACTCTTTATTAACGCACAGCCGGCGGTGGAGTGCTTTCGTCCCCGAATGTGTGAGGCAGAGCGGGCACTGTGTAGGTGTGAGCACTGGGTTGTGGGCACGTGACCTACAGCTAACACTCGAGCGGCCGTAGCGCGCTTTATGTGAGTGCACTCTGTGGGGTACACAGGGGGGATTGTGCTTGTGTGTAGTGATGAGCACTGGGGTGTGGGCATGTTTACTACACTCATAGCACTGACGGCGTGAGCCGGATGACCAGATTTTACACTCTTTATTCGATTTATCTGGGTCGCCGTAAAAACGGCGTTTGTGTGCAGGCGAGAGAGTTGAGAAACTGGCTCGTTGGCTGCGGTGGACACTACTGCAGTAGCCTTTATCAAGGGGACTGGCAGAGGGATACAGGTTAGCTTCGACGGCGGTCCGGCCGCGGCGGGACTCAACCGTCTTTTCCTCCTTGCGAGTGCTAGGAGGATTTCGCAGGCTCGGTTTTCAGCGAAACTCTAGGCCGGGGACCCCGCGGGGGTGGCGGCCTGTGTTGGCTGGTGGAGCGGGACCTGGGTCGGCCGCGCTGACGCTGCTGCGATGCTGGAGGTCGGGAGGGGCGCCGCGTGGGACTGCGTGCAGGAGGCTGAGTTTTAGAGCGGCCTGCAGCGGAGCTCGAGCGGCGGGGCAGGAAGAGGTTCATGGCCTGTGACGCCTTCTGAACTTCCGAGAAGCTGTCCACGAGGCCACTTACCGCGGGGCCGAAGAGGCCGGCGGGTGAGAGCGGGGCGTTGAGAAAAACGGACCGCTCTTGCTCTCCCATGTCGGCTAGCGTTAGCCAGAGGTGGCGCTCAATGACAGTCAGCGCAGCCATAGATCGTCCGATCGCTTGGGCTGCTGTTTTCGTCGTGCGAAGAGAGAGATCCGTCGCACTGCGCAGGTCGGTCAAAGCAGATTTATCAAGTTTTCCCTCGTCGAGCTGGCTGAGGAGGTCGGCTTGAAAAACTTGTAAAACCGCCATTGTGTGCAGGGCTGAGGCGGCTTGCCCAGCAGCGGAGAAAGCGCGGCTGGCAAACGCCGAAGTAGTCCTGCAGGCCTTGGACGGGAGGGCAGTCTTTGAGCGCCATCTCGCGGATGGGGGGCAAAGATGCGCTGCAACCGCTGGTTCGACCGGTGGGATCCGGTCATACCCTTTCTCCTTGGCTCCGTCTACGCGAGAGAGAGTAGATGAGGCCGGAGAACGGAGTCTGGCCGAAACTGGAGCGTCCCAGGATTTGGTAAGCTCCTCGTGAAGCTCCGGCAGAAAAGGCGCTGGCCTGGACACTGGAGCTCGTCGACTGGCGGGCAGAAAGCACCCGTCGAGTCTGTTGGGCGGAGTCACCGCTGGCGGGGACCATTCGAGGCCCAGGTGTTCGACTGCTGCCGTGAGGAGGCGGAGAAGCTCGGCGTCCACACTGGCGTGAGTCCTGCTGGACGCTCTGGTGGAGGAGGCGGAGCGGACAGAACCGGACCATTCCTCGCTGTCCGACGCCATTAGTGAGCACGTGTCCAGTAGCGCGTCATCATCCGCTTCATCCCCTGAGGCGACGGCATCGAGGGCGTGAGCCGTCGGCTGCGCGTCGGGAAGCGGGGGCGGAGAAGGAGAGAGCGAGGCTCGCGGGAGAGGCTCCGGCGAGGCCTTGGCTCGAGTCTCGGGCTCCGGTGGTCGCTGCGAGCGGCGTTTCTTCTTACGCGGCCCGAGGACAGTTGGAGCAGATTCCGCGAAGAGGGCGAGTCGAGCCCGCAGGGTCGACATCGGCAGCTCTTCACAGAAAGCGCAGCCGCCCGTGGAAAGCGCGACGGCTGCGTGGTCCTGGCCCAGGCAGAGAGCGCAGAGAAGATGGCGGTCTCCGTCGCTGAGCGCGGAGCGGCATGAGCCGCACGTGGTGCGAGGCATTTGCAACAACGCCTCTGCTCTTTTAGAAAGTGCTGCGGAAGCAAGAACACACACAAAAGAGCTTGCAAAGGATATTCGCCGGATAGCTGAGCTGGCACGGCAGGCTGAAGGCGGCGAAGATCGTCCGGCTTCCTCAGGCTGACCTAAGCTGGCTCGTTAGCTGGGCCTTGAAGGACAACGGCGACGGCTTCCTCTCCGAGATCAGCGATGCGAGTGCTTCGCTGAAAAGACAGAAATCGGAGAATATAGCCTACGAGCCTTCCTTATATATGCTCTGACGCCGCCCATTCTGGCGGGCTGTGACGCGCTAGGGCGCGCGCGCCCTCATTGGGCGTGACGTCACGCCAGGCTCACTGGTAGGCTTAAGCAGTTGCCACGCGGCAGCCAATGAGCGTGCAGTATGCCGCTCTAGCTCAGCTGCCCGCAGCTGCACTGCGTTGACAAAAAATGAAATTAAGGATAATTTTTGGCTTCAGTATCTCGAGAAAAGAAGACTTTCCCGCAGCGTAAGCAAGCTTACGCAATACGAGAGAACCTCTCGTAAGAGAACAACACATGCAAAATATTTTTCCAGTACATGATGATTTAGGGGTGCCACCGCACATCTGTTTTTTTGGGATAAAGTGCTTAACAGTGCTCAATGGTCACAATGGAGATCTGAGGTAAACAATACTACAGCTCAAGAAAACTGAGATGATCTTTCTGTTTGAGGTGATCTTTCTGTGTTGGGTATGTATTATTACATAATTACTATCATATCTGTAATTGTGTCTTTGTATACTTATTTATCATAAGTCATTTAAGTCATATTTATAGGTATTTGGTGCTCATTACATCTAGCTAACGTTAGCTAGCAACAGTTTGCTAACCACAGTTAGCTATCTATGTTAGCTAAGCTATTAAGCTTAACATCAACAGTATTCTAGAGTGGACAATGTCATATTCAGAGTATACAGTGGGGAGAACAAGTATTTGTTACACTGGTGATTTTGCAGGTTTTCCCACTTACAAAGCATGTAGAGGTCTGTAATTTTTATCATAGGTTCACTTCAACTGTGAGAGACGGAATCTAAAACAAAAATTCTGAATCTGTATAAAAGACACCCGTCCACACACTCAATCAAACAGACTCCAACCTCTCCACAATGGCCAAGACCAGAGAGCTGTGTAAGGACATCAGGGATAAAATTGTAGACCTGCACAAGGCTGGGATGCTAGGCTGGGCGCAATTATTAGAAAATGAAAGAAGTTCAAGATGACGGTCAATCTCCCTCGGTCTGGGGCACCATGCAAGATCTCACCTCGTGGGGCATCAATGATCAAGAGGAAGGTGAGGGATCAGCCCAGAACTACACGGCAGGACCTGGTCAATGACCTGATGAGAGCTGGGACCACAGTCTCAAAGAAAACCATTAGTAACACACTACGCCGTCATGGATTAAAATCCTGCAGCGCACGCAAGGTCCCCCTGCTCAAGCCAGCGCATGTCCAGGCCTGTCTGAAGTTTGCCAATGACCATCTGGATGATCCAGAGGAGGAATGGGAGAAGGTCATGTGGTCACAGAAATAGAGCTTTTTGGTCTAAACTCCACTCGCCGTGTTTGGAGGAAGAAGAAGGATGACTACAACCCCAAGAACACCATCCCAACCGTGAAGCATGGAGGTGGAAACATCATTCTTTGGGGATGCTTTTCTGCAAAGGGGACAGGACGACTGCACCGTATTGAGGGGAGGATGGATGGGGCCATGTATCGCGAGATCTTGGCCAACAACCTCCTTCCCTCAGTAAGAGCATTGAAGATGGGTCGTGGCTGGGTCTTCCAGCATGACAACGACCCGAAACACACAGCCAGGGCAACTAAGGAGTGGCTCCGTAAGAAGCATCTCAAGGTCCTGGAGTGGCCTAGCCAGTCTCCAGACCTAAACCAAATACAAAATGTTTGGAGGAGCTGAAAGTCTGTATTGCCCAGCGACAGCCCCGAAACCTGAAGGATCTAGAGAAGGTCTGTATGGAGGAGTGGGCCAAAATCCCTGCTGCAGTGTGTGCAAACCTGGTCAAAAACTACAGGAAACGTATGATCTCTGTAATTGCAAACAAAGGTTTCTGTACCAAAAATTAAGTTCTGCTTTTCTGATGTATCAAATACTTATGTCATGCAATAAAATGCAAATTAATTACTTAAAAATCATAAAATGTGTTTTTCTGGATTTCCGTTTTAGATTCTGTCACTCACAGTTGAAGAGTACCTATAAAAATTACAGACTTCTACATGCTTTGTAAGCGGGAAACCCTGATAAATCTGCAGTGTATCAAATACTTGCTCTCCCCACTGTAGATGTCTCATGTGTATTGAGAGTAGCATTGTAGTTGTTACATACAATTAACAGGGTAAGGCCACGTGAACATGTCCCATTGACCTCCATTCATTTTGTCTACAGGACAAATTAATGGAGAATCTTGAAAGTTGAATTCTGAGAAATGCCCAAGTTGCCCAAAGGGTTCAAACAAACAACTTTTACTTTGATAACCCTATAGAATATGTTACTGTATAAAAGTTCACTGTACTCAACATTTCCAGGTCAACCTTTTGGCAATTAGACTAAAAATTGCACATTTTTTGAAATTTCGCCAAAGTTCATATGTTAGGTGGCACCCCTAAATCTCAACGGAATTCCTCAAAACTTTGCAAAAGTCATTTTTATGTTAATTGGAACAAAATGCAATGCCAGCCAAATTGATATTTTGAAATTAAAATTTCCCATTCAAATTTGATGCACCCTAATATATATATATATATATATATATATATATATATATATATATATATATATATATATATATATATATATATATATACCCTCTTAATGTATGTATATGTATATGTATATGCATATACTCTACCGTTCAAAAGTTTGGGGTCAGTAAGATTTTTAATGTTTTTAAAAGAAGTTTCTTCTGCTCATTAAGGCTGCATTTATTTGATTAAAACCAATTAAAAAAAGTAATATTGTGAAATATTATGACAATTTAAAATGACTGTTTTCTATTTTTAATATATTTTAAACTGTAATTTATTCCTGTGATCAAAGCTGAATTTTCAGCATCATTACTCCAGTCTTCAGTGTCACATGATCCTTCAGAAATCATTCTAATATGATGATTTGATGCTCAAGAAACATTCATTATTATTATTAATGTTTCAAACAATTGTGCACAAAATTTATTTAAAATAGAATATTTTCTAACATTATAAATGTCTTTACTGTAACTTTTGATCAGTTTAACTCACCCTTGATGAATAAAAGTATTGATTTATTTTATTTATTTCCCCCAAAAATAAAATAAAAATTCTTACTGACCCCAAACTTTTGAACGGTAGTGTTTAATGTTACAAAAGCTTTAGATTTCAGATAAATGCTGTTCTTTTGAACTTTCTATTCATCATAGCATCATGAAATAAAAATGTAAATAACCGTTTTCAACATTGATAATAATCATAAATGTTTCATGAGCATCAAATCATCATATTAGAATGATTTCTGAAGGATCATGTGACACTGAAGACTGGAGTAATGAAAAGCTGAAAATTCAGCTTTGATCACAGGAATAAATTACACTTTACTGTATATTCACATAGAAAACATCTGTTTTAAATTGGAATAATATTTCACAATATTACTGTTTTTGTCAGAAGATACTTCTTTTAAAAACATTAAAAATCTTACTGACCCCAAACTTTTGAACGGTAGTGTATCTGTGTACATCTTGTTACGTCTGTACATCTATGTACTTCTTATTTTTATTTATTTTTACATTTCCCTTTATTTAAATGTTCCTTTCTTTTTAAATGTAATGCAGTAACTAGAGGATGACAAATATCATTTTGTTGTCCTTAATGCAATGAACAAAAAAGAAAGCGTAAACAGCAGAGTGTTTTTCAGACTTTCTCCTTTGGAACCTAATTTGTGACTGTGAACTTCAGGGAAAATGGCCTTTTATACATCCACTGAAAAGTGAATGCATTTAGTGTTGAATAAATAACCTGCACATTTTTTTTTTTCAGATGCCACTTTTTTTTGATAGATTGTTGTCTAATGCAACGTGTCCAAATACTTTTGAAGGTCACTCTGATATCTTTTATATTTTTTTAAATGGTGTTTTCATTGCTGTCTTAGTACTGGAATGGTTTGATACTCTGTTTACATTTGCTTGGTAGTTTCAAACGTTCTTCATGACACTGCACCAGCTATTCATGCTGAAAACAATTCAGTGTAGTACGCTGATGGAGGCCAAGCTTCATGGTGTGTGATGATGTGCTGGATGAGGGGCAGAGAAGTAGCTCTTCACTAGAGGCTGCTGGGACAGGGGGAGCTGGCCCACTAATAGCTCTGACTAATGAATGCTATAAGTCTGTAGCCAATTTCCCAGCTCCAGCTCTGTGTGTGTGTGTGTGTGTGTGTGTGTGTGTGTGTGTGTGTGTGTGTGTGTGTGTGTGTGTGTGTGTGTGTGTGTGTGTGTGTGTGTGTGTGTGTGTGTGTGTGTGTGTGTGTGGTCCATGCTGCTTTGGCTCTGAAATGTGGCATGAAAAATTTGCCAAGCTGTGTGTTCATCCAAGGAGGTTTGAGAAGAATCAGAAACCTGCGTCTCTGTGGTGTCCGGCTGGGTTCCTGCTAACTGTTTGGCGCTGTAGTTTCTTTATCCATATTTGTTTTTTGCATTTGCCCACAACCGGACAATTTGGTATTGTCTTGGTTAATTTATGGAACAGTTCCAGAACAGCTCAAGATTAAACCCTGCATAATACTCGTCTAGACATGGGGAGCTGCAAGAGATCATGTGTGAGGACTGTCAAACTCCCACTGATGAGAAAACCCCCTCTGATACTCACCCTCACGCTGCACATGTCCAGTTAACAGCTGACTCGGCTGACTGACACATTTGGAGGTCTTGTGGACCCCATTTAGATTACAGTCTCTGCCACGGCGTCTGAAAATGCTCAAGAGAATGGGAGAAATCCATTTGAATCCTACTAAAGCAACTCCTAAGGCAAAAGTCGGTCAGCAGGCTCATACTGCACTGGAAGCCAAAGTCCCACATTTATTAGATCCTTTACACTAATGAAAGTTTTTATCAAATTTCATTTCAAGTAACTTGGAGTCCGTGATTTTGACCATTTATGAAGCCCAAATTACTTAGTCAGGAAAGTGGCTTACAAAGTTCACACACTGGACTCATTCTCAAACTATTTAATTGTATTATCAAGGTAATTATAGTAGTATTATAGATTATGTTGTACAATCTTAATGGATTTCCGTTTCCTCAAATATTTGATAATACTTCTTTTGAGAATTCCTTTTTGATGAAAGTGGTAAACACATTTAACACGTGTTTTTAAAGCTGACTTTACAGCATCTTTACTCCAGTCTTCATTGTCACAAGAAACATTTATTTTTATTATCAATGGTGAAAACAGTTGTGCTGCATATTATTTTTGTAAAAATTTTTTTTTTTTTTTTTTAAAGAAAAATAGAAACTCTCACTTTAATCCATCCTTGCTGAATAAAAGTATTTATTTCTTTAAAACAAATCTTACTGACCCCAAACTTTTGAAAATGTATAAAGTAGGGCTGTCAAAAGATTAATCGCGATTAATCGCATCCAAAATAAAAGTTTGTGTTTAAATAATATATGTGTGTGTACTGTGTATAATTAAATTTGTATATATAAATACACACACATGCTTGTATATATTTAAGAAAAATGTGTAATTTATATATAAAAAATTATGTGTATATATAATATAAATTATATATAAATATATACAGTATATGTATGCAAATATTTCTTAAATATATACATGCATGTGTGTGTATTTATATATGCAAAATAATTATACACAGTACACACTCATATATTATGTAAAAACAAACTTTTATTTTGGATGCGATTAATCGCGATTAATCTTTTGACAGCCCTAGTATAAAGTAATTTTTTAAATAATATAATATAACACAATATATCCCTTTGCGTCAGGGTCCTGATAACCCTGTCTGGGTTTATTCTGTGATAACAACCGGCTGGATGTACATTATCCCGCTTATTACACAGCCACTTGCCACGAAAGTAAATAATTAGACTGAGTTGAAATATTTTATTAGGTCTTTAAATGCAAAGCTTCCGTTAAGAGAGCAGTTACTAGCACGGTTCAAACTAGATGGGCATTTAATACAGTCATTCCTAGCAAGCTTAAAGCGCCGACTTCAGTTACCCAGATGGGCCTGTGTTACAACATACCGCTTGATGGCACGATTGACCTATCAGAATGAAGTATTATTCCACAGAGCCATGCAATAAAATATAATAAATAAATATTATTGTTTATTCTGCGTAGTGAACATCCACTACAGGGTAAAACTATCATTACACAAGTGAACAATACAAATGCATAATATTTCCAAGATAATGTGATTCTGACCATTTGTACTTTTTGCATTTAAAGTGCCTGACAAGTAGTAATCTATAGAATTAGTAGTGCTACCATATCAAGTATTTATTACAACATAGAGGGGTTTATAGTGTTGGCCAGTTTTAAAAAAAAAACCTTCATTTCCTAAATTTGTTCTCTTTTGTAGCAACGAGAGCGTTTCCTGAGACACAGTGACACTGGACCCAGCCGCCCCTTCGACTGGTCGACTCCAGATCCAGCACTGCCTACTGTGATAAAGAGCAGCCAAACCGGATCGACAAACAGCACACGACCACGAGCGTGGAGCGTCCGAACCTTCCAGGATCTCCTTCCTCCTCTTCCTCAACTCCATAAGAAATGGTGCAGCTGGAACGCAAACAGCCCTTTCACCAAGCTGGTGGACAGTGTGAGTAATGACACATAAGCCCTTTTTAATCACATAAAAAATATGATTCAAATTTCATTAGTGACATTTTTACAAATTCCTACAAATTTGTAAAACTGACAACCTATCTTTCGGACCCATAAATGCGCTCTTAACGATGACCACGATGAAGAACATTCATCATAATGTTTTTTTTTATCACTTTTTGTTTCATTCAAGTGTGTAAGTAAGCATGGGTGGTGGCAAAAAAATATTTTTCTTTCATGCTGTATACTAAGAAGTCTCTTATGTTCATCAATATTGATCATATTATTAAACTGTGAAATACAATTTAAACCAACTTTTTGTCTATTTGAATGTATTCTTAAAATATAATTTATTTCTGTGAAGTCAAAGCTGAATTTTCAGAAGCCGTTACTCCAGTCTTCAGTGTTTGCAACACAAAGTACATTATTTTGTATTTTGAGAACTGTAACGTTCCAGTATTATTAAAGTTGTCATCACAAACAGGCATGCGCATGATGTGAAGGATTAAAAGGTTTAAATATGAGTCAGAAAAAAAAAACTGAATTAGTTTGAAGAGCCCATCAATGTTTCTCATTACTTGAAACATCCTGTTTCAATAAGAAATATCAACACAGGAAAGAAAATAGTGTTGTATTTTTAGAATAGAAATAGTAAATTGACTGTGACAATGTGCACTCAGGGACTCCCAAGCACAGCTACAGATGCTGGAAGAGGAAAGGTCCTTTCTGATGCCCCTCTTCACAGCCATGCCAACAGCTGCCACTCCGACTCCTTCATGAGCAATGCCTCGTACCCCCTGACTCAACCTGCCCAGCGCCAGCGACGGCTCAACTCCACCAGCAACCTGCGACGCACCCGTTTCAACACTCCATGCTTTGGCCTGCTCTCTGGCACGTCCGAGTCCTCCAAACCACAAGCCAATGGAATTACAAGCTCAAGCACTCTCTCCGACACCAGCCAGCAGCAGGACCAAGCTGAAGCATCAAGCGTGGAGGACGATCACGTCACTGTACCTGTGTTTGCAATCTCGGAAGAGGAAGACAGACAGCCTCTCGTGTCAGCAGAACCTCCAGAGAAGTCTCTGAGGATGAATGGACAGATGTTTGAAGGCACAAAGATGCCACTGCTATCCAAAAGCCAAGTCGCCAGCATCCATCCAACCTCTTTAGGGAGGGGAGGTCGTGGTGGGACGTTGGAGACGCAGGATCCTTCAGCTCTCTCTTGTTAACTGTGACTTCAGAAACAGTCTGCCAGTGCCACGAAGTTTAAGTATGATGGTCATGTGACCGATTCAGCCAATAGATGATCAGAAGGGGACTGAAAACGCACATCTTGTGAGCTGCTCCTGGTGTCTTCAGCACATATTTGGTGTGTGACAATGTGCCGTGGAATTTGAAAGGGGTTTTGTTTGGAATATTGGCATGAATGAAAAATGAAAGCACTTATTGTTCTTCCTGTTATTGTATCAGCACAGTTAATTTGCTAAATATAAAACCATCTAACAGTATATTTTATAACCTGCAATTGTTTTGAAAGTACTCGTGTATGCGTAAGATAAACTGTTAACAATGATCACGTAATTCCACTCACTACTAAGAGTTTGAGTTGTAGACTGGGTGCATTGTTACTTTCATTATGAAATTCCATATATCTGCTCTATGAACAATAAGGCTTGTTCCTAATCCCTTTGCAACACGTAGAAGACCAATTAGCAGATCTAGTAGAAAGCTGCTTTGCATCTCTCTCGACTTCAACTTTTTTTATTCACCATGGGTCCAATACACGTATTGTTCTGTTAAAAAAAAAAGAATCTGTGTGTTAGTAAAGCATTTGAAATAGCATATTCGTAATTCTCCAGGGACACAAGCACTGCATAGTTAATTTCATGTTAAAAACTGTTCTTCAAATAATTTCAATTGTTCTTTTTTTTTCACCTCCTTTTGTGAAATATGCTCCTGCTGCTAAATATGCACTGATGCAATAACTGAAATTTTGTTTATACAATCATATTTTTATAACAATTTCATATATAATGCAATTGTTTTCGTTATATGGTGTTTTCCTGAATGCAGTAATATTGTCAACTGTATTGATTTTGATGGATTATAAAGGGAATTGATCACTCTACAGACATTTAAAATGCAGTAACTAACATTTAATGCAAATAAACATTGTATAGTGAAGTTGTGTGGCTTCTGTACAATCATTTCAGAATATGCATAGAAAGGAGAGTCATATAATTGAATGTAGTCTTTTATTATTAGTGCAGTAAATTAGACAAGGTTTTATTTCTAGGCATTACAAACATGAGGCACAGCAAGCGCTAATTCAATTATGGAACTTACAGTGCTATTATATGTGCTTCTCTATAGTTACTGATAAACAAAGTTTTTTTTTTTCCTCCCCGTTTGAAAGCCCCAGTTTAAACTTTGAGGTAGAAATAAAACATTTTAAAAAAGCCTTTTCTGAAAAAAAAAAAAAAAAAAAAAAACACTTCCCACCCATGCAAGTAAATATTTGCTGTGGAATACATTTCCCTTTCAGCAAATGCAAAGCAGCCTCCAAAGCTTCCCTAAGACTCGGGACCAACCCCGAATAAATCCCTCAATCATTCCTGCAGATTTTAAGAGTTCATAGTATGAGACCCGCTTTAGAGCTTACATCATAACACCATTGAATTTCATTAAAACCACCTTTTAGGTGCATACAAGAGCCTGTTTCAAAGAAAACTATCACATGTGCATGTAGATATTTAGAAAGGTGTAATCAGATTTTTATCTGATTGTATATTAATTGGTATGACAAATAATCCTGTATATATATATGTGTGTGTGTGTGTGTGCATATTTTTGCATTTTTCAAAAAGTAATATTTTCCATACCAGTTAATATAAAATATGATAAAATTTAGGGAAAGTTACTTAAAAATGCATCTACCAAATGCATAAATGAAAATGTTATATATATATATATAGAGAGAGAGAGAGAGAGAGAGAGAGAGAGAGAGAGAGAGAGAGAGAGAGAGAGAGAGAGAGAGAGAGAGTTATTAAACAGGTGCAAGCAACCATTAATTTGCAGCACTAAACTTCATTGTACAAAAGTAAGGGTAGGGCGAGTTATCCTGTGATCCTAACCACAACGTAACATTCACTAATGAACTGAAGCAAATCCACCAAATGTGGGCGTTTGTCAGATGCCATTAGTTTAGTGTGTGAGGTTTTAGAGTGCTGAGCCATTCTGTCCACCTTCATTAAAGAGCAGTTGAGGGTTGTAGAGAATTGACCTCTATGGTTGTAGGAAGTCTAATCTGAGCCTCTGAAGAATGTCTTGGTGTGAGGGACCACCGAGCCAAAAAATATGGCACAAGGCATCAAATAAAGGAGGCATGACACCCTTTTTCAACAATATCATCTAACAATGCAAAAAAGTTCCCTGCAACGCGAGGCACCAACTTTTAGGTAAATGTACATATATATTTCATGAATTAAATGGGTTTTATAACAGAAGAAACAACCTCAAACATAAAGAAAAGTTCAAGTTGAAGGGTGAAAATGTTCTTAACTTTAAGAATTTTCATGTGGCTTGAAGCTTAATGCCACATTTTAATGACTGATTGTGGTTACAGTTTAATGGATCACATAATGGATGCATGTACAATAAACAAACTAAAACTGGCTGAAACCAATGTGGTTTATGGAGTTAAACAACAAATAGAGCTGAGTGTTAAATATACACATCACCTGAAATGCAACTTCTGGGGTAGATGGAAATAACTAGTTTCTAGAATAGAAATACAGCTCTAGCCTAGTTAGAAAATATTGAAACCGCTATTATACGGCCTTACCATCTACCTACATAACCCAACCAAAGCTACAGGTGAAAGGAAACCTAAAATATGTTAGTGACCTAAGAAAACACTGGGAAAAGCATCAACTAGCTAAAACTGGCTCGTTTGCATATGAATTCCATAAACATTTCCCCAGAGGCAACAGCAAAAATGCCATAATCATAAGACGTGCCCATCTATACTATAAATCAGATTTGACTTGATTATCCCTAGCAGTGCGATATAACCCTCAGTCTTGTTTTATATATAAAAAAAATCCATCATATGCCGTTAGAATAGCCCTGCAAATGAAAGAGAACAAATACACACACAAGGGCTAACATGTCAGTTTAGTGCACTTGATCAGTCACCTCTAGAACACAATCATCCCATTTTTATAACATACATTTTCAATGTTCTCAGTAGCACGTAAATGTCTTGAGCAGTACATCATAATAATACATTGAGATGTCAAACATAACATTTGAAAGAACTGTGACATATGCAAAGAAGTGCACAAAGAACACTTAAAGTCAACTCTTAGGCACCAAAGGTTAGTTATATCATTTGTATTTTATATTGTTTAAGCTAAAAAGCTTTTTGAAAGAAAAAGTGATTGCCAACGTAGTCTCGTTTTACAATTACAAGCAGAGATGTGACATGAATCCATAGTGGAATGAAGTGTGCATACTGAAAGCCTGACGGTCAATCCATCATGGAAAATTAGTGTCTGTCTCTACACACAGTGCAGATCCAGATCAAGTGTTTCCATATGCTGAAACCATACTTCAAGGATGATTGGTTTATCATCATCTGATTGACTTTTGCATATGTAAAGATGCCATCTAGAGGAGAAAAAGAGGTATAACACCTGCCCGCAGCAATGCTAATAAAGCTACGGTCAAATCAAGCGTCGCTCCACTAGCTTTAGTTCTTAAACCGCGTCTGCTCGCACACGTGGTTGAATTTCCTGAAAGAGGAGAATACAAAATTACTGATTAAGATGGATCATTGTGTGTCATCCGAGATATAGGATTCTGATCATTTAAAGACTTTTTATATAAATGTACTAGCATGCAGATCCATGTTGTTGTACTTCAGACTGACACATCATAGATGTGCATTAGCTGCCCTCTACTGGAGCATTTCAGAGGATGGACAAGATATGATCAACTGTGGTTTCACTTACAAAGCGTGGTGTGCTTTCACTTGAGTCCGACAGTTGCGCCCCCAGTAACAGTCTGGTCTGGTGGTCACAGCATCTGTGGAAAAACAAGCAAACTTACTGCATCACTTCCAGTTTATTCTGTAGTTTTATAGATTTGGCTTGATGTGTGGCACGGCATTAATACTGTGACACTAATATGACTGTGTTACTTTAATGCATACGAGTCTTACCTGGCAGCTCTGATGGAGGAATACGCTCTCTGTATTTGTATGCAATCTCTCTAAAAGTGCGAAGTCCACAGCAGTAGCACAGGAAAGAGTTGGCAGTGATTCTGTAATCTGAAATAATTACAACAGGGCATCAATCACTGATTGAATCAAATAGTAGTAGTTGAACTGACTTCATTTCTTGTTTGTAGCAAAATGACGAATCAGCTGGAATTTTTGAATCCGCATTGTTGGAAAATATGCATTCAAATCAATTTATGTTCAGAGAAAAAGACGAAAGGCTTGTTCGAAAAAAACATCTCTGTGATGTAAAACTAAAGACTTTAGATATACAAAGACAGTGCACTTATATCATTATGAATAGGAGAAAGTGTAACGCACAATATGGTGGGATAAGTCCCGCTTTCTAAATAAGTCATTGCATCACTGCAGTTTCTTTTAGACACAGCTGTTCTGAGACGCACGCTTATGACTGCACATGCGCATTGGCGGGTCCAGCCTGAAAAACTGTTTTTTTTTTTGTCATGATTTCAGCGTTTAGAAACATTTATGAGACAGTTGTTGTCAGATTTCACTGGTGATTTCAAATATGAAATCATAAGCTTGGTGAACAGCTTTGGAGAATTTGATGTTTCCATGTTCAAAGCAGACATCCCAAGTCTCCCGGAAGTTCCGGGAGTCTCCCGCATATTGATAGCGGCTCCCTGATACCCGCAAATGAGTTAAAATCTCCCGGAATCTAGAGCGAGCGAGCCAGAGCGCGCGTGCACAGCAGAGAGGGAGAGGGAGCGAGAGACCTTGGCTTGCGTGTGTGCGTGTGTGCGCACGTAAGATAGAGAGCATCTGATTGGTCTGTTTCGGTAAATCAACCAATCAATTGTCAGTGTGGGCGGGTTTTATCGCTTCTCCCGAACCGAATTAATCAGTTCAGTGTATCTAGAAACAGGAGCGCCATGGCAACGGGAGAGTGCCACAAAAAAACATGCAAAAAACGAAAGTATAAGATACATTTTACGGCAGACTACATGAAAGTGTACCCCTGTCTTATAAGAGTAAAACATAATGATAGTCTTGCACGCTGTAAAGTTTGTAACAGTGACTTCAGCATTGCCCATGGCGGGTTAAATGATTGTAAAGGACATGTTGAGGTGAGTTCAACAAGTTTCATTTCATTCATGTGCATATTAGCCTATTCCTTAGACCTGTTTAAAGCTGCAATGGAATATAACTAAAAGCAGTTTACATGAATAGTATAAGCAGCTTATAAATAGTAAAAGTAATCTACAAATTGTAACATTATGAACAAATAAATGCATAGGCCTATAGCCTATAGAAATTATGTATTATGCTTTTATATATTTTAGGGACAACAACTCTGTGGTGAAATGTCATATCCTTGTCCTCCTTCCATTTTTTTTTTTTTGGGGGGGGGGGGGTACCTCCCTGAAATGAACTTTTGCAGGTTGGGATGTCTGTCAAAGAGATAAGAGCTGTACTCGTGTGACTGAAATAGCTGCCCGAGAGGCTTTACAAAGATGGCCGCCGAGTAAAATGACTTGCCTTAAAGGGACTTTGTGTGAAACCAACACTCCACAATCACTTTTCACAAAAACGTGCATATTGTGATAAATATAACATATCCCACAAAATGTTTAAGAATATTGCGATATTATTTTCCTTCTATCACCCAGCCTCAACAATTCTCAATATTACCAGAGAGATGGTACAGGCCCTGCTGTACAGCCTGGAGCGCTTCCTGCAACATGTGCCTCCAGCTCAGTCCTCGAGAAGTCAAATAGTTCTGCAACAAAGAAAGCACAAACGATCAACAAACACGGAGCTTATAGTTACAGCATTCAAATAACACTTGAATTTAAAACTAAATATTTCTGGTAAAATAATTAACTTGTTTGTTACATTTTCTAAAGAAAATGGGAGGGGTGCTTTTGCAAAAGAAACCAAGGTCCTTATATCGTTATAGGCTAATTAAGTTCTGAAAAATGCCCGCAGTAAAAAAATCTGCTGCTGAATCAAGAAAACAATTTTTTTTTTTTTTTTTTTAAATTGCACTAACATCTTACTGTAGGGTGTACTGTAGGGTTAGTTCACCCAAAAATGAAAATTATCCCATAATTTTCTCACCTGCAAGCCGCCATAGGTGTATATGACTTTTCCTCTTTCAGTCAAACACAATCAGAGTTATATTAAAAAATATCCTGGTGCTTCCAAGCTTTATAATGGGAGTAAATGGTACCTTAGATTTTGAAGGCAAAAAAGCACATCCATCCATCATAAAAGTAATCCATACAGCTCCAGGGGGTTAATTGGCCTTAAAAGGCCTTCTGAAGCAAAGCAATATTTTTCTACGAAAATATTTATGACCATACGCAGGTCGAGTTCCGGCGGAAGAGTGACCTCTGACCTGACGCATGACATGTTGACAAATGTAGAAGCACAGAGGATAGAGCAAAACAAAACACCGGTCACGAATTAGAAGTCTAAAAGGAGAATTTTTAAAGAGACATGTAAGAGGATTTAGATATATGAGAGAAGAGGAGCTTGAGTTTGTTGCCCAGCCCTGTTTGTTTGAACCGCGAGAGGCGTCTACTCTCACCTAAGCTTATGCTGCTCCTACATCCTACGACATGCGTCGGGTCAGAGGTCACTCTTCCGCCGGAACTAGACTCACGTACAGCCGTTACCGGAAGCCAGTGATTATGGCTTTTAAAGCTTTAAATGTGAATATTTTTCTTACAAAAACACATTCGCTTCGCTTCAGAAGGCTTTTATAAACCCCCCCGGCCGTATGGATTACTTTAATGAAGGATGGATTCACTTTTTTGGGCTTCTAAAAACTCAGGCTCTATTCACTCCCATTATAAAGCTTGGAAGAGCCAGGATATCTTTTTAATAGAACTCTGTGTTTGGCTAAAAGAAGAAAGTCATATACACCTAGGATGGCTTGAGGTAAATTATGGGATCATTTTCATTTTTGGGTGAACTAACCCTTTAAGATTAATCACAGTTCCATATTTTAATTTGCCCATTTTATCATTCATCAGGCAAAAAAAGGTCATATGATTTTGGTTAGAGGTTGCATGCATGTCTGCAGCACAATACTGGACGAGTTAAAAGTGTAATACTTGTAAAGGTCATCAATTATGAAATAAGTTCAATTCAGCCATAAAGCAGCTCTGCAGTGATGTCATCATCCAGCTTTTATTCAGTTCAAGTTTACTTTTCATCCAATAGTGTCAGTGCATTCAAAAATACTAATAGTACATTAATAATACTGGTCTCAAATATAAGCAAAAGAACTGTACATACCTGAAGGACTTCAGACTCATATTGATTGCCATTAAAAACTCCATCCAGACATTTGTCATTAAGGTTAAGATCTGTGAAGAGAAATATCCATAATCATTATTATAGAATAACACAGGCAGAAAAATATCATACAGAAATCTTAACCAGACAGAAACCTACCGCTGAAATGCGCAAGGCAGCCGTGACAACCGATCCGCTGGCAGCCCCAGTACACATGACAGAAAGGTTTCTGGCACACCATACCTGTTTCAAAGGAGCGGACAACAAATCATCAGGTGACTGCAGTAGGCCTGAGAACATTGATGGACAGGTGTCAGGGCCACTCACAGTGCTGCGGGGACATCTGAGGGGGAAGGTACTCGAAGCGTCGGTCAGGCATGGGCTGCAGGCAGCAGGTGCAGATGAGGTGACTGCCCTGAGGAGCACACCTGAACTCCTGAGGATCTGCAGTGGGAATACAGAGGATTTCAGCATAGGTAGAAGGGCATGGATTTCTCTGTTGGTGTGTGTGAGTGCATGGTTTAGGCTCAAATGTGAGCGTGAATGACCTGTGGAGGTACCGGAGGATGTAGAGGGCCCGTCTCCAGGCACTTTAGCTGGTCCCTCAGATTGAGCAGGCTCACAGATCCACAGGGCAGAGCTGAGCTCCTTCCGATAGCCCGGACACTGCCGACACATCATGTAGGGCTGACTGTGTACAAACAAAGTTAATCAGGGAGGGTTATCTATATTTAGAACCTACTGGACATCTACTATTTTAACATCAAGGCAAGAAAATCACAATTTCAGCTAAACTTTAATATAATTTATAAAATACAAAACACTACAATAATTAGATAACTGGGTTTTCCAGGAGGTTGAAGTGTATATACTACATATATATATATATATATATATATATATATATATATATATATATATATATATATATATATATATATATATATATATATATATATATATATATATATATATATATATATATATATATATATATATATATATATATATATATATATATATATATATGTAGTATATACACTTCAATACTACATATACATACATATATATATATATATGACATGCACTTCCTTTCAACAAAAAACACAAGGCTCTGAATGGATAACAGTGTAAAGATGCTGACCTCATGTCAGAAATGTCACTGTCGTTGTCTGAGAGTTCAAACAGGTAGTCTGAACTGCCCTCCTCGTCCGAGAAGGAGCGCTCGACTTTCGGCTGCAGCATGTCCTGCGTGATCTTGTTCCGGGCATCCATGCTGCGCAAGTCATCTTCACTCCGACACTTCTCTGAGACCAAAACAAGAAATAACAAATAAAGCCACAAAAATTTTAAGAAATTGTTCAAAAGTTTGAAATTGAAATTTCAAATAAATGCTTTTTTTTTTACTTTCTTTCTAAAAAAAAAATGCATCAATGGTTTCTACAAAAATATTAAGCAGCACAACTGTTTTCAATAATGATTATAAGACACCAAAATCAAATTTTTTAAACATTTTTAGCACCAAATCAGCATATTAGAATGAATTCTAAAGGATCATGTGACACTGTAATGACTGCTGAAAATTCAGCTTTTGCATTACAAGAATAAAAACTAATTCACAACATTACTGTTCTTACTGTATTTTTGACTAAATAACAGCAGTCTTGATGAGCATAAGAGACTGTTTTACCTGACCATCCTATTTGTGCAAGTAGTTTAAATGGATTAAAAGTGCAAACTCTTAGCAGCAAATATGCTTAAAAAAACTCTTTGATATTGACTATTTATCTCTTTGGCTAGGTTGTGTGTGATACAGTACCTGGGTGCTGGAGAAGGTAAGCCTCCACCAGGTTGTTGAGAATGTGGTTTTTACGGATTCTCTCCACAGGACATCGGCAGGTGGGGCAGAAGGAGGAACGTTCCATCCAGCCAGAATAACAGGCAGCGCAAAATGTATGCATGCAGGGCTGAAGACTGTAAGGAAGCACACACATTAACCGAATATTCATTCCAACTCAGCCTCCTCACACCTTATTAAAATCTTTTTGTATAAAGGTTTACATTAAGAAAACAACAAAGGGATTTATGTTGGCCAACATGTCAATTCGGGTTTAGGTGTTGATTTGCGCACACTGGACTGACCTGACACAGTCATGCAGCAGGTCTTGGCAGACGATGCATGTGAGGGATTCTTCCATCTTGTCTGTTGTGGCTCCCTCAGTTTTCTCTTTTCCCGCTGCTCCTCTGATAGGGGCCAGAGGATCTGCTGCAGAAACAGCAGATTCACTGAGAGTAGATCCAAACCCATTCTGATCATCTGCAAGACAGATCGATACATAAAGATCACATTTAAAAGTGTTCATATTCTAGAACAGATCCGAAACACATTTTAATTCCAGATATACACTACTGTTCTAAAGTCAAGTCAGCAAGATTTTTTTTAAAGAAATTAATATTTTTATTCAGCAAGGATGCATTAAATTGATCAAAAGTGACATGTATAACGTTGCAAGATTTCTATTTTTTTAAAAATCTGTTATTTTAACTTTCTATTCGTCAAAGAATCTTCAAAAATATAAGTTTTCAACATGATTATAATAAGAAGAAATGTTACTCAAGTACTATGTGACACTGAAGACTGGAGTAATGATTGCTGAAAATACAGCTTTGCCATCATAGTAATAAATAACATTTTAAAATTTATTTAAGTAGAAAGTTATTTCAAACTGTAAAAATAGTTCACAAGATTACTGTAATTTTGTATCAATTAAATGCAGCCTAGGTGAGCAAAAAACACTTTTTAAAAACATAAAAAAAAAAAAAAAAAAACTTACCAAACCCAAACTTTTGAAAGGTAGTGTACATAGCAATCTTAAACTAGCAGTTAGTGGATGTGCTTATGAGGGTGATACTGGTTCATATCTGGCTTGTGACAGTCAAACCCTGTTGCCAACCCGTCACCCTATCATTTACTGTATTTCTTTCACTAAAATAGCACACATTATGATGTACGACACTCAATCATGTTGCCAGATTTATCACAGATTGCTTTCTAGACACTTTCAAAGTACTCTGAAAATGACTATGTTGAGTTATGAAAATGCATTTCACTGACGTGTTGAAATACAGATGCTCAGAACGCTCAAAATAGACAGAAATCATAAATAATTTCAAATGCATCACATATATTCCTTTTTCCAAAACAGAGTGTTACAGCACCTGTGTCAATTTTTCTTCTTTTCCTCTGCATTTCCATCTCCGGCTCCATCTGCTGTCCTCCCTCAGTCCAGTAGGTCCACTTCAGGCGGGTGTGATTCATGACCGGCTCCCCGGGGCTGCCTGCTGGTGCGGTCATCTCTGATTCTCCTTTACGGACAACCGAGGAACTGACTGGGTTCTTCTTTGCAGAAACATCTGCTAAATGGTACACATAAGCATTTTTTGACTATGGCCTTGTCCAAACTAACACGTTTTCGTTTGAAAATGCATCTTTTTCTCTCCGTTTCGGCCTTCCAGCCACACTGAGATGGCGTTTTTTAATGAAAACGAAGCTTTTTGAAAACGCTCTCTAAAGTGGATACATTTAAAAACGCTGTTTGCGCGTTGTAGTGTGGACTGTGAAAACGGAGGCATTTAAAAACGATGACATAAGTTTAGTCATGTGATGCATTTTGTACTAATAGATATTGGTATTGATATTTCTATTCACTTTCACACTGTTGCTAAAATGTTACTTTGCACACTCTTCATATCACAGTCCTGCAAAGATGACAGAAAACGTACTCACATTTGCTGTCCTGCAGCAATACTTGAGAGCAGTTGCGTTCTAGACCAAACATATGGCGACTGAGTGCGACCAAGACGCATCAGTGCATGGTTAGATATGTTGCTAAATAAAATGATCCAGTCAGAAGAATTGTGCGATAACTTTATTATTTATTTTTCCGTCTGTATTATCTCAGTGAGCTTTTGTGAGGTTTTACGCATGCACAATAATGTGAATTTAGCATTTTCATGCGTTTTTCTAAACTTTCTCATCCACACCGAAACGTCGGAAAACGCTATTTGTGGACAGAGAGCGTTTTTTGAAAAAATATATATATTTTTTTTACTCAAAGCATAGATGAACAGCTGCCAAAAAAGACATTTACAAATATATAATAATCACTTTCTTATCAAAGCAACTTGCAGGAAAGTGCATATACATTGTGGACTGTAATTACCAGAGCAGGCAGATAAGGGCATGTTGTAGAAGTGGAAGGACGAGCTGGAGGTAGATGGCTGGGGGTCCTCATGCTCAGACTGGGGTAGAGGCTTCACAATAACAGGCTCTACTGGGGCTGGTTCACTCTCGGTTTCTGTTAGATCAGAATCTTCTTCTATCCCAGCATCTGTGGGGAGTGGACCACAAAGAGAAAACTGTAACTTACAGAAACAGTTTCACTCAAAAAATAAAAATTCTGTCAGAAATTGCATGGAGATGAAATTGGGATCAGTGATTTATCTGTGCATATTCTTCCAAAGGAATAAAAAAAAGGTTTTGTAAGCTCTCTCTAATCTTCAAAATGTAGTTAAGGCAAGGTCAAACTACACAACTTTTGGCTGGATTTCCAAAGTCTGTGACAAATCTCCCAGGTCATGGCCAAATCTGTGTTTGATGTGGTCAGCAGTCACAAATATTGCAATATTTTCAAACCTATTTGATATTATCGTCACATGATCTTGTTGTGTGTGTGATGAAATTGGCAAGGTGTAACTAATATAGCCAATCACAGTGCAGAGGGTATAAAACGAAAAAAATCTCGTAATCACACATTTTTTGCTTGAATTTATGCAATAATTTTTTTTTTTTGACCCAACCTTTTTTCTCTTGACCAAAGGTCTTGTAGTGTGTACATCTAGTCTCCATTGTGTTGTGTCATATACACACTGCTACGACAATACACCTTGTTGTGTAGTGTGAGCACCACAGCGATTCAGGCAGTCTTACAGTCCTCTAGTGTGAGCTTGCTTTAATGCTCTCTTCCTATGAAACAACTGTCCTTTTCTGCTGACAGGCTATAGCAAAACGAACATCTGAATGAAATGTTATCAATATCGGTTTACCTTCAACGTCCTGTGAGGCACTTTCTTGTGGCCTGATGGTCTGATACATGTAAGCAATGTCTGCAAAACAGAAAATAGATGAGTGATGTGGCTAATCTGGGTCATATTTTTGAAAGCAACTGTACTACCAAAACAGAAAACGCTTAACAAATGTGAAAAGAAAAAATAACGTACTTTGTTCTGGCTCATTCTTCCTGTACACAAAGTAAATGACATCCCCATTTTGTAGTAAGTGCATCTGTTTCTTCACCACTTTGGACATGTTGATCACTGTCCCATTGGTGCTGAAACAAACAAACAAACAGACAGACCATTATCAAGCAGAAAGTTAAGAAGTTATAAGTCACTTCGAATGCATAGAGTGCTATTCAGAGGCTAAACGATGTAAGCCAATGGCCTTTTAGTGAATTTAGTTTTTAGGGACTATGAAAAAAGAGAAGGAAACAAAGTTATGGGTAAACATCACAAGCTGGATTCAAACTCAGTCTACGTGCCTGAGCAACATGTCCAAGCATGTGCATTAAACCGCAAGGCCACATTTCTGATACCCACACTGTCTTCTGATGTACTTTTAACATATTCGATTAGTGTCTTCAAAGATGACAAATTACCCATTTAAGAACTTACTTATAATACGTTTAAAATAAATCCCTGATAACCTCTGATCCACCTAAATATTGACTATTTCTTTTAAGATAATGAATAGAGAGAGAATAAAGTGCTGAGTTAAATTATCGTTAAAAATGGCAAACAGAAAGCTGTACAAAAAAAAAAAAGGTTAACAAATGATAAAGGGATGCAGCAGCGGAGAGCTATCATACATTTAAATACATGAGACATACCGTTTCTACAGACGCAGATCAACTAGTGAATCTCCATCCACTGACTATTAACCAAATTACAATTAATTATTCACCAAAGCAATGATTAAATGTCATGAGGGAATTGGATATATATTTGCCGCAGGGCCAAGCATGTCATTAATTGAATTCACTTACTAATGTAATTAGAAGTCACTCAGTTTAATTTGCCAAAACTTAATAGAACTAAAAAGAATTAATGCCATCTGCAACTACTGATGTTTTTTTTTATTCAATGGGCAATAGACTCTGATATTAGCATTATACACTAGTCTTCCAAAATAACATCAGTTTTGTAAATTTACACAATACTCCTCCCTTTCTTGCTGTATCAATGTACAGTAGTGGACAAAAATTATGTCTGGCCTAGGAAAATTGACATCACCCTTTGTTCAAATATTATAAAAAATTGGTTAAAGACCAAAACATGCCTTTTTTTTTTACCAAACATGCCTTTTTTACCAAATAATTAGTCAGATACATACTTTTAGTTTATTATTTTGTTCTTCCCTCACATTTAAAAAAATAAAAAAATATACAATATTTTTCTCATATTTCGATGGTTTATTCGAACTTGAAGGGCCAATCAATCAATCAAATTTATTTCAGGAATACATGGCCTCTCAGCCCATAGTTCCACAGTCACAATAAGCATGACAGATGCTCTTTTCTTCATTCCATGATATATATATATATATATATATACACAATGCCAATCTCCATGCATGCTTCGACTCACAAACCTGTGACATATCAACCTGATCTCACGGGAAAATGTACAAATTCTACGAGGTGGCTAATTCGTATGAATTCATACGACCTTACTCGTACGATTTTTGCAAAATCGTACATATTTTACGAATTGCCCAATTCGTTAGCCTGGCAAGCCAGACCTACATCAAGATGTTGGGTCTGGCAACTCACCATAGACACGGCTCAATCCGAGGGGCGGGATAAACGGCTGTCTTTCAAATTCCCTCGGCATGCAATAGGACGGCGCTTCAACCAACCAGAGCGTTTTCCCAACAGCGGAGCTAACGTTAGTTGATAGATTCAACTTTTGAATCTGGCCGGCAAAACTACGAACACATCTTCCTTTTTAAGAATGACTTGCTCTTTTCTCAAAGAAAAACTTAACTCCAAGTCCTCCAGAGTCGCGGACAAAGCCGTTTCGAAAGATGTTCGCCAGCAGCAGCAACTCTTCTTTGTTTTCAAGTGGCAGGGAACCGTCGCAACCCTGTCGTCATTATGTTAAGCCCGCCCCACCTACTCTATACACGACGTGATTAGCCTGACCCAATTTAGGTTTTTGCAGCTCGAAAGTCAATCGAGAGTTGCTAGACTGCCCTGGCTGCAAAATACATTTTGCTGCCGCTAGGGTGCGTCTAGATTTCTAGGCTACCAATTCGTATGAATTCATACGAATGACCTACCCCTGACCACGCCCCTAAACCTACCCATCACGTGGGTTTAGACAAATCGTACAAATTCGTACGAGTGAGGTCATACGAATTTGTACGAATTAGCCAACTTTTTATCATTCGTACGAATTGGTCGTGAGATAGTGTTGGACATATCAATACAAACATCACCAACAAGTGTGAGATCACCCAAATATTTATTACGCAGATCCATGTACAAAGACCAATCATACAAAAAATGCTTCTCGTCTTCAATCACAGAGTTATTAGTTAGATTACAATAATGAGAGATTCTCTCTGTCATTGGTATATTACTCCATCTACCTGTTTCTATAGCTAACAGTGCCCTGAGCATCTGAACAAGAACAGAGATCGTACCAGCTGTATGTTATGTATAGATGCAATGTAGCTCTCCTGTACCACCAAGGACTTGCATTGTGAATGTATATTCAACTTCTTATTTTCTAAAACTGATGTGTACCATGCATTTTGTGCTTTTTCTCTTAATTGTTGATTCAGAATAGATGTGAATGTTCTTCACATCTAGCCTCCCAGGCACTAGAGAAACCATAGAAATACAATAGAACTCGAATGCCGGAAACCCATGTTTTTCTACCTACTTCATCTAACTGAATTAGAAGATTTTCTTGGATACCAATAATTAGACATGGACACTAATTTTATCCAATACATGATACACCTTTTCATAGGTAGTAGACAAAGCAAATCTACCAAGATCACCCAAAACAGCTACATTGCTCACACATGTACTGATACACAGGAGTTTTTTACAGAAGGATAACTGAACATTCTCAATACACTCCACTGGCTCAAAGCCCCATATCTCAGATCCATAATACAATATGGGTGCAACCATGGGGTCAAACAAATACAACGCTTGTTTACAGCTACTTTTATGCTTACGAACAAACCTCAATAAAGAAAGCAATGCCTTCTTACCTTGGTTTGCTAAGTGTTGTCGAGTTTTCCACCATGACAGTTTTGGTGTAAACCACATACCCAGATATTTATAAGCATTAAACGCTTCAATCTGCTCACCGGCAAAATACCATTTTTCATTCTAATTTAAAAAGCCCCCTCTTCTAAAAACCATAACTTTTGTTTTACTCAAATTTTGAAGGGTCATTACTGTATAGTGAAAACTTTGTTTGCATACAAGAATTTATCAAATTTATATTTATAAAAAGAAAACAATTAAATATATAATATTGCCATGAAATTAGCCAACAATCCATGTCCATCAACTATATGTCTTACCTCATGTCCTCCAGCCACACCTTTCCTGAGTTCTGATCTTGAGTGATTTTGCAATGATTCCCTGAGACCAGTTTATTAGCCGGAAATGAGAGGTCACAATCTATAAACAAAATATATCTGTAAGGTTATGATATAGAGACAAGTCAACAATAAATCAAAATGGAATACATTCTCTTTGGTAATTATAAACCTTTAACAAAAAGAAATGTTCCACTTAGAAATGTTCCCCTGTCCCAAATGCAAGCCTAAGCCTTTACATAAATCTGCAAAAATGCATGCTTTAGCCCTAACAGTATGTACAAATTACAAAAAAAACAACTTGCATGAAGAAAATAAAGCTTAACATTAGGACCATTAATAATATTTGCATTGTGAATGTTGATAATAATGATAATACTTAAGTATTTTCACATTACAGTAGTGCATGTTTACTATCAAAACCAAGGTCATGGGATCAGGTCATGATAAATATATACTTTTCAATGCAAGTTGCTTTGTCATAGTTGCAGGCTACATAACAGTGAAAACTAAAATGACAAATGGGACACCTTACAATTTTACCCTGCTTGAATCTGAAATATGTGACATTACTAAAGTAAAATGGGTTTCGAAAGCATTTTCATGTCGACTTTAATAAAGCACGTTCCTTTTTTCACTCCCTGACCTGGCCCATTACTTTTCTCTCACAGACACATTAGGCATGCAAGTCTTAAATGAAGTATAGTGTGGCATGATGTGATGTAAGGTTAAAAATTAGACTACTATAGTAATGAAGCGTATCAGTTCTGCTAATAACCAGTGCAGCACACACAACCAAACAGACACATGGATTGAGATTAATTAGAGCGGGAAAACCGACAGTCTTCAAACCCAGACAGAGCCAAAGGGATACAACCTTTCCCTGCACACCAGCACAACACAAAAAACTACTTAATATTCCAAGAGCATGTCTTCAATAGACGCCTTTGTCATTACTGGGGTGGGGGTTCGTTTGCTGAACTAAAGAGAGCATTGTTAAAGGCAAGGGCTCACTGAATACATGCAGACACCGCTTCAGACTGATTATCTTGAGAGAAAAAAAGTAACAACTAATAAAAGTTAATAAGTAAAACTTAAAGTCATAGGAGAGTCTATGAAGAAGTTCTGTGAAAAAGCAAATAACGGAGAAGCCCTTTTAAACTGAAATAATTATTTCACAAGTTAAGACTGAGCATTGAGCAATTAACATGATCAAACACTGTATTAGTGATGATGTTTAGCTCACCTTTTTTTCTCCCCACAGTGCATTCTGTATTTATGAGTAATATCTCTGAACCCGGAGATGCGTCGACTTTAACCAGTTTCCCCCAGGCCTGGCCGCTGCCCTGATGAGTCATCTCTTCCTTATTTTACCTGCCAGACAGCAGATCTCGTCACCTACAGAAGCATAAGGCAAAGAATAAAAATAGAGGCAAATAAATGCAAAGGCATTCACCCACAATTCTGATTATATTATGGAAAAAACTAGTGTGAAAGACTATAAACAGCATGCTTAGTCAAATGAAGTGCACAGGAAGAGACCAGGGAGTGTTGGGTTGAAACATAAGATGAGTTGTAACCATCAGTTTAACCAATTAGAAATAAGCTACAGGGGTGAATTACTATCATGCTGTAGAAGTTATACTCTGTGTAAAACCATCAGCATCTGAACCAGCAGATGTTTCTTCATGTGTAAAAGCTTTACTTATATCACAACTGACCAAAAGCATTGTTAGCCAACTATGAGCAAGCTCTGATGAATTGTGTTGGTAATGACGGAACTTGAGATCATACTTGGCTTCGGGAAATCATTGCTACCAATGGTCTTTACGATCAACTCCGCTCATAAAGCTTTTGGGAGATGCAGTTTTTGAATGAAAATGTTTAAAAGTAAATTAGGATGGGGTTTTAAATTTGATTAGCCTTTACAATAATGTAAAACCATGTTGTCTGTTAGTGTTACAGTAGTGGTAGTAAAGCAGGGTGTAACAAGACTAACGCTACTTGATATTAATTTGATAAAGTTTAGGCAAGTTATGCATTTCTAAACTACGTTAATTTGAAGCAGTTAGATAGGAAAATATTACACGAAAGTTTTACGAAGTTACAGACGCTTTTAAACAAAATAAGTTAACTTACACACTCTCTGACCTCACCTAACGTTACTTGATTAACGTTAACCTAAGACAGTGTGCTAACCAGCTAACTGAAGCTGCCAACGAGTTCGGTGTAAAGCGAAAGCCTAGTAACGTTAACTAGTAAACTAAATGATAAAAGCTGAATATGTAAAATCGTTCATTTCTTTAAGTGACTGATTTCAAGTTGAGTTTTGTTTTGGAAAGCTAGCCTAAACAACAGCGTGAAACAGCGCAGTGTTTACCCGAAGGGCTGCTAACAACTCAGAGTCGCTAGCCCACAATCACATCTGAAACTGTTCAAATTAGCGGAATTAAAATGTAAACTCAACCTGTAATATTTTCAATGTACTAACCTAACCAGCGTCTGAGAGTATCCGGAGCATTAGCGCATGTTGACTTGCATCCTCTGAGTGCTTTCGTTATTATTTTGTGGAGCACTTCCTGCCCAGCAGTGGCATTTTCATGCATCAGCTGAGAGAGAGAGAGAGAGAGAGAGAGAGAGAGAGAGAGAGAGAGAGAGAGAGAGAGAGAGAGAGGGGGGGGGGGGGGGGGGGTGCTATGGGAATGAAGCTGGCAGGGGGTCACCATGCTTCTGTCTGGCCCATGTGAAAGCCCTGAACAAAAACCTGTCTGGAATGATGTCTAGACAAGAGACTGATTCACATTTTGCTATGGAGATATGGACTGTTGTGAATGAGTGAATTTTTGCTTATATCATTTAATAATGATTTAGAATGAAACATTTAGTCAAGTTTTTTCATTTTTTTGAAAAATATTTTTTTAATCCATTCAAGTTTTTTTAATCCATTGTATTTAAAAGCAGATTTACTAAAGATATAGCCTAGTGCCTTGATGCCTGTACATTACTGTCATATTAATTGTGAGATTTTTTTTTTATTCTATTGATAACAATAAGCCTGTAAAAATGTCCACCTATATCAACTTAAAAACGTTAAATCCCCTTATTATGCTAATTTAAAGATTCCTAATTTTGTTTTGGAGTCTCATACTCCAGTCTGGAGTCTAATCTCAAATAGATTTATATGCATCAAAGGTAATAAAAAACCCATTCATTTTCTCATAATAGTATGTGGTTCATTCACTTCATGCTTTTAGAGATTAAAAGCTTAAACAAGAATCTCTAGTTTTTATTCTTGCTGTTACTTTTACTTCTTTAAGTACAATTTTAATGTGGTACTTTTTACTTTTACTCAAATATGATTTGGCCAGACACTTTTACTTTTAGAGTAAAATTTTCCCTCAGTATTGTACTTTCACTTGAGTAACATTTTTTACACCTCTGCTTCAGGGCGAGTAAATCATGGGCTAATTTTCATTTTTGGGTGAACTATCCCTTTAAAGCTCAGAGATTGTACGTAAAGACAATGACAAGGGCTCACAATAACACTAAACTATGTTGAACATACTTACAGGTTGTGATTCTGAGGAGCAAGTTGGTCCACATAAAGTGGATAGCCTACTGTCCCATTATAAGCGCTTTGTAAATCCCATTTGGACCTCACATAGATTTGAGAATCGTCGAAAGGTTGTACTGCTGTTGTATCGCTGTGGTAAATTTAACCACTAACTCTTCATATACTCATCCTTTGGAAGCGTTTACTAAGAGAATTTGTTTTTGCAGAGCAGAAAACAGCATCTTTTCGACATTTTTGTTTGAGGGAGACCCAATGAAGCCCATATAGGCGGACATTATGCAAGTGTGTTACAGCGTTACGTGTGCAGGTCACGGAAGTGAGACTGGAATTCCTGACGACTCGCTTAGGCAGTTCAGAGTCGATTCTTTCTTTCGGGACACAATAACTTGATCATAATTGATCATAACCAGGCGCGTAGCCAGTAATGGGCCAGGGCGGCACTGGCCCGCCCACATAACTCACTGGCCCGCCCAGGCAAGTTTGATCAAAATATATTTTTAGTTTATTTTTATTATTCAAATGTATTTAAGAAAATATATTAATATAAACCTGATTTATTGTTGACTGGTGTGTGTGTTTAATTCTTTTTCCGAATAAAATGCGTGAAAGCCTCCCTCCGGAACGTAATTGGTTGCTATGGTTGCTAGGGGTTCCGAGTCCGACAGGAAGACTCTCTAGGTGGCGGGCTCTGGCGGCCTTTAGTTCTTTCAAAAATAACTCTGTGACTCTTTGGACTATGATGAGATCATTTCTGTTTTTAATACTAAACCCAGGCACTTGCATCTTGTTTTGTAGAATGAAAACAACAAAGGTAGGCCAGTTGTTTAACTAATTTCCTTAATTTTTGCCCGTGAAGTGATTTAAGGCGAGACACGGCAAAAACATCGGGTTTTTTTTTCACTGGCCAATTTTAAGATTTTGGGCTATTTGTCTTCTTCAATGCCTTATTTCAGACTTGTGGTGAAAAAAAAATCCAAAATACACATTTAGGTCTTTATTTTACTACATTTTGTCTATTTGCGTCTGTATATTTCTCCTAAATTCAACAAAAGTTGGCGTTGTTTATCAATATGCTGCTCCGCGATCGCTGTCTGCACCTGTCATAACACAAACACCGTTGAAATTAAAGCTCTCTACTTTCTCCTGTACACAAACACAATGCTGTCGGATCCAAATATGGTAATTTCCTTTAATCAGCAACCAATCGTGAAAGTACAATGGGGCATTTAACTCTAAAAGCGAAATCTCATTGGCTGATGTCAATTTCTGACAACGTGATTCGTTCAGATGCATCACGTGACGTGCTCTGACATTTTGATGTGTGTTTTTGACTGGGATTATTAGACAGTGTTTTGTTATTGCCTTTGCCCAATATTGCAAAATAAAGGTGTAACTGTTTTTGCAGTTTATCTATTATTTTTTTCTACTCTCTAAGGTTTAATTATTATTTAAGTAATTTTTTTTCTAGGAAAAACTATTGGCCCACTCACTTTTTCACTGGCCCGCCCAAAATACAATTTCTGCCTACGCCACTGATCATAACAGATAAAAATGTCTAAATGAAGTGTGAAGTGTGGGTATAACACTAACAAATGTATTCAGATCTCCTCACAGACAGGGTCATAACAAGGATTTGGAATGTGGGGGATACATTAAGGACAGGGTCTTTGAGTGAGTGAGTGAGTGAGTGAGTGAGAGAGAGAGAGATTGCTGATAACACACTCTCTGTCAATGACAGTGAGAAACTGTCACAGTGTGTGCAGGGTGCAAGACTGTGGTCATTTGCTTTGGCAGTAGTCCTTTGGCCAGCTTTCACTTAGCTTTTCATAGCCTCTCTTAGATTGAATAGAGTGTCTCAGAGGGCTCTAAAGGTGTCTGAACAGTCTGCCTCTGATAAGCGCTCAGGCACTTTTATGTCAGAGCCTGTCTGTTCACATCCAGTCCGTGCCAACTCATAGAGCCTTGCAGTTTATTCCACTGTCGGGATGGGGGAGTTTAACCTGACAGGTTCACTTCACTGAAGCACAGCACAGCTCTATCGATTTCAATAGACAAATTGTTTATTAACAGATTAACTGTTAATAGATTGACTGATTCTGGTTTTGCTGGCTTTATTCTTTCCTCAGTAGTCTTATATGCACATTCATTATAATTGGTGTGATTTCGTGGACAGATAATATAATTTGCCAACACATTTCATATAGTGACACCAATGTCCTTCATATTTCATTTATATTTTATCAGCTTATCACTTATCTTCATCTAAACGATTTTCTTTAATTATCATGCATGTATGCAAGCATTTTATGAACTCAACAATGAAATCATTTTAACAAAATAGAACATCTTTACTTTTAAAATTTCATTTTTGAATTGACAGGACTGGTTAAATGAAGTGGTGGTAAAAATTGTCAGTTATAGCCCATACACTCCCTTTAAACACACTTTTAACTCTCTCTATAGGTTCATTTGTAGACATAAATTCATGACAGTATTGTTTTTTTCTGAAGATGATGAATGTTTCCATCACAGTGTCATTTACACCAGGGAGCCACAAGGGAGTGACGGGGTCCTAAGAAAAACTGAAGAAGAAAAAAAGTAAAAAATTAAATCAATGATAAATAATATTTAAAGAAATTAGTAAATAATAATAAAAAAATATTAAACTATTAAATAGATAAATAAACATTTTGATTAATATGAAAAAAAATGTGATTAAAAATTAATTAATTAAATAGTACATTCCTATAGTGAGTAATACTTTTTCTCTCTATAGTGAGAGATCATATTTTGTGACTGAAAGATTAGGACAAGGCAAAGCAATCAATTCTCTCTACACACACACACAAACATTTTAAACAAAGTAGCAACATATAAAAATATGTATGATGGCTATTGGCTTCATAAAAGATTTAAGACAGTTTTAAAGTTCATATATAAAAATGTAGGCCTATATACATAAACAATATATATATATGTACAAGATAAAATGTTTCTTTAGTTTCGATGCGTTTATGTCCCAGAGAATGATATATATATATATATATATATATATATATATATATATATATATATATATATATATATATATATATATATATATATCATTCTCTGGGACATAAACGCATCGAAACTAAAGAAACATTTTATCTTGTATATATATATATATATATATATATATCATTCTCTGGGACATAAACGCATCGAAACTAAAGAAACATTTTATCTTGTACATTCATCATCGCAACACTTGGATGCAGCTGTAGTTCTACAAACATTCCAGCAGGGGTAGCTGTTGGTCTATGACAAAATTAGTATTGCGTCGCACGATTGCTTCAGGGTACAGTTCCTGAACATTTTCTATACATTTATGCATAATTACATTTTTATCAGTAATTTTTAACAATAAAACATTCAATGTCATTTGTCACGAAACTGATTACCACATTATTCATAAACCCACGCGTTCACACTATTAAACATGATTTGTATTCGCTGATAGTAGCTACGTGAGAAGGATGCAGCCAAGAGGCACAAATGTCAGGTCAAAATTACATTTTCTCATGTTTGTTGTATATGGCTATTTTGCAGAAGCACAGTTCTTATATTACGGAAGCTATTTTCCTCTCGCCTGCATCTCCACAGGTCGTTTCTATGGAAAACAGTTTTTGCATAATCTCATTGGTATTTGTTTGTAAATTGGTGCGCTGGAGAGGCTGTGCGCATGCGCAGAGGGATCGGCGGCGTCATACAGCGGCGCTCATTTTGTTCAGTTCATCTTCACTCTAAGCAGAACTCCCTGAATGTTGAAAGGCCCCAACTTAGACAAGAATGAATTCCCAGCATGGTTTATGCATGTTAGTGATGATTTGGTGCTGGTTATGCCCTATAAAAAACTGCCCAGCTTAGGCTACACACCACAATTGTGTTCAGCTTGTTTGCTGCTGGTCCGATGGCTGTTTTTTTTAGAGGTTTTTCCAACTTACAGCACTTCCTTTAACATTTCTGGCCAATTCACTGATTTGTCAGTGAGTCTAGATGATCACAGACTAACAAATCCCTCGTGTTTCTCTGACAGTCTCACCACGGCACTGCAAATCAAAGACATGGAGAACTGACAGAGCAAAGGCAGCCCAACTTCATTTAGAAAAGTCACCATTCAAAGCCTGCTTGCCCTTCTTTCAAAACCCTTATTAGACTCGCTGAAGGGAGATTACAAGCAAATAAAATTACTTTAATTGTAATATTGGATTTCATAATGGCCTCAGATATGTAATTATGCCCCTCTTAAACTTTTCATTAAAAAACCATTTGGCAACAACAAAGGACATTATGCTGGGGCGTGCAGCATTTGTGATGGCGCACAGCTTGTAGGTATTAGACATATTTCCCTGGGAAAGAAAATAATGAGCAACCCAAACAGAGCAGAGAAGGACGAGAAACTGATAGCAGGTGAAAGAGCAGCGTTAATTAATGTGAGATTCAGTGCACATGCAGAACAACACAACAGGAACAGGGCACAGAGCGCCTGCCATTTTATGCATGATGGACATTTTATCTCTCACAAACAGCCTCCAAGTGAACAGATTTATGACTGCATGTGTCAAAATGTAATCCATGTTTGATTATTATGGCCATTCCATATACGCATTTAAAAATTCTGGACAAAGAAGATAATGGAGGCATGATTTGTATGTGGCGTCATAGTTTGGTGCTGGTGATTCACAAGCAAAACTACAAAACAGGTAGACCAAGAATGTATTACAGTAATAATCAAATATACACATTTTTATACACAAATATAATCAAAACACATTTAAAAAAATTAAAAAAAATTAAAAAGAACACCTAGGATAAACAAATTATATTCACAGCAACTAAATCTAATTAGTATGACGTTGTTTTCCAGTGTAGAAACATCCTTAAAACAAGATACGTTTAAATGAGAACTGCATTAAATAACAGGACTTGTTTTCAAAGAATCTTGAATTTATTTGTATTATCCCATTGGCAAATTTTGTTTGTTTTTTGGTTCATGCTTATTATAAAAAAATACATTAGCCGATAGGATAAGAAAAATAAACTTTATATATATCACAATTATGAATATTCAGAACTATTAAAAGGCCTTTTTTTAAATGGACGTTTAGATATTTTCACTGGTAAACAAACCAAAAACAGATTAAGAAAATTATTTTTTGCATCGTTTGAAGTCGGTATTTCCATTGGTACAACTTTCCATAAAATCGCTTCTATGGAAACCTCTTTTTTGCATAAACCCATTGGAATTTGTTTATAAGTTGGCCAACTTCTCCTTTGACCTTTCCATGATGACTTACATTGAGCCCTCGGAAAGAAGAAAGGGAGTGTCAGCACATGCCGTGTGACTAAAACTAGCAAGCCAAAAACCAAAGCTAAAGATAAGAAGCATTCTTGGGCGACAGAGTAACGCGTCCTGGAGAGGTTGGGCTTGATAGCAGCACTTGTCGTTTTGATGTGTTAAATGGCCAGTTGTCAACAGAAGCCAAACGCTGATGGTTGAGCCACTGTGTAATGGCGGGTTTAGGCTGATAATCGGATGTCTACAGCCAGGAGTGGTTAGCCAGCATATAAACGTGGCAGTTATGGGTTGGTTTTACATGCGTACGCACACAATGAGAACAACCTTTGATGGTCTGGTACCAGGGAGCGATATGCTGTCTCTTCATGTGAACTGCAGTTCTATGGAAATTCAGATATTTGAAATTATAAACATGCTCCGGTTAATGCACTTTGCTGACCAACCAGGCATTTGCGCTGTACAAAGGCTTATGTTGCTTTAGCCCTGCAACCACTACAGAACCTGCCCTTAAGCTTTATGACATTAGTGAACAGGGAGAGATAAGATATGGGGATTGTTATGTGTTCATGTGGTGATAACAGATAAGTGAAGTTTTTTTTTTTTTTTTTTTTTTCAGCAGGCTGCCAGACAGTATAGGCAAGAGCAGAGCTGGTCTAATGTCTCTTCGACAGGGAGGAATGCGGAGCTTTTGAGCTCAAGCCAGGCATCTGCAATCATTTAGCTATGGGTGTGCATACAGCGCCCTCCCATCTCCCCCTCCAGCAGTCATACAGCTCAGAATACTGTGCAAAGCCAGCTTAAAAAACACTGGGTCAAGTGCAGGGCAGTTGTCAGATGTTTGTTGTTAGTCATATGTCAGAAGTGAAAGCAAACAGATTAAGAGATTTTTCTTTTTTTTTTGCAGACAACTAAAAGCACACATTTGCATGCAGGCCAAGGCCATATGCGCCCTCCATAGAACCAACTAAATGTGAGAAGAGTAGTAAAACATTGGGGAGAAAATGTGAGTGGCCTGGCCTGGCAAAACCCACCGCCGTGTGTAAGGCTATTCTGAGCGATTGCTTACTGACCCATGTTAAAAGAGCCTGTGGCTCAGGCCTTTCAGTGTAGGTCTAAGGGATTTGCTTTATTGTAATACTTAATATTAAATTGAGTACACAATATACACCACTGTTCAAAAGTTTGGGGTCAGTGTTTTTTTTTTTTGTTGTTGCATTAAATCGATCAAATGTGACAGTAAAGACATTCTGAACGTTTCAATTTCTGTTTTTAAAAATCTTTATTTTTAAAGAATCCTGAAAGAATGATATCTGAAGGATTATGTGACACTGAAGACTGGAGTTTGCCATCACAATGTGTTACACTTCAAAATATAGGCTATAAAATAGAAAATTATATTTCACAGTAAAACCGTTTTTATAGTTTTTTGTTTTGTTTTGCTTTTTACAAATAAATGCGAGCATAAGAGACTTCTTTTAAAGGTCCCGTATTATGCCCCTTTTCACAAGAAGTAAAATACGTCTCTGATGTCCCCAGAGTGTGTATGTGAAGTTTCAGCTCAAAATACCCAACAGATCATTTTTTACAGCATGTTTAAATTGTCATTTTTTGGGGCTCAGAAAAATGCGCTGTTTTAGTGTGTGCCCTTTAAATGCAAATGAGCTGCTGCTGCATGCACAGGGGGCGGAGCTTCATGAGCTCGCGCTCAGTCTCAGGACAATCTCCTCTCACGGAATGATGATAATATCAGAAACTCTCAGTAACGGTGTTCATTTCGAGTCGGACAATAATGCCTACAGAGTCAGAGTGCTGTATAGAGATGGAACAGGTATAGTTTAGTAGTTTAATTACGGTTATTATAACGTATTTGTCATCTGCTTGTATGTATCCATTATTTATTAATAGCCTACAAGTCTGCTGTCTGAATGATGATCAAACATATACTGATGAGTTTAATAAAGTTTATTGTACATCACACAAAAGATGAAGTGTCAGTTTTACTTCAGAAAATCACCATAAGAGCGGAGTAAACACAGTAAGTTATAAGAAGTGCGCAAGTACATAAACGAATTTCGGTAGAGTTGAGGGAGCATTCCTGTGGGCGGAGGTTAGTCAAAAAACGGTTTTAATGACGTCATTAAAGAAGGAAGTAGAGGGATGTAGTCCAAACGGGCCGTTCGATGTAGTCGACTTCTGTTAAATAAAATATCTCGCTTGGCATTGAACTTCGAGCTTTATAATTTTACAGATATTATTTATACTCTAACAGCAACATTACACACTAACTAAAGTTTGAAACATGGGATCACGAAGAACGGGACCTTTAAACAAATCGTACCGACCTCAAACTTCTAATTGAATAAAATAAGATAAATAGGCGGAGAAGGGTGAACTAACTTTCAGGGGAAAGGCATTGCGATTCCTCCTTAAAAACACATTTAGATAGTTTATGATGATATTTATGATACTAAACCAAACTCTCATGTTACAGCGATTCATCTTAATGCATCTGATTGGCCACTGCATTCAAGTTCAACATAGTTGTGTGTGATTGGTTATAGTGCTCAACGATGCAAAACTTATGATGCAACTGATACTTTTCATTTAATTTTCACTTTATAACTAGATTTAGTTTAAATGTTCAGGTGCATTTTTGACCCGTGGCCAGGGGAAGCAGATGACTCCGCCTATGATAAGATGCATACACATAATAAATAATAGTAACTTATTTAAAATGAAATGTTTGTTTTCCCTCCAAAATACATTTCTCCTTCGGATCATACGCAATAATATAATTCACTGAATGTGACTGCAGACCTAAAATGACTTTCTCCATATGAGGGCCGTCTTATGCGCTGTGGACAAACAGACATCCATATATTTGTGAGACATTGCTATACATTGCTTGAAGGAATTAATCAAAGTTTCACTGTTTGATGCGAGAAGTCTCGCTTCCCAATTGAGAACCCAAAAAATCTTTTAGAGAACTTCAGGGGAGAACAGGGAGGCCTATATTACCTGAAGACAGTCAATAAAGAACAGTGCTTTTTGGCTACTGAGCATGTAGTTACAGCATCTACCAACAGGGGCTAACAGGGCTGTGTCAAACAATCAAACCTTCACTTAAAAAAATCATGACATTATATTTGAACAAATAAATGTCAGTGTATGGAAAAGCTTTTCTTATACTCTCCTTCTCTTTTGAGCATTAGCATCCATCTTCACCAATTTACTGTTGTCCTCCACCCTGTACAGCAGCGCAGATTGCAGGTTGTCTGAATATCATGCGTGCTTCGCTCCACTATAAACTCCATCTCTGCCAGATTAACCCAGCTGCAGAAATTCTCATTGGCTTTTATGGTTTGTATACACAATGATGCCTGTGTATGTGAGAGTGAGGAGTCAGGCAGCGAGCTTTCACTGAGGCATGAAGAAGAGGAAAAAAATCAGTTAAAAAATGAATGAAAGTGGAAAAATTATTTTGGCTGCTGGGGCTCAGTTGGTTTGCCTGGAATTCTCTTTCCTTTCCCCCTTCCCCATCTTTCCCTGTCTACTTTACATCTTTACTCTCACTATTTCTCCCTCCATGTCATCATATCTCAGTGGCTTGCTTGTTTTTAGATTTGTTTCCATTCCATTCCCTCATATGTTCCTGTTTGCAGTGGATGTTTCTTTCCAGAAGCACTCAGAGTCCGACAGCATTTCTGTTAGAGAGACTTGGATGCTACTCTATCACTTCAGTCTGGAATTCACTCCGTCTGAGGTCAGTGCTTCACTACGGTTTATGGTCTGCAAAGGATTTGGTCAATATACAGTAGCACAGTTATTGAGTAAATGATATATACTTTCATATAGTATTACCATCTGTGTGTGTACTTTTCAGGGTGTAGATGAAAGTTTAGATGAAAAACAAGGGGGTAAAAATTTAATATAGAATTTGTCTTAGTTTACTGTCACTCCTTGCAGGCCCCCTGAAATCAAAATGTAAGTTTTTTTTTTTTTTTAAGCTTTTAGTATGAATATATAGTATGAATAGTCATATAGCATGAATATTATCACATTTAGGAGATAAGCATTCAAAACTGTAAGTCTCTCGCTTCCTCTAAAATGGATCACGGATTTTTATGACTTCAGCTTCTCATCACATCTTCTGTCCAATCAAATGTTCTCTAGAATCTAAAGCGTCCCGCGACTCCCTCCCCCTATGCTATAAATAACACCTGCCCAAAGCAATGTACATTGGTTAAGAATGAAATGTCTAGAATTTATTCACACCTCTACTATTAAATCCAACGTATCATCAGCGCTCTGATTCGCTTCCATGCTGCTGTCAAATATGACTTGCAGTCTGTGAGGTAAACTAAACGCTATTGGCTATTTGAAAATGGGGAGGAGCCATTCAATGTCCCGCCTTGGCTTCCTGTAACGCATCATACAACCTGCGCGTTCAGTGGGCCTTTAAGTTTACTTCTTACAAACTGAATTTTAATCCACTTCTGCTGGTGTCAGATAATACTTTAATACAGATCAACCTGCGCTAGAGTGAAAACGTCCCACATAGACTGAAATTTGGGTAAATGGGCTAGAAAATTTAAGAATTACATAAACTTCAGTTAAAATGTTACAATTTGTGCAAAAAATTACATTGAAGCGGATGTTGAAGAATATGGCAAACCAAACAGTTGATGATGAACAACTGACTTCCATAGTATGAAGAAAAAAAAGAAAAAATACTATGGCCCATCAATTGTTTGGTTAGCCATATTCTTCAAAATATCTTCTTTTGTGTTCAGCAGAATAAAGAAATGCATAAAGGTTTGGAACAACTTTATGTTTTTTGCTTTATTTTATACTCAAATAATTGGCCAGTGTCGGTATGAAAGATAAGTCAAGTGTGTAATTTCTGCTCCACTACGGAGGTTGGAAAAATTATGACTATTTCCAAAAACAAACGGTCTATGAAGAGAGTTGTCCGTTAACTGAAATTTTGCCAGCAAAAATGCTACATTGTCAAAAAAACAAACAAAAAAACGGGCGTTTTATTTTCAAACAATGCTCATTGCAGCTAGATAGAACATTTATGGCATAGACTAGCATTCAGGGACCATGTTAACCAGCCAAACAATCAAACACTTCTATGATGAATGGATGGATGGATGGATGGACCAGACAGACAGACATATGTGGTCATTTAAAAGACAAAAGCAGAAAAATAAATGTGAAGCTTTTCTCTCTGGTTTCTCTATCCGGTCCAGGTCTGGAAAGTGCTAACTAGCTGATTAGAGGGAGACAGCAGAAGGCCAGAGAGGCACAGATGCTCAGTGTCTATGGAATAACCCTCTCAATTACAGGATGGCCAAATTGAAACGGATCCCGATTTAACTCTCTTTCCAATACACCTCACGGCAGCTTTCCCAGTCCGTCTATCTCTCTCTCTCCGGCGATGGCCCTCTCTGAAGCAGCACGTCCAGATAGGCTGCCAGACGCAGCAGGGAGACCATCGATTCTCAATAACACCACTAATGACTGCACACTGCCTGACGCATGCTGCCATTACTTGAGGTGAGGGCCGGGACCGAGGGCAGGCCAGAGCGTGGCACGCCAGATGGAGCCAGTTAGGGATGGTTATGAGGATGAATTGTTTGTCAGTTGGGGAGAAGATAGATAGAGAGAGCAGAAGAATGAAATTGCACGTCAGAAAGACAGACAAAGATAGAGAGACTAGAGGGACAGTAACCTCTTGTCGTCTTATTTGCAGGACAGACCAACTTCGGTCTATTCTTTTTCAGTTTCTTTCACTACTTCTTCCTCGCCTTCTTGATCCATCCCTCATTAGCAGGCGTCACTCCCATTAATGAGTCCAGACCGCAGGTCAATACGGCACTAGCCTCAGAGTCAATACCAGTTACCTGCAACACAAACACTCAAAAGCTGCACTTGCAGAAAATCGATATCGTGTTGCAGACCTGTCCCATCACCACTCTCAGCCTACTCTCTACAGCAGTGCTGACATAAACGCTCTTTCCTGTGAACATATAGTGAATAGTGACTGGAGGATATTCAGCATAAACAGACTGAACAAAGGCTAATTGACATACAGACACTTTCTGAATTTTGTTTCCAAATTTTTTTGTTTTTTTGCAAAACATCTTCTAAAAAAAGCAATCCGGTTCTGTCATGCAAGGCCACCCAAAATTCAGTGGAAAATAATGTTTTGCATAAAGAAAATTAACCCTATTGTTCAAGGAATTTTTGCATTAACATTTAAATTGCAAAGTACATTTGTAAAATACAATTTGAAGTATGAATCATCTGCTGCACTGAATCTAATTTAATATGCTAATTAAAAATAAAATAAATACTTGAACAAAATATTTGGTAATATTATAAGACGAATCAGACACTTGTCTTGGTATTGTTGTAATAAGAATAACGTTTTCTTTCTCAATATAGGGTAAAATGTGCTTCATTGTCATGAAAATAAATGTGGAAGATGCACAAAAAACTACTTGTGACCTAGACATTTCTTAGTGAGATCAACCCATCCTTGTGTATGAAACATTGCACACTTCACCATCAACATTCAGCGAGTTTACTGAAGACTATAATTAAATAGCAGACAGGTATGCAGATATAAGGTCCAACCTTTATTCCATACATTTTTAAACCATGAATGTTCATTTTTTCACGCCTAAAGCTCTACTTGTTTTGTATACAAGAGTCTAAGAAAAACAACTGCACAACACCACAAGGTCGACAGAAAGAGTCTATTGCCACCCCAACCATTCCAATATGTTTCCCAGATGTCCAGGTTTTGTGGCTGGAGAAGTGTTGACTGCTAAAACAGTTCCTTTATGACCTGGAGGTTTATAGCTGTTTGTTTCATTGGCTCTTAATTGGACAAATGAATAACAGGTATCCAGGTTCTCACTGTAGAACTCCATTTTGACAACCGTCCAATCAGAACTCTCTTAATCCTCTTTGCATAGATTGCATTGCCATGACCGCACCCCCATTTGATTGGACAGCTCCGTCACCATGGTTTTCAACCTGGAAGTGGTTCTGTTTAATTTCATTGTTTTTTTAGAAACATTTAAAAAGCCTACCAAATGTACAATGTCATTTCGTTCCAAGTAATATCAACAAGATATTTACAATATCTTTAAATTTTACATAAACCAAACAAGAATATTGTAATGCATATTTGTCTGCATATCTCAAAAAACAAAAACAAAAAACTCCGAAATGTAACTTTGTACATGGTCAGCACTGAATATCTCCAGGTACCATAGAGCAAATCAACTGTCAAACAGTGAGTTCATACCAATTCAGATATGTAGACATCCATATCCTGCAGCTCACTAGGATAAATACAGGGCAGAGAACAAATGAAACTTAATGCAAATACATAAAAAATGTCTGTACATGAAGGATAGGAAATGTACAAACAAATTTCAGAACGTCTTTTCACTTGAAAACTGAAAAGGCATTGGATTAATAATATATTAATATCAAATTTCTGTTTGGTAGTTCACGTTTATGTCTTATATTCGGAGCTACCAAGAGATGGAGCTACCAACTCATTTCTTCAACTCCAATCAATTAAAAAAGCCGGCTGATGTGCTTGTTCCAAGATACAAATCTTTGTACAAATTACACATTTATTTATCGTTTACTCTACTTTGTGTGAAAATAAGTGCATGTTGCCTGTGTCCAACTCAAGTGAGGCATTTTCCTTCCTAGTACGTTACCGTGCCTCCACTTCTTTGGGGTTGCGTGACGGTGAGTACTCCCGAGGGTCCTGGGTGGTGATTGGCGTAGTCCGTCTTGGCGATGCTGGTCTGGCAGCACCAGAGGGTACCAGAGGTGGTGGGGCACTTAGTGCTGCAGTTGGGGGTGTCCGGTTAAGAAGTCCGTTATGTCCTGTTGAAGGGCTAAGCCTTGGGTACGGCATCCCACCAAGGTGTGACATAAATGGTGGCATGTGGGGTAAGTGTCCTTCGATGGGCGACTGGTGAAGTTGGTGAAGCCTTGCCCGATCCAGTTCCTCCCGTAAATGCATCCGTTCCCTTTCTTCAGCCTGTTGCCTCAGTCTCTCCTGTTCCCGCCGAACTTCCAGAAGGTGTTCATGGTGCGAGTAGTCATGTGGCTCCCGATCCCGATAGGCCCGTTCTGGATCATAGATACCAGGGAACCGGTGTCCAGGCTCAGAGCGAAGCTGGAAGTCCATGCGCCGCTGAAGGTCGAGGTTCCGGTAAGCCTCTCGTAGAGGATCCCAGGAGAACGCCGGATGTGGAAGGCGGTCTCGACCTGCTGCAAGAGGACTGACTCCCATAAAAGGTGCCATGCGGGTGCGTTCAAGCGCATTCAGACTTCCCATTTGATGCATGGCACTCAGAGTGAGTGGCAGTGAGTGTGGCATGGGGACTCCGTGAAGCGAGGCCGGTGTCGGAGGGTCATTACAGCGAGGAGATGGCGGAGGAGGCTGATGGGATAGTACAGGGTGGTGATGAGCTATTGGTGTTGTTTGATGAGGTGGAGGAGGGACTTGAGGCTTAGTGGCAGCTTCAGATCCAATCACCATCACGTCCTGCTCTTCCTTGCGTTCCTCCTTGATCTTCATGTCGTTCTTCACCTTGTGTAGCAGATCCCCTGAGCTGGTTTCCTTTCTATCCCTCTCACTTTCTTTAATCGGTAGCGGTTGTGGGATACCCATCTTGATTCCTGCATCGTTAAGGACATTTTTCGAGTAAGGAGAGGGCGATCGGTGAATGGATTTGAGAGAGTCATCTGAGGAACGCCTGTCTGTGATCTCCTTCCCTGGAGAACGACTTTCCTTCACCTTTATGTCTCCTAAAATGCCTGCCTCTCGCTGGCGCTCCAAATGCTCTTTCTCAGGCTCTCGGTTGCGGTCGGCACTGCCACTGCGGTGTCTGCCAGAGTCAGTCGAGTTCTGGCTATTTGAGCGGATCAGGTTGCTGATCTGGTAGCTAACTGGAGCGGAAGCTGGAGATGAGCGGTTTGAATGGCGATTACGATCTATAGAGTCTCTGCAACAGGAAAGAACCCATCATTAGTTGAATTAGTGGACAAAAAGAAGGCAAAATAAGATGCTTTGCTCCATGAAATCAGCAACACCAACCTGTCCTTTTCTTTCTCTTCTTTCCCAACAGAAGAGTCCCTTTTTTCTCTCTCCCTTTCTTTTTCTTTCTCGCGCTCCCGGTCTCTGTCTCTATCGTGGCTGTTTGCAGAGCTGCTTCTTTCTGCATCTGCAGATTTGGGCCACTGTGGAGGGGTCGGGAAGGAGGGCGGTGTACGGTGCAGCCGATTCCAGGTGTCGTGGTGAGGACTACTGAGACCATGCAGCCCTGGACCCTCTTTGGGTCCAAAAACACTGTTGGCCCCTGAAATAACAAGAAACATAACATCAGTGTATCAGATCACAGTCCAGTTCTATCAAGTTTCTGCATACACAAACAAAGGTTAATGGGATAGTTTCTTCTACAAATGGGGTACCAAGGGCTGCTTTTTAAGACTTTTCAGCAGAGAACAAATGAATGACCCAGCGGGCTCAAAAGCTATGAAAAGCAAAGCGTTCCATAGAGATTCTATTTCAATGCAATCAGTTTCACTAAAAGAACTCCCATTCAGCCAATGAAGGAAGAAGGGAGAGGAAATGAGATATGGCGAACCCCTACTTTGCAAGAAACTAATAAATGCAAGAGCAATGATAAACCAGTTGGGTTGCGAGTTTGAGTTGGGGTGTGAATTTGGCAAAGGCCTGTCTGCGGTAATGCCTGCCTCCCCCTGTTTCCCTTAACTCTCATTTTGCATTTGCAGCAAAGCTAAGTGCCTTTCTTTCATTCCCACCTCCTTTTTATTCCCTCTGCACTCTCTGTGGTCTACAGCTAAGCTGGGCTGCACTGAGCTGAGCTAGAGGCCGGGGGCCGGGGCTTACCGAGGGTTGGGTTGCCTAATCCACCGAAGGCACTGCTTGAAAGGTTGCTGAGGCCGCCAAAGGTACTGGAGCGACTGAATGGATCTGCAAAATGCCAAACAGGGATTAGCGACGCGGGGCCGGAGGTGCCCGACCATTCCAACCGGCTTTTCTCTTACAAGCCAGCTTTGTTTTTTGCGTCACTGTTACTGCTGCTATTCTAACTCCCTAAGGGTTGTTTATTTCTCCCAGTAAGATTGTTGGAGAGTGTTCACTGGCTGCGGATTAGGTAGCGAAAGGTGCTGGCATGAAGAGCGATACCTGATTGGAGTGCGCTGGCTAGGGACATTTTGAAATGTCTGATGTGGAAAATGATTAAGCGAAAGCTAGCAAAAAAGCTCATGTGTCTCCCATTTCCTCCAAAAGGTTATGTGATCCTTGCATCTACTTACCCCTTACCCCTATTAAGCTATGTATTAATACTTACCTTGCTAGGGATGAAGGATCCAAAATCATCCATGCAGTTGCATTAATATATAATCAAATTAAATACAAAACAAACAACCTCCGGCCCACAGAACTAAAAACACATTTCAGTGTTTTCTATGTGGGGCATGAATATAAATTCCTGAAGTCCAGGAATGGATTTTATGACTAATCCACAGTGTACTTAAATAAGTAAGCAGTCATTTAGCAAATGCTTTTATGCCAAGAAATTCACAATACACTAATTCACTTGAACAATCCCCCTTGGAGCAACCTAGAGTTAAGTGCTTTGCTCAAGGGCACAATAGTGATAAGTTCTTGACTCAGAAACCAGAAGCCTTCTGATTACCAGTCCTGAGCTTTAACTACTAGGCAACACCTCATCCAACTCTGCATTTTAGTTTTCTCTACATTTCCTTTGGGCCCCATGTGTTTACAAATTCAAATTGGAATGACTTGAGAGCTCACTGTGTGAAATCAGCATTCATCACTGAACTCAAATAACATATCTGATAGAAACTGTAGGGGAACACTATCTGAACGTTCTGAGTCCAGTAAAAAAGAAACGGTAGTAAAATATACTTGTACTGTATTTTGTTGTACAAATGGAAACAAAGGTTGAGTTTTGGTCAGAAAGGTGTGTGTGTGTGTGTTTGGGTGGTGGTGGGGGGGTAATTTGGTGAATAAAAGACATAAGAAATAATAATAATAAAAAACAGTAATTGTACACTGTATTATATCATTCTATTGCTTTATATTATATTTCGAAAATAAGTGTATTTTGTCTTGTGGTAATTTTTGCTTTTTTATACAGCATAATGATATAATATCTTAATGATTTTTGGCATAAATGAAAAATCGATAATTTTGACCCATGCAATGTATTGTTGCCACAAATTTACCCGTGCTACTTGTGACTGGTTTTGTGATCCAGGGTCACATATTAGATATTTTATTGGTAAAAAACATTTTAAAGTTGAGTTAAGGGTAAAATTAGAATATCTGACCCTTTGGGGAGACACTTCTGAGCCGACTGAGACCAGACTAATGCCTTAGAGTAGATCTTATATTTTATTTGACGAGAACAAAAACAAGGCTTTGAGGGATATTAGTACAGTTTTTCAATTTGTCATGTTATCTAAAGGTTCTACACTAGGCCATGACTGATATTTACAATATATATTTATATGTATATTTTTTACAATATATATTCGGAATTTGGTTTGGGAAAGACGTGGAAAGACGTGCTTTAATAGCTGAATGATCATCACTGAGGTGTGCAAGCACTACAACATATGGAACAGATTGCACATCTGCCATTCTTTGCCTTACGTTCGCATTAAATGAAAGTGATTTCAACATTAGATGAATGTATTAAATTTGAATTACAGAAGGACATAGTGAAGAAGAACTATTTAAAATGGTGGTTTACTTACACTTACCTGCCAAATGGCTAGGAGGCAGGAAGCCGGCGTGGTGAGGAGACGGCCCATAGGGTGAAGCAGCTGGATGTCCCGATCCTATAGAATATAGCAAACAGTTAAAAAAGCCAAACAGTTACATTTTTCACCACAACAGAAGTAGATGTAGTCTCTATATACTGTAAAATAAGACAAGAGACTAAGGTTAGTTTAAATACTTTCTCCTATTCCAGTTTAATGTGGAGAGACAACAAGAAGCCAACCTGGCTCAACCAATGGTGTGTTTAGAGGGAAACTGAGTAGTTTACCCAGACAATAAAAGGACAGTGATGTCTTAGATTGAGTGTTCAGGTTGCATTTCAAAGGGTCAACCGTCTATTCATATGTCATTTGTTAGTGCGTATCATTAATGAAGAAACCAATTACAAGCTCCTTCATGACACCACGCTGCATAATTACAATCCAAAGGGCAGACACGCTCTTGTTGCCCTTCAACAAAGAGCTACCAGTCAATTATATCAGGTAAAAGCATTTATATTCATGCCCGTAGCCCCAGCGTTGAGCCAAGACAACGTACAAAATAACAACATGCAAATGAGAAAATACAAATCCATGTTTATTATACTGGAGCAATACCAATAAAGATATTGCAGTATAATTTGCAAGATAAGATATAAATAATCCGTGAGGGGACTATCTTGATTGGATTATAAATATAGTTTATAAGTGAAATAAAAATCGCTTTTATATAAGTAATATCTTAAAGTGGTCAGATCTAGCAGTGATTTCAGCATCAGGCTTTCCCATAACAGCAGGAAAGGGAATTATTTACAGGAAGCGTTGTGTAACTGCAACTGTTTTTATCTAAAATTGTAATCTTTTTCATCTCAAGAATTTAAAGTAAATATGACATGGTTACACTCTATTACACTAAGTAGAATATTAGTAGACAGTAGCCGCGTTTCCATTAACCTTCAAATTGCGCAAATTGAAATTGCGAATTGAAAATACGCTTAATGGAAACACGTCAATTTCGGCAAAAACTCCCATTTATCGCCAAAAAGTTTTTATGCTCTCATGAGGTGGTTTTTCAGGCAATTTGAAAAAGGAATATTTCGCAAAACTGCAATGGAAACAGTTTTTGCACATTTACAGTCACCTGACTTAGAAGACGTGGTGTGTTTGAAGTCCATGTATAGCTACGCAAATAATAATAATTTTATATTATTTTATTATAACATTTAATAGGCTATATTTAGAAGACGCTTTTATGCAAAAAAGGAACAAAGCTGAGCGTGGAGCGCGCACTGCATGGCACGGAGGCGCTGGTGCGAACACTTGCACACTTTTCCTATCAATAGTGGAAACAACTTAAAATACTCTATCATTTCTGGTCATACAGAAAATAGTAATACATTATTCTCAACTACTTTTATTTGTGTAAACTCACAATAACAAGAAAACGCTGTGCTTTTGTAAAATAAAAGAAACAATCCGACGCACTTTCATGATCTCCGTAAACTGGAGCGCGAGAACTGAAACAAAATATAGCCTATGTAGGATAAAGCTTGAAATGTCCACTTTAAAATGAACAAATTCGAATCGAAAGCTAATACCTTCTGATTATGTAATCCATATGAAAGGTGCATTTCTCTCTAAAAGCGCATCTGCTTAACAGCGGAGATGGAGATGTGATTTTAGCCGACACTTAGAAAACAATAGTTTATTAATAATATTAATGGCTCTTCTCATTCAGCACTGCGGGAAAGACATCAATTCCAGTTTCTTATTTGGCCTTAGAAAACCAGTAAAATCGACATGTTTTCTATATTAATTTGTGAATATTTTAAATGTTTAATAAAGGGGCAAAAAGTCATAAACAAAAATCTGAAAATTCGTCGATATTTACATTTTTGCGCAGCAGTTGGTGTAGCCAGTTCAAATGAAAATTTTGGTGTTCAACTTTGCGTTTTAAAAAGACAACAACCGTTCATTTTTCGTTTTTCAATTAGGGGTTAAAAAAGGAAAAACAAATGGACACAAAAGTAGCCTACATGGATCGTTTGGACAGAATACGAGACAGAATTCTTTATTAAATTCATAAAAGAAACAATAATTAGCCTATAGGAATACTGGATTCTAAATCTCAAAGAAATGCCACAATCAAATCCAATTCCCTGCCATTAATGCTTGGACAACACGCCACGTCTACTTCCATTAATAATAATAATAATGTCTAATGCGGTGGCTGTGATATTATATCCAACGTCCGTTGCCGTGATTTTTGGAATGACTTATCGCAAGAGAAAAAAAGGACGTTTTAGTCGCATAACATCGGTTAATGGAAACGCCGTCATTTCGCAATAGTTTTTTATCGATATTTAGATAATATCGCAAAACATTTGCGCAAATCTGTAATGGAAACGCGGCTACTCTTAGAGTTAGGATTGGTAGGATAAGTTGACGTAGTTGCAATGTAACGTAAAGTGTATTTAGTAGAATATCTGCTGAGGGAGCATCCCAATAAAGTGTTGGCAGGTATTAAGCAGACAGTCTACTAATACTCTAATGTAGTTGCAAAGTTACTTATAGTTAGTAGAATGTCTAAAGTGGACCATTGAAATAAAGTGTTACCTGACATGTTGTTTGTTACTCATTTTACAGGACATTCAATAAGAAAAAAACTGTACGGTAGGATTAGATTTTCTGCATAACCTTGTGCATAATGAGACTAGGAATGTATACTGAGAGTAAATAGTCAAGTTTGATTTCATGTTAACTTTGGGAGTTTTCTTCACACACCTGTTGATGAGAAGAGGGGTCTGGCCAGGTCATGAGGGTAGGGGAACCCAGGGAACACGCCTGGAGCTGGAGGACGGCTGAATAGATCAAGTTTTCCATTCATGTCCAGTTTATGCGGGTCCAAGTGCATCTGCTTTTAAGGGACAAACATCATTTTGAGGTTATATTCAATGTGACTATGATATATGTGTACAACGTTTAAAAAGTACTATTTATTTCTTTATTTGTAAACCTTCCTTAGTGAGGGAAAGAAGTGTACTTATGCATTCTTGTACTTTGCTCACACTAAAGGCTACACAATATTAAAGAAAGAGACAAGGAAAGGTCCTTTCTGAACCTTTTCTTGATTTCCGAGAGAACTTACTTTCATCTTCTGCTGATGATGGTAGATCTGCCAGGCGATTTGAACATGCACAGCACACCATTTACCTGGCTTCTGCCATGAGCGAAGAAGACATTTCAAAGCATTAGTAAAAAGGCGGTAGCATTTAAGGTGTAAAATGCAGGGATTTGAAGGAAAATGAAAATTTGATGCTTACTCTTACTGAAGTCCTAAAAGGATCTGTTATCTGTTAGGAAAAGAAATAGAGAAAATAGAGAAAATAGAGAAAAGTTCAAGTTCATGAAATGCTGAAAACACCACAATCCTCATTAGTTTGTAATGGCTAATCTCTTAGCGGACGGCTTACCCTCGGGTCCTTCTGAAGGAGAGTGTGCGGGACAGTTCCTGGTCTTGCTGCAACATCAATAGGGTTTGAGGCCTGGAGAGAAAATGAAGACCTTTTTAGAAAAACTTAATGGAACATAGGCTAATGGAACAATGGACATTGAGGTCTGTTTCTTTACTGTTTTCAATTATGAACTGTTTAGAGATAGTACACTGCACTGCATGTTTGGCTGCTTGGTATGATGACTAATGTCTACCTGGCACAGAAAACAACTTAATCTTTAAACTGGATTAACTAGAAAAAACTGTAGCTTATCCAAATTTGAATTTTGCAAAATTCAAAAAGAGGTTTTGTGGCTTATAGTCTGTGTGTTAACTTTAAGGTAATCTACTGTGTGCTAGTTTAAAATTAACTTTTTGCAGAAATATGCATTTAAAAATGACTAGCAAATCATGGTTCATTGCTGTCATGTAACTAAAGCCTTTAGGCTATTTAATTAGAATATACGGCAATAAACTCAATGTTTTAAAAGGAAACATGTCAGCTCAGGAATCTGTGAATCATCATGGGTGTAGCCTAAAGTTGAAAACTTCACTTTAGTCCCAGGTTTCATGGATGCCACAGTCATTTATTCTAATAAACTTCCAGACTCGCTCTACCTTTGACTGGTAGCTAACATAATAGTGAGAGTTATTTGAGAAGTGCCAGGTAAAAACCATTACACACCAAGTGAGTGAAATCTATCTAACACACACATTGCAAAGACACACACACGCACACTAACCACCCTGCATAAGACCACAGTGCTAAGTCTTAAGTTAACACAAAAGCCTCCAGCAGGTTATTGAGCCTATGCCTCTTTGCATAATCCATTAGTGGAGAAAGTGGCAGTGGTAGATTTCTCCATCTGTCTGGAAATGAAGCTGTGTGGGATTTGAGAGCACTCTGAATACTAATGGTGAGGTGATGCTGGGCTCTAGATCAGGGGACATGCCACATTTCTACTCAATAGAGAGAACACAGAGAATGTAATGCTAACAATACCAGGGATACACAGGGAATGTTTTAAATACCTTGATAGAGGTTAACTGTTCATTTTTAATTGACACCTTCGTATCTGGACCCCTTTTTCTTATGACTTTGTCACTTTTATTATCAGCAAATGTAAAGATGTGACAGGAAATTACTGGGATAGAGAGAAGGGGACGGGTTTGAGACATGAGCCATCCCAGATTCAAATCTATCTCTCTTAATTTCGGTGCATCCTGTAAAATGTTGGAGAGGAAATTTAACTTCCAGTCTCATAACTGACAATACTTTAGACTAATCCTATGTTTCACAGAAATATTTTCAGGTTCATATGGCACCTGTAGAAAGCGTCGTTTTTTTTTTCTTACGCTTACAATTGTGTGATCACACTACCAGCCTTTTATGGGCCATATTTTTCAATTTTTTTGACATCTTAATCTCGTAAATATTCGAACCAACTACATGCTCTCTTTCTCGTTCTGCTCAAGTCAAAACAGTTTTGTCTACATTCCCACATGAAGTGTGTTAAGGTCTAACCTTTGGCTGGAAGGCGCCTTGCAATGAACTGAAGGGCCCTGAATGTGGAAGCAATGGAGGCATGCCCGGCATTGTTGGCGGGTAGGAGGGAAAGAACTGCAAAAAAAAAAAAAAACATGCAAAAACTTTACAAATAGGCATATGTCTCACAGTTAACATAATTGACAATCTGATTCATCCTCAGTCAAAGCAAGGGTAATGCAGTCAAAAAAATTCGGCACTTACATTTGAATGTCTCAAGAAAGGATTGTCCAGCTTTGGGGCGTACTTGTCGAACTGAGAGAGGGAGAGAGAAAGAGAGAGAGAGAGAGAGAGAGAGAGAGAGAGAGAGAGAGAGAGAGCGCAAATTAAAAACATATCAACTAAAATCAAAGGCATCTGTGACCAAAAACATGAGAGAGCTTTACTGCAGTGTGCTTACATAGTCAAATAAATAGCAGATGAAGCTCAAATAAATTACACCCTTTTAATAAAACAATTACACAGTAAAACAGCCATTCAATGTCACATGAAAGAAAACCACAGCAGCCGCAGCTGGCACAGGGTTCACAGAGCCGACTCGGAGTGTGGGAACACACTCACAAAAGAGTCCAACCAGATTGCTAAACAAATGAAAGGCACCCTTCACTTCCAATTAAATTGACGTGCCGTTCCTTTACAGTTTAGAAATACATATAGAACAGTAAATCTTTCAAGTCAAGTTCTAGTTAAACAGTGCAACTTGAGTGTAACTATAGCAATGTAACTACAGGATAGCAACTAGAAAAAGCATGTGAATGAGGCGAGATTCTGTATTTGATGAGTCAGGAAACAGCTGTAATGGTTTATGATCATTTTTAGACAGTTATATAAAATGTGATGGAAATAATGTCATAGCTTTAATCATTGTAATAAAACGCAAAAATGTTTAAAAATTTGTCTATAAACATTTAAAAAATCCATACTAAACTTTTTTACTATTTTACTACATTTTACTATTATGTTAATAAAACAAGTGTCATTCTAATTCAACTGGATCAAGTTTTTAGCCCTCCAAGTTCAAGTAATTTCTTTTACATAAACATACAAATCCTTTACAAACCCACTTATATAGTGTTGTTTCTACAGAAGCCTATCATCTTATGTCTCAGGTGATGGTAATAAAAGTGGATAAACTCATGTGTGAGAGTGTGGTTTCTATAAAAAGCAAGATGTCTTGAACCACAGCCCACTTATGATACAGACGACTTTACTGTATATTCCAACAGATCAGCATGCCATAAGCTGCTTTTATCCTGCATTGTATGAATGTGTGGTGATAATTAGCTTAAATCAAACACAAAAGTTTGCCCTGGCAGAGAAAATTGCTGATCTGGCTTCCAATTGCGCTTCTGTGATCCTTCTGAGGGCCGCACACCTGCTTTATGGTTAACACTTGCCGAGTAAATACAGCAAAGGTTTATAGTAGTCTATAAAAAAAACAGTGCTTCATAATTCACAGCCCCTGGGCCGTGTCAGAGCTTAATGACAAAAAGCTTTGGCAAATCAAGGCTCAATATTACATCTGTAAACAATTAAATCTTTATACAAGAAAAGCTAGGAGGAAGGGAAGAAAGAAAAGGAAACAAGAAAGACATTATATAAAGTGTGTTACTGTTCAAAGTCAACATGAAATGGCATTCGCTACCCACTTTACTTTCCTGACCGGACACATTTTCGAATGTAACAAAAGGTCGTTTTTTTCCTTTGTCAGTAAAGGATATTCCTTCTTTGGAATAACATACACCAATGAATAATGCACAATAAGACCAGGAACATGCATAAAGGAAGTAAATTGGGTTATTTTTTTCATCTCATGTTGACTTAAAAATTTAAACACAACATTTCTTTCTTATGCATACACTCTTAAACCAAATCAATCATCAGTGTATTTGTCAGTAGAAAACATCACATTTAAATCACATGGTGTTAAAAGAAATTCAACAATAGCAGGTTGACAAGACTTGCATCTCGTAAAACATTCGAGGAAGGTCATTCAGTATTCAGATTCATCGCTATTTCAGTGTTTCGATTTCTGATGATGAAACCGTTCTGTAACCCATAAAAGAATCCAAACAGCAAACTACAAACATATGGCATGTTTTAAGCTAATATGCAAACAGATTTTAATCTTTGGAGATGGTAATCTACAGAATGAGTCAAAAACGCTTTACATTTCATCTAGTGCTCTGACATAATATCTTTTGGATTGGTCGACAGCAGCGATAGTATGCAGATAAGACGCTCTCGTTCCTGTTTGAATACGTTTCAGAAATCTGAATGCATTTTATATGGCTAGCTAACTTTGAGGAGCTGAATTGATCTGATTACAGGCTGCCAAAGTTTGCCTTTAATAGCCTCTTTGCACACGGAAGCAATTACGCTTTATCAAAACAACCCCGTTGATGTCATGACTTTCATCTATGGTGAGGTCATTATGTTTTGACCACATGCTTTGAATGTGTCACATAGAATGAGCTCTGTCTGTACCTCAGTCACGCCATAAGACTCTGTCTGCCTCCTGTTTTTCTCAAACAGCCCCCGGCACTCAGAAACATCACCATTCGGCTCATATGAAAGCAATAAAACATCTCTGGCTCACACTATAAAAGCGCAATGAGTACGGCATGTCAACATGGCAGCAAAAAGGGTTTTTATTAGGGAAAGAGCTATAATATTTGTGGTTGTCATGGGACAATTGTTTATCTTGTTAGGATGATGGGTATCGCTTATGTCACTGAGATGGTGCTGTAAAACTGTTTCAACCCTTTGGCCTCTGTTTAAGATCTGGCCTGGTTCATGATAAGCCTTAAGCCTCAGTAGTGGGTTGTAAACTCTATTACTTATTACACAACAATTAGTTCCGGTGCGCTATTAGGATTGGATGAACACAGTTCCGCTTCACAGTTTGCATCAGTCGGCTTGTCAGTGTTTGCAATGTTCCCAAAAGGCTGCCAGTCTGTGCGTTGCTCCCTTACATTGAACTGTTTTCGTGAAAGGAGCAACAATAGACGAAATAACGTGCCATATATGCCAAATGTAAGTTACTCGTGCTGTTAGTGTCTGAATATCAGCACGACAGTGTAATGCGGCCATGCTGGTATTCAATACGTCAACACGATAGTGAGAGTCAATTGCTGGAAGAATATGATGGCCGCATAGAAAGGGCTCGTTTTGAATAGGTTGGAGAATTTTAAGGGGGAATAGGGAGGTAAGGAAGGGAGTAAAATCTATCCGTTTTTTACTTATCCTCACATTTCTGGCTGGGGTACGCACCATTGGAGGTGCAGTGGGCGGCCCAATGATGGCTGCCGGGGGCAGACTGGCAGGGAAAGGCGTAAAGGTGTGCTGATGCGTGTGTTGGTGCTGGTGCATATGCTGATGTTGGTGAAACTCAGCCCGGAGGAGCGACACAGGGCCCAACGGCGACCCTGTCGCCCCTGGAGCCGACCCCCGACCTCGCTCTGAACTCTGAACCAGGAAGCGGTTGTTCAGCTCCTGCCGCAGAAGATCATGCTCTGCAAGAAAGGAGAGCGAAGGGAAAAAGGAGGGAAAGGGGGGAGATGGGGAAGACACGGGAGGGAAAAGAAAAAAAAGGCAAGGGCGGCCAGTGAGTTTTCACAACAGCGGTAGGAAGAAGCGAAAGAGGGTAGTCACCTGGCTTTCTCTGTTTCTCCAATTCAAGGTGTGAGGGTTTTCTACGTGAGGACTCATTGGTGGAGGTAAGAGAGTTGCCTGTGACAATGTGCCAATCAGAATCCCCGAATGAGGCTGGCAATACATGATTGGTTGGTTGAAAGATATCAACAGGCTGGTATCTAAAGACAAGAGAGAACCAAGAGTCACCTCAGCAGAAAACACACACACACTTGCCTCGACATACACAAACTCTTATACTGACTTAAAGGAAGAGTTCACCCCAAAAAGAAAAATGATCACCCTCATCACCCAAACCTGTATGAATTACTTTCATCTGTGGAATTTTGAACACATATATAAGTAAATATTACAATAAATAAAAATAAATGTGTGTTCCCCAAAAGAAACAAATGCATACAGGTTTGCATTCAAATTTTTCATTTTTGGGTAAAATATTCCTTTAAGACCCTTTTTAATGTTTAAAAAAAATCTCTCAGCACTTGCTTGATGCTTTTAAAAGACATCAATATATACTTTTAATTTAAGAGTCTACACTTGGTTTCTTACAATAAACTAAGATATGTTTTTAGTGATGGCAGCTAAAGAAAGGATGACACTGTAGATGCTAACTGCATGTTAAAATAAACTATTTTTTTTCTTAAATACCTTTCATTCTAAACTTGATCCTTAGATTTCGATCAGCATGTCGCACTAAACTGTCTGGAATTGGCGTCTAAAAGCCAATAATCAACAAAAAGATTACACTTACCGTACAAGGAAAGGCAGAGATGGAGAGGACAGGTATAATTTTTCAAAATGTTTGCATATAGTATATATTGTATCAAACAAGGCATTTAAAAACTGACATAATTGTCAAAGGTGCCTTTTTGAGGCTCCAGGATCCAAATATGAGAAAAGAACAGTGTAGCTGACATCCTTCTTTATTACAGGTATCATATACTGTAGAAACTGGACCAACTGGATATAAGTCAAATTTTTCACATGCTGACCCCTGATGCGTGCCTCATCTCGTCTCGCACTTGAACAATCTTGAAAAGAATGTGATTTAAAGGGCAGTTCTGTTGTTACTGAGTACTGTGCCTGTAAAGCTGTCTTTAACACAGGTTATTTGTCAACAAGCAGAGGAATTTTATACCGAGCAATTAAAGTACAGTAACTGCAGGAACAGTCACTAGATTTGTGGGGACCAAATTTGTGCAAATTTAAGGCTAGTATTACAATATGCTAATTTAAGTCTTCAAAATGGGATAAATGTAATACACAAGATGGATAAACAATGTTTATATTTTTGTGGTATCACATACCTTTAATTTTATAGGTCCAAGTTTTTAAAAAAAAGCACACTCTTAGGGCACTAGAAAAACTACAACAGAGTGTTTGAGGAACAGAAATGCATTAAATGTATTCTGCAGGTCTGGTAAAAAGTTGGTAAAAACTGGACCCTCCGTTCTCATTGGTCATTGGATGCTGATGTCAGAGTAAAAGTTTAAATTTTTTTACCATCACTTCTGCAAACATTTCAATTGTTCCTCTACATCCTTGAAAGGCACCTTTACAAATTGAAATCAGTGGATTTGCAGATTTATTTAGTGTAGCGTAAACTCTAATGTGTACACACCCATGTGCAAATTCAATATTTTATATCTATTTGTTATATTGAAGGACTGATGGAACCTACTGGTTGTCAAAAATATGTTCAAATCTCACATCAACTACACCATAAAAAGTTTACATCTCAGAGAGGGGATTTTTTTTTTTTTTTTTTACCTGGATAGGGTGGTCCGGCAGGGTGTCCTGGCACCACCAGGCTGTTGGTCGGAGGAGGCAGTGTAGCGGGGTTGGCGAACATGGCCGGATGGCTGGAGATGTGAGAGGGCGAGTGAAGGGAGTAGTGGGAGGAAGGCAGACCGGCTATGGAGAGAGGAAGTGGAGGAGCAGGAGACGGGAGGCCGCGGAGATGATGAGGGGAGTGAGACAGGTGGTGTTTGGGAGGAAGATTGGAAGGGTTGTTGCTGTGATTACAAAAGAAAGACAGGATATAAGAAGCAATATTCATATTAGGACAGTTTATGAACTTAAAGCTGTCATGAAGTTCAAATATAACTGTTGAATTTTCCGTTTTTTTTTATTACAAAATAAAATGTGATTTTTTTTTACCTGAAAACATAACGTTTAATTACATATACATATGTACATATATTTATAAATATGGTCAGAATTACTGGCACCCTTGGCAAATATGATCAAATATGGCTGTGAATGATCTGCATGTAACCTTTCATTGAATTAAAACAATTGAATGTGTGTGTGTGTGTGTGGTGGGGGGGTGGAATCACATTATCAAATCAATGATTTTCTCCAAAACACATTGGCCAAAATTATTGGCACCCCTAGAAAATCTTCTGAGTAAAATATATCTGAAGAATATTCCCATTCATGTTTACATTTTTTAGCAACCAAACAGGGACTAGGTGACTAGGAACATAAAAAATTGGTTGTTGAGCTTCACAAAAAAATAAAATAAAAAATTCCCATTTCCACCATCAGGGCAATAATTAAGAAGTTCTAATCAACTAAAGATGTTACAAATCTAACTGGAAGAGGATGCGTGTCTATATTGTCTTAATGCTCAGCGAGGAGGACAGTTTGAGTAAAAGTATTCTAAAAAAAAATATTACTAACCTGATGTCGTGAAGACTGCTGTAAGGCGAAGGATGATGATGATGATGACTGATGATTGGCCGGCTGTGGTGTGACGGGGGTGGGAGTCTGTGCTCCAGTGAATGTGATTGGTTCCTCAGGAGGGGAGGGGTTGGGATATGGGGCACAGATTCCTTCTTGATACTGAGAGGGTTTGGGGAGATAGGGTGAGGTCTAGGCGGGGGGGCTGCCGCCGCAGCAGGGGCAGGAGACCCCGTAGGGGGCGACGCAGGAGTCGGACTTGAGATCGGCGGGACAAACGAAACGTCGTTACTCTGTTCCTGGCTACGCTGAAGGCCAGACACTTTGGTCGAGCTGGAAGTTTTGGACCCGAGATTCTCATTCGTTGGCGTAACTAGAAAGAAAGAAAGACAAAACAGAGATTATTTTTTATTTAATAGTCACTATATTTAATTCGGATGTCAAATGCAGTTTAGATGCTTTAATTGATGTAGCTGGGGTAAAGAGTGTGGTCTTCAACTGTAAAGGTTCATTCACACCAAGAGCGATAACTATTAAGATAGCTATAACTATATCAGCATCCATACAAACGCACAATACCGTTCTGTTAATTAGAAGTACACAATGCAGTTATGTTGTCTGCCGCTTTAAATGCTCAAGCTATTTAAAAGGTAGGGCAGGATAGATTCTAATTGGCTGTCAATGTTTTTATTATTCATCATCTGGGAAAAAAAAAATCTGAAAGTGATATCAATCATTCCTCTGTGAGGTAATCATTATAGTTGTGGTAAAGAACTTCCAGATTTTCATAGAATTAGAATGATTATTTAAACTGTCTTTGGTGTGAATGGGCCTTAATCCTGCCTTTATTGACAGTATTTGGAAACAAATCACAAACCACACTCAATACAAAACGCCCCCTCAAAGCAACAGATAATTTGACCCATACTGAGTGGATTTTGTCGACACCATAGGACAGGGAAAGCACCACAGGGTTGTTTTTTTGTGGCTCAGGTGCATGCAAGCATCTCAAATCAAATGTGCATGCAGTTTGGCACAGCTGAAGACATGTAACCTATAGCGTGGGATTGGTTTGCCAATCCATCCATTAGTTTGCAGCAGGGTGAACAGAATCCAGCTGCGATGCCTTCTCTGCTCACTGTGCATAATGCTGGCATACACCATGACACCAAATACATCCACATCTGTCTGACTGTCTTCCTCTCTGCGCCTCATCTCTCTTATCTCCCCTTTATCGTTTTATCCCAGGTTCCTTTTCTTTCTGTATTTCTTTCTCTCTCCATGGGTTTTATGAAGTGTTTAATCAGGTCATTTTCATGCTTGACTATAATCAGATGATCCAATTTTCTGCAAGCAATCCAGTCAGAATGAATAAATCAGAGCTAATTAAAGTTAAATGCCGTTCCCATTCATAGATTTACAGAGCACACAGTCTGCCATGAAATAATTATGTTTCAATTGTGCTGTGAAAAGGGATCATGCACCCTTTATACTGGTCTTTCAGAGTCCCCCTAGCTCACTCTCTCTTTTTCACAAGATATTTCCAGGGATTTCAGTAACACTGCCACAGTCTTTGTACAGAGGAACTTCTGCTTTTGCTCAGTTAATCAGAGTGCAGTGCAAAAAAGAAGCTTTTACACTAAGCATTCTACAGACTATAATGTTTCAAAATGTAAAAGCGGTAACACTTTATTTTGATGGTCCCTTTTGAACATTCTGTTGACTTCAAGTAACTTTGCAACTACATGTCAACTAACTCTCGTTAGAGTATTAGTAGACTGTCTGCTTAATATCTGCTAACTCTTTATTGTAATGGTCCTCCAACAAACATTCTACTGACTATAAGTAACTTATAAGCAACTACATGTCAACATATTCTAACCCTAACCCAACCAGTCTACTTATACTCCACTAACACTCTAGTGAGAGTTAGTTGACATGTAGGTGCAATGTTACTTATAGTCAACAGAATGTGTTAAAGGGACCGTCAAAATAAAGTGAAACCGTAAAAAAAACAGTAAAATAATCAAGGGGTTAGAAAAGGAAGGTTCACCATAAAGTCATCTATAAATATCCAAATTCAATACAACAGCTAGTGTACATACACATATAAATATAATATTTATAAATGCATATCAGCCATCACTAATCTGAATAAATGTTTTACACTAAATATTATAGAATTTGAATACAAGCCAATTATTGCGTATTGATCTCAACACTGAAAAAAGTGATGGCTTATTGACCAGAATCTAGAAGTCGGTGCATTCCTAGAGCAAACACCTGTTTCAACAATCACATAAGTCTATTCTACTGGCAATAGTGCTAGAAAAGAACACAGAAAGGAAAGATGGAGAGGTAGAGAGTAATTTAAGACAACATCTTCCCAAGGCCACTAATTAGCCCATTTAATGCAGTCCTCACTCATAACAGCTTAGTGCAACCTCAAACAAAGACTCTGAAAGCTTGCAGCACACATACTCTCTCCCAGGCCATTAAAACCTCAGACCGGCGCTCCTAATGGAATATCTGAGCTGTATTAACATACCACTTAATCATTAATGGCCACCAATAATTGAAGGATAAAAACGCTAGCTCAAGTTCTTGACATATTTCTCCCCTGCCGAATGTGACGCACTTCATAAATGAGCCCAAGTCTACAAACAGAACATGTTCATAGAAGGAAAATTGTCCTTTTAAGTGTGTAGGTGGTGGAGCTTGTCCTTTTTTGCAGCTTTGGGTTGGCTTTTGAAGGTTTTTTTGGGAACGGCAGCGGTTAGGATTTGTAGGGCAGAACCTCGTACAAGATTAGCGCAAAGGGAGAACTTCTACCCAATCGCTTGGAAAGGTCTAAACAGATGCACTCATGGATAACCTTGTCTTGCTGCTTTTTCCTTCAAAGCAGAGAAGAAATAAGTTGCCCGTCAGTGACGTTGCCTTGGAAACCAGTCTCGGAGGCACGTTCATACAGTGAAAGCGGACAGTGGTAGTCAGGCTCCTCAGCTAGCAGTCCGTGGCACTTTAGGCACAATGGGCCCTGCGCTTTCTCTTAATGATGATTCTAATGGGTCATAATGGCAGCCAGCAGGCAGGACAAGACATACAAGCTTGGCTTCTTTCTCATTAAAAAAGTGCCCTGTGAATGTCTCTGGATGCCTGCTGTATGTAATGAAGAGGCTTCTTCCCAGTCTAGAATGCGGCCGTAATCATTTCGCAGAAAATATGACACAATGTCATTCGAAACGAGCCAGTGTGATGTCATGCTTCTGGCAGTGGCTGTGCGTGTCACCTGTGGAATTCTTGTCAATTTGTGGTTGTGGTAAATTGTTAATATGTCAACCTCACTGTAGACACATCAGAATATGGATAGGGCAAGTTGCCACATTAAAGATGTATGGCTTTCAATTTTCTCAATACATTCCATATTGTGACTGTTGGCCCTGAAATTCTTCCTTAGGATTCTTTTAATGAGGAGACGGTGCCAAATAAACTTGTAACTCTTTTAACTTTTGTTTTTGACAACTGACAGGCCTCAGGGCAGAAATGTTTCCCTGAGACAAACAAGACCTCATTATCTAACACCAAGGTCAGTGTTGTGAGTGTGCCCGCTAACAACAAAACCATACAACACACCAACTCCAGTGTAAATGGAGTAGATTTTTACAGCTTACCCATGCAAACTTTGCCAGGATGATTCTATGGGCTTGGATTATTGCTTGCTAGGTGTTCTGAGTAGTTTGTGTATTGGCATATCTAGGGAGCTGCTAGGTGGTTACTAGCCATTTACTTACTAGCCATTAGCCGTAAATGAGTATGTATAAATAAATAAATATTTTAAATTATTAATAATAATAATAATAAATAGGGTTAAGAGTTTGTTCAAATATAACAAATTAAATTATTTAACAAGCATTCAAATTCTTGCCATGCCATTTTATGCCATACAGTTCTCTCAAGCCTCGAACAGAACAGCGTTTTCAATCTGTATAATAAAACAGGCAACAACACAGACCCTTAAGACTGAGTGAAATCACAGTAGAGCGATTAGACACACAGACAAGAGCGCCCTCAGGAACACCCACAGATTTGTAGAGGTCAGAGGTCGCATTCTGAGGAGAGAGTGACACTCCCTTGGGACGTGTTGGCATCCCTGTTCACCAGATGACACTTCAGCAGACTATTGATCTATCCTCTCCCCCTGCTGCTTCTCTCATGGTACGATCCCTCAAGGGACTCTGGGCTCAACACGTGCCTACTGCGGTAGGAACCACCACCGGTGTTAGTAGGGGTGTGTGTTCTCATGACGGATGGTTCTAGCAGAAGCAGGGTGACCCCAGCATCGCCCCACAGCTGTCCCACTAAGATATCCTTGACCTTTGAACTCATTTCAGGCTCAAACAGCCGTCTTAGAACATCTGGAGAGCTGCCGTACTCTCCCCATTATACACACACACCGACATGATGAAAGTGCAGACAGATGGCTTTAGCTACCAGAGGAAATTCTTTCCAGTGCTCTGAAAAAGAGTCTTGCAATCACTTTTCTAATCTACATATAGTAAGCACTTGAGTAGCTAATAGCAAGTAAATACTCTAAGAAATAAAGTAAAAAAAAAAATTTCTATAATACTATATTGTCAAGTGCTTATAAGTATATGAGGTAGCAAATAAGATCCAATTTGAATTTGAATGTACACTCTAAAAAACGTCACAGTATAAATAAAATAATAAAAACGTCACGATAAAATATGGCACAATGTACTGTTAAATTGAAGGAATTTTCCGTATTGTTTTATTCCACAGGTGTGTTCCCCATATTTTGAATTCCCCATTGTATTGCATTGTGTTATAGGACCGAAGGAAATGTCCATAAACTTGATGAGACATGTTTTTCTAAAGATTATTTTTTTACAGTGTAGGGAAGAAGAATGAAAATAAATCAAAATTTAAACAATATTTAATTAGGATATTTAAATTTGTATCTCGGCTAGACAAAGCCTTGTTTGAAAGTTCTGAACAATCTTTTTCAAGGTTTATAGGTCTTATGAAGAGAGGACAATAGAACACCAGATAAATAAACAGAACAGTAGATAGAATAATAGAACAACAGATAGAATGATAGATAGAACGATAGATAGAACGATAGATAGATAGATAGATAGATAGATAGATAGATAGATAGATAGACAGATAGATAGATAGATAGACAGATAGATAGACAGAAGAAAGATAGACAGACAGACAAAGTGACAGACACTGAAAATAAACTCTTCTGCAGCTTGAGGGATTGTGGTTAATTTAAGCCCAATAAGAATTCATGATTGCATACTTTTAAAATACAAAGCATCAAGACATTATCAGGACACACTAATCCTAATGTTGTATACTATGATTTGGGATGCAGCCTGTGTCTATTTCCAGACTATTAAGCCCCCCACCCCCCTACCCCCACCCTTTATAACAATATTCTCAACCGTCTCCTGTTGCACATGCAAATGGGAGATTATGGATTTACGTCTTAGTCTGTCTCTGTTTTATATGTAATAAAAACAGCTCATATGCAAACAGGGTCTTAAGATAAGGCAGCAGGGGATGCAAATTCTCCCAAATGACCAGAGGCCAATGATGCTTATTGCAAATACTCACACACCGCACTGCCTTCTGCTGCGAGAACTCAAGCCTAACGCTACACATTCTGAGCTCATTTCCCTTGCAAACCCTGTGGTATATCTCTCCATCATCACTGTGTGCCAAACAACAAACATTAATACTCATGCACAAAGACAGATATAAAACCACAAGTAACAAACTAAAAGCTGCCTCCAGCTGATGAAGTCAACAAACAGAATAAGACAAGAATTTATCTTGCGAGCAGGTGCTGCATGGAGAGCTGTCATCTTTCCACAGATTAGCTGCATCCAGACAGGAAATTCTCTCCTCTTTACCAGTCAAATCCACTGGGATCTGCATTTCATTGTGCCAACAAAGAACAGAGAATGCCAAAACATCTAAATCACAACTGGGTGGGTTCCTCTAGCTGATGAAAGAGATTTTGGCTTCAGAGATGTTGATTATAAACCGGAATATTGTCTCACGGCTGTCAAAATGTGATCAATTAATTTTAAATTAAGGCATTAAAATAAATTAAGGCATTTTATTATTTATTTTTAGTATTCAATGGGTTTTAATACAAAAAAAAATGTCTACAGTATATATTAAAATAGTTTGATGCCTGATTTCAAATGGTATTTCTGTTTAATGGTATAGTATAGTATATATATATATATAGATCACAGAAATGCAAAGACAGTCTGTGTGTTTCAAGACATTTTAAGGGCCAATGACAGCTGGTGCAAAGACATTGGTCCTCTATTTCCATCTCTGTTCGGGACAGGGCAAGGCGGCACCAGAGCGTTCCGGGTGTTAAGCTGCAACATGTTGGCTGGTGAAGCCACACAGAAAATCTGTGAGCACCTACTGTTCACTTCAGAGATCTGGAAGCTTTCCGTGCCCTCCATGAACCACTGCTTCCCCATGCTGGGAACAGACTCACACTGTGCCCATATGGCTCAGACGGCATATGCCATCCTGTTCCATGCCATGCGTGATTACTGACGGACAGAACGAAGACTGAGGGGGAAAATGCGTAAGAAGCAAAATGATTTACTTCTTTTTAATGGCCCTGAGTTGCATAGTTATCAGAAAGGACATTTTGTTAATAGAAACTTTACTATGAAAATTCCGTCATGATTTATACTCATGTTGTTCTAAACCTGCATGAACACAAAATCAGAAACTCTGAAGACAGTGCTGGTCACTATTTTCAATGCAGTTGCAATGAATAGGGACTTTTAAGCTCCATAAAGGACATAATGGCACCATAAAAGTAGTCCACATGACTCGTGCTTTTCTGAAACCATATAACAGCTTTGCGTGAAAAACAACTTCAAAACGGTTATTTATTGAAAATCTTGTCAACCACCCTTAGCTCTCCGTAACACGTTGATGGGAGAACTAGTGATTTGTGACTAAACCATTTTGAGTTAAATTAATCGATTCACTTAAATCAGTCTAAATGATTAATTAATGATTCAAACTGACTACGTTTACATGTGCACAAATAATGCGATTATTTCTAATAATCAGAGTAAGGTCTTAATCGCAGTAAGATGTTTACATGACACGAGCAGAGGTCTTCACTCCGGTTTACATGCAATTTTCATTATTCTGATTATTCACAATTAAGTAAGGTTATACCACACTCGGATAGGAATACAGTATGCATGTTACCAGCCATTGTTTTAATCTACTCGCATCAAATTCAAAATGCATTTTTATGGACATACTGGATATTTTTGGCGCCGTAATGAACATCACATGATGAATGTGCTTACATGCCTGTTTATTGCGATTTAAATCGGCGTATACCACATAGTTTAATGTGATTATGGTTACTACGATTATGAGCTTAATCGCATTAGTTTAATCGAAGTATTGTGTTTACATGAGGTAAAGTTTAATCGCAACATTGCCAAATCCCATTATAATCGCATTATGAGGGTGCATGTAAACACACTCACTGTTAAGGAAGATTATCAATGAACAACAACCTGAACTGCTTTTGCATCCCTTTTTAAAGTGTCAGTCCTTGTTCATTATAGCAGAAAAAGAGCATGTAACACTGTCTTCATATTTTCTCCTTTCTGCTATGCGGAAGAAAGTCATACTGGTTTAGAACAACATGAAGGGGAGCAAGAAACACCACAATTTGCATTACTGGATGAAAAAAATCCTACTCTTAACAGTATGCAGCACTTCTGAAACATTCATTTTTACGACGGCGATAAAAATACAAGCTCTTCACTAATCTATCTGTGCCTCTGATGTGGGCTGGGCATTTCCAAATGTCCCAGATTGTTTGTGTGGTACCACGTTGTGCCCAAACGGCTCATCATTTCATTAATTAGCTTGAGCTGCACGGTTGGCAAACGCGGCAGGCACGGCGGCAGCTGTCTGGATTGATTAGAGAAGAGGACCCAGTGCTGCAATTATCTAGATGACTGCAGACAATGGCTGTCTGCTCTAATAAAGATTCGTCTTACGGCTCAGAAGGGTGTTGGAATCAGCGGAGACTCAGTCATATGCAGGCCAATACAACAGACAAATCTCGATTCCTCAGCCTTTGACATTTGGAGTAAAAGCCAAAATATTGGAACCACCCATAAATGGACAAATATCAAGTCTTTCAGCTGAAGAAGTCAGACCATGACTTTGGTTCTGATTAGATTAACCTCACTACAGGGTTTGGATAAGTGATTTATTAGATAGTGATTTTGGCCGTTTTGAGGTTATTGGGATTGACAGATTAACTGAAGTGGTATTTTTGATAAATAACAAATAAGAGATTCATTGTGCAGTGTGGACAACTTCACTGATTATAGCAGAACTTTGTGAGATCGCAAACTGAGATGAGTGACATCTTATAAGTGATTATAAAGAACTTTGCGTTCTTTCTAAACTATATATAATCCATTCAGAATTTGAATAAAATCAAACAGCTAATAATGTGTTGCTAATGTTACACAAACAATGTTTCCGTTCGCCATCTCAGAGTCAGACAGCTGCCTTCTAAAAAATCAGCATCCCTTTAGAAATAATGATATGAAAAGCCTGCCCCGCACGTTGACGGGATTGGTTACAAGTTTGTGACGGTAGGAGAGAGTTAGTCGGGGAGCCAAAGTCTCAAAAATGGGTTGAACCTGACATGGTCTGCCATACTTTTTATTTGTTTTTTTTTTCTGTTAACTTTGACCCTAAGAACCAATAATTTGAGGGTCTGCTCTGCCGGAAATATCGCGAAAAAAAATGGTGGCCATTTTAGTGTATGCACCCTTTATTTTTTATCAGAAAAATGTGAAAAATGATTTTTTTCCCTCAAATCCTCAGTGGGTTTGGTAGGCTGTCAATAAATGCATTCCAGATACACAGAACACGTGCTGACAACATCCACTGAAAAAATAACTCTTAAAACACATTTCTACATGATAGTGGTGGTTTGCAGTTTTAAGGAGAAAATACCCAGCAATGGTATTGACTGATGATATAGTACATGGTCTGTCTGAAAGCATATTAAAAACACCACACATACATATAAACAACATTAAAAACTTGATTTTCACCACAGGGGATATCATTCAAGTTGTGAGAAGAGCACAAGAACTGATGACTCTGACTAGAAGAACAGTCGTCATTATAGAACATTCTGGAACGGCAACCCATTCTCTCTCGGGTTCTCCGGCTCTGGTTTCCTTCCATCCGACTCTCAGCCTCGCTTCACGGGGCAGCGCCAGGCTCAGCATGGGCAATAATTCCACCTCAGCATGTCAGCTTTATTTAGCCGCATAATGCCCTTACAAACCTAACAATACCTCTTTGTTACCCTGCAGGAGAGCATCCTCTATTAGCACTGCCAGCTGCTTTTCTCCTGATTTACAGGCTGCAGAGAAAAGCAGGAGGTGAAACAGGAGGAGAAAAGCGAATGAAAAGGAAAAAAAAAACAGGCCAAACAACATGGTTGAAAGCCATTTGGGGTAGCGAGCATTTTGCCATGGGAGAGCACAAATAAAGGTGTTCTCTAACAATGCTATCAGGCATGAACCTGCTTCAGACCTGTATGACATTGGGTGCATATCATATCATCTTTCAGCAAGTAACTGATTACTTTTCAGTGGAAGGGGAAACGGATGAATGGGAATCATTCAACGGCCCAAGTAGCATAACATGGGTCTGAAAGAGCTCTTGTGCTTTCTTGCCCCTCTCTTTTTATGTACCTGGAACTGGCTTTCCTACCACGGTGAACTCTCAGGAACAATCCCAGTTTGACGGGCCTTTTTCTACCCGTCACACCTGACTACTTGTTTTGACATTGTGGCCATAGTGGCAAGGTGGTGTAAAGGCATATTGTCAATATTTTCATTCGGATAATGTTCCCTCAAGTGCTTTTGCACTTAACCGCTTCCAGTCCAAAAAATGAGCATTAGACGGAAACCACTTTGCTTGGTTAGCATGCACGCCCGCACACAAACCTCACAAGAAGGGGCATATGTGGACGACCAAATGCATGTTTTTAAAATGGCTTATGATCTTTTTTTGTTCCCTAATGACTCGCCTTGTGACTTTATTATAAAATAATTCAGCCATACCAAGGCGAAGAGTATCTCGACATCTTCACGGCAAATTAAACTGGATAATCGGCTTTAGACAGAGCTGATTGTATCTTTCATAGTGTGACTTTATGGAAAAAACGTATTAAAGAAAGAACATGACACGTACACGGGTCAAGTGACAGTCAGACCAACGGTTTGAACAGACTCAGACCCTGATAAAAGAGGATATTTCAAAGATCTCATTGTATGGACCGTTTACCTCCATTCCTGGACGTTTTCCGCATAAAAACATTGCTCCTTTTCACTGAAATCTTTCACAGATGCTTGAAGAGCATTACGTCTCATTAAAGACCATACAGGGCACGTATTATTCTGCCATTTCTATGAACGCCTTTAGAATGGATGAAATGGACACACTGGATGAAATTGAGATTGCATCACAGTTGAAAAGATATATTTCCGTCAGCACCGCAGAAGGCACTAGAAAAACTCTTCTCATTTTACTGAAGGGGGAAATAACCCCAAACAAAACATTCATTGTCACTCCACAATCTTATCTTTCAATCTATATCCTTAAAGGCTTATTTTTCAGGTAGTCTGAGGGCAAGCATCTGACAAAAAACTTCTGTATTTAACGAACCAAAGAAGCCCGAAACACCATTATCTGGGAGGAAGGAGGTCTAGAATCCTTTACAGAAACGCATCACTTCTGTATGACAGTTTTAAGAGGCGACATCTGAGTGTTTACAATCGCCAAGCGTGTCCTTTCATGCAGTCACAGGCTAAATTACAGCTCTGAGACCCTCTTGTGGGTCAATTCAAATGGGACTCAAATTGACACTGGGATAAAGACATGGGATAAGGTTGCAGGGAAATATCAGGTTAGCAAACACACACTACGTTTAGGCTTTAAATCATGCAAGAACAGGACTAAACACAATGGGGAGAGGTATCCGATGGCTGTCAGTTTTTTAAAGCTAAACAGAAGCAGTGCGAGCAGATTTATGGAAGTAAAATATGAATATGACATTGTTGTTGATCAAACATTTTGCAGACATTTGCAAGTGTATGAAAAAAAAGAAAAGAAATACAGCAAGACCATTATTGATACTTAGCAGTCACGTGATATCTGGGGGGCAACAAACGCGGTTAGTGCATCCAATCGCACAACAACTATCTGACATGTCGTGTACACCTCAAAATACCAACTTTTGTATATTAAAACTGGCAACGTCCTGGCAAGATCCTTGATTAGTTTACTGGTTTTCGTTGCTCGGGAATGACGTTCTTGCCCGCCAGCCAGTACAACTGACGTCACGTGCAAAGTATCAATAATCTGATGATTCACAAAGAAATCATTATTTTGCGCCAGTTCTTTTAATAAATCAGCCCCAAAGACTTAAAATATCAGTCTGAATCTGAAATCCAGCAGTTAATACATTTTTACTAGATGTTTGTGACAACATATACAGTACATTCAGAAAAGTTTCACACACATCAGTATAACATGCTGGACTTATTGTACTTCAACCTTGTTCGTTTACTACAAATTAAATAATGCGTCTACTCTGACCAGGCTTTCTGAAGTTTAAACCGTATGAGGCCAGACTATAACTCATCTGTATAGACTTTAAGCGGTACAGTGGGGAGGGAAGTAACAAAGGCAGTCTGAAGGGGCAAGGAAGGTTTTGGAGGTGTGCCAGTAAAACTAATGGAGACAGGCCCTCTGTCATGACCTCGAGCACCGCTCAGGGGGACCCGCTCAAACATGCATGTCTCCTTTAATTTCCTGTTACACACACACATACACAAAGAAATAACATACTGCCTTATTATGGTCATAATGGCTATAAGAACAAAAGAACAGCCACTTCATAGTGGCTTGTAATGGAGCATTTTATATATACATAAACGCTGGAGTATATGTGTGTTTATATATATATATATATATATATATATATATATATAATTGTATGTATTTAATATATTAATATAAAGTATATGGATTTATCAGTGGGTTTTATTTACTTGCCAATGTCAACATTTCGTACTTAGTGCTTGGCAGTGTTAATTTTGGACCCTGAGTGCAATTTCTTTCTAATAACAAAACAAAGCAGAACATTTACCAGGTTTACACTTGAAAACAAATGCAGGCATCTAGAATCCATCTTCTTGGAAACATTGGGTAAACAACACCCATAATAAACGGTTGTCAACTAAAAGAGGCGAACACGAGTATAAGGGCTTGCTTAATGTTTAGGTTTAATGCATGAGGTGTAGCTTTTCAAAGATTTCTGTTCATGACTATACTCACAGCCATAACCTGTCAAGTAGAGGTCTATCTACGTTTCCTACAAAAGTGTTTGAGTGCAAATAGGCCAGCTAAAAGCCTCCTAGAAGAGGAGCATTTTAAAGCTGGTTTGAAAGGGAGACCCAGGTGGTTCATTCTTGCTGAAGAACCTTTGGGCCATTCTAATGTTCTCACTGCTCATGGTTTAAATTCAAGCGGTTAGTAAAGGAAAATCCATAGCCTCGGGTAAATAATAAAGCACCACAGCTGCCCATGTAGATGTTCACCAAAAGGGTCTTCTGTGACATGCTTTCAATTTACTTGCAATCATAACAGAAGACCTGCAAAACACACCTACAGGGGTTCATACCTGAGCTGAATGTATTTTTCTCTGATAGGGTGCCCAATCCAACATGGAACATGCATGTGTGAATTGAACAGACTTCATGAAACCATCAGGGTTGTGAACCATTAACAATTAATTTGAGATTTAAATGTAAAGATTCCAATTAAATTCATGAATCGAGGTAAAAAAAAAATCAAGATACACAATTTCAATTCAAATTTGAATGTAATAGGCTGAAATTCAGTATTTTTAACTAATTTGTTTATTTAATATAGCCTATTTCATTATAATATATATATATATATATATATATATATATATATATATATGGGTGGATGAATTACTTGTTGAATGTATTTAAATTCTTCTTCCTTCCGATTCAAATTCCAATTGAATTTCCTCTGGCCAATTTAATTCAAACCCTGGTTAACATGCTTCATATATTAAAGGTCATGTGTTCAACTATAAGAAAACTATATGCAAGTCATATGTGAGTTTCTCAGAATTTAAACTTTAAGATGACATCACAAAATTTAAATGAACTCCACTGGCTGTAGCGCACAAAAAGCAGGACTTGCTTGATACCTGCTCATCTTTTCCACATCTATTGCCATCGTGGCTCTCCATGCCCCCTCACACCTAGGAGAGGCAGCAAGGTCTACCTCTAAATGGCTCTTCATAGTCGAGATCCACTCCTGGGACCCTCTTATCCGGTCTCTCCCCAGCAAGGCAACACATCAGCGGGGTTCAGCGTCCCACTCTTTCGCTGCTCTCCAGTGCGGTGCTAAAATAACAGCCACTCTGGGTCTGAATGGGGCCACTGGAGAGGAAGGCTGTTAAGAGGCCTATCCTGTGCTCGGCGCAAGGGGAAAAGATGCCTGTTTGATTAATAGAAGACCACACAGACTGGGATTTCTAAAAAAAATTCTTTCCTTCCCTTTTCAGCGATGAGAGCCTCACGCAGAGTGGTATTTGCGCCTTAGCGTAGCTCAAAACGATTAACGACTGTCTGAACATAAAATACGAGATCTCTGCGCAACGTCTCTCGCTGTAGAGCGTCCCTCTGCGGTTTTCTACCATGTGCTGATTTCAGGGCTAATTAGCTTAACCTCACAAACCGTCTCTGAGCTGCAAGACTTCAGTGTGATGAATGTAGATGGAATAATGCGTCTGCGGAGTAACTTAAACGCACAGAAGCATGTGTTTGTACTTTCCATGGCGACGTGACATATCTTAAACACGGAATACGCATAGCATTGATAAAAAGCAAATAAAGCAATAAAAACGTGAATACTATTTTGTAGCATGACATACCACAACCACGTTAAAGCGCGCTTAAGTCCTTTGAACTCCAAGAAGCATGGAAGAGCTTTCATATTGTTCCTGGTCATGGAATTCTGTTCATTTAACCTCCTTCCTGTGCTCAGCCACAGAATTCCGGTCTTTATAAGATCCTTCTGAACCGGTTCCCGAAATGTCGAATCCATTACAAGCGTGTTTGCAATATCCATCCAGTCTAGCAGTTCGTCTCTGCCAGTGACTGAACATTATCCAAGATTCATGTTTGGCCACCAGCAACAACCATCTGGCTTTGTGAGCGAGGATAACAACGTCCTCTGCAAATAGCATTGACTTCAAACACAGGACACAATGAAACAAAATGTTAAAAATCTCATCCTGGCATCTCCTTCAAACGGGCGGTAAAGAGCCAAGCGTTCATATTTGATATTCACTGCCTATTCTAGCCATCCTGATAAAAAGCATTCTCGTTCTCGCTAAAAAAAATGCAGCTAGACTGATGGTTATCCCAGCCCTAGCGGGAGTGATCACACTGGGGATAGTTAAACGAGCTCCAGCAATCAACTCTTGAAAGAAACTGGTCATTAGCTGGCCCACGAGTGCTAAAATTACCCTGCACAAATGCAGGCAGACTCCTGAGAGGGCCTGACCTCAACTTTACAAGCTGCTTTCCTCGCTGTAGGGCTGCTAGATCATCTCAAGAGCGCTGCTCCATCCCCGTCTGGTCCCAGGGCGGCCATGGCACAGGGTAAGGATGGTTTTAACAGGCTTAGACTGGTAGCCCTGGGAAAGCTTACTGAAAGGTGTAAGACACTTACTTTGAACCTGCAAGCATCAAATGTTACCATTTAATGACTTGGGTTAAAAGACAAATTGTAAATCTTGTGAAAATATGTTCACTTAAGATCTGTGTTAAGATTTATAGTGCATTATTTTAATGAACATATTTTCCCTCAAAAGCCTCATTACCATAATACAGCTGGATGTTTAACCAGTTATTCTCAATGGGGGTTCTCATTCTTGTAATGAAATGATTTAATGATCTAAATAAGTATAAATTAAAGGAAGTACAAAATACTATGATGGGCATAATACCCAAATAATCAAATATATATATATATATATGGCCCAGGATGTTTTTTTTGACAGGCATACTAGTGAAACCTCTGGACACTGTTCAATTTCCGCAAAATCAAGTTAGTAATATTTGTATTTGAAAGGTTATGTCTCAGAAATTATTGGTTTAGAAACTGTCCAACGATTCTCTGCAAATGAAAGCTACAGCAATATCAATACCCCATGCAGCTTAAATGCACAGCAACCGATAGCATTTCAGCAAATGGCCAGACGTCAACAAAATCAATACACCATGTGCGATCATTCGAATAAATTGGAATGAAATGAAAAGGGAAACGAACATGTCGAAATGTAATATTTTCTGAAACGCGTTAAGGAAAGCAACTCCCACCAGATAATAGTTACAGCTACCGTAGTATAGCATGGCTCAGTGCCTCTCCATAAATAGAACATGACAACAGAATCATAATTTAAAACATCATAAATATTGAAAGGAAATTAAAATAATTTATGGAATAGGTTGGTCGACAGGGTATGTTTTTCTGTTTGCACAGAGCAAAACGACGGGCGGAGAGGAAGAGGAAGATAGCTTTAGTAATTGCTTTTTCTACCCCTGAAGCAGCTTCCTGCCTTTTATCAAAAAGGCAATCTCTGTCAGTAATGGCTCAATTAATAATTAAACACATGTTTTATCTTCTCCACGCTCCTGCTATTTATTTTCATCTTCCTGACAGGCAGAACTACACAAACAGGGTTAGCGCTATCAATAAAGAGGAACATTCATAACACTCGCTTTCCAGAAATGAAAGGAAAACACACACACATACAAGCAAGCTACCAAAACAAATGGTCATATGTTCTGAGATGTAGGGGAGAAATAATGAAAGTTGGAAATAATAAAGAGATATGAATGCCATTCTTCCATTTCAGCTGAAGTTGCAGTTCTGTTTCAGAGACAAGTGGGACCAAACAACATTTATGAAACACTCCGACTCTGAGAGAAAATTTCCTTGTCAAACAATTAAATTTAATATACTGTATATACAAAAAGCTTCATAGAGTGGGTGTTCCTTTAAAGTAATTTACATGCTTTACAAATTGGTCAGACAGTTGGATCTCTTCCTGTCTAACTAGCCAGAATAAGTTGCAATATGGACCAGACTTTGAATTAATGGCAATATGTGTGTAAACCAAGAGCCAAAAAGGTGGAGAACAGTAAGCAAGCATGAACAATCACCCAAACAAAGGACAACAGCATTCTATGTTTATTAATATCAAATGACAAGCTTGGCTAAATGACTAGCCACACCACAAAAAGAGCTCGGACAAAACAGCAGTGGAACATTTACACACAATAACAGCTGGACAGGCTTTATCAAACACATACAAATCCAATTCCACCTGTACATGCAACATTAACCTCCGCAATGACCGGTGGGTTTAATATTAGCTGCTAATCTTGGAATATCCCAAGTCCGTACGCTGGTCCATCCCTGACCGTGACTCCTCGATCTCTGCACTTTCACGATCCAACAGCTGCAAAGCTGATTAGCTGGTCAAGAGGTCAACTTCTATTCATTATTTAATGGGCAAGAGGCCACAAACACTGCAGCGCTAAGGTTAGCAATACATCAGCATTAACCTCAGTAGAGGAGAAGAGCCGCATACAAACACACTCTCATTCTCCACCATTTCCCCCAAAATCCTTTGACCTCTGCTGGCCTCCATTCTCCATCCTCACATTTTTCCCTCCCTCCATGCAGGAGAGGAGAGAAGAGAGTGCATTTTATATTCTGAAGGACTGAGGGGAGGGCGTGTGCGAAGGGGGGCTCATTCGCCGAGGCGGAGCAGGGAGCAGACTTTTATTGACATGCAGCAAATAGCGGGTAGGAACAAAGGCCACTCAACGGCTATTGAATCGTGGGCCTGCAGACAGAGTGCTTGATTAGCGATTCGACACGGAGACCCTGAGCCGTGTAGCATATAATGAGTGCTTAGAGAACGACCCTGCGGCTCCCTGGGGACGGTGGAGGGGAGGCAGGGCGGGGGGAGTAGCACCCATCCTCTGCGGAATTGATTCAGCCAAATGCTATCAAGAAAAACAGAGTATAACGTGTGACGACCAGACATGGCTCTTAATCCGGAATTACATACGTTACGATAACGGTATGGACTGTAAATATTATTCATAATAAATTAGTTGGGTCAATTTGTTTTCATGTGTTGGCGAGCAGACAGATTTTTGCAACGGTGGATTAACAGAGAAAACTGGCGCGTTATCAATTTGATATTGTGAGGATGTAGCAATGGCTGTTACCCCCCTTCTTTTGTTGCTTTCTCACTCTCTTTCTTTCTTTGTTCTATAGTCCTAATCCACTATGTGTGGGCCGGTAAGTTTAATGGAAACAATTTATTAAGTCCGGCTTAAAATGCCATCTGCTGTTAAGCCTTCCAAAGCCGCTAAGCTCTCAGTTTGGCCCGAAGCTGGCGGTGCTTCTCGCGTACAGTAATACGCTGTTTAAAATGAGCACAACGGGTCAAAATTAATCAGGATTAGCAAACCAGAAATCCACTTCACAAATGGCTTTTCACCACAATCTTCCTTCGCTATCCCAGCATGCCCCGGGTTTGCCTGACAGACCTCACACACAAAATGGGTGCGTCACCGCTTCACTGATGGGTAAAATGAAGAGAAAGAGAGCAACCCCCCTCCCAACTATGCTTAAAGCCTCTAACCTCATTGTGCTGCAGGCAGAAGCTGCACACGGTTCTAGGTCCAACAATCACCTTATATCGCTCTGCATTAGCTGTACTCTAGCTCCACACATAGAGTAAATAATAAATGTAAAACAGAGCTATATTTCATATGTGATAGAACGATTGACAGAGAGAACGATAGATAGAACGATAGATCGTACAAGCAGTAGATAGTAGTAGACCAAACTCATGAGCGATAGCTGGAAAGAAAGAACGCCACATTGATAGAATGAATGATCAATCGATAGACAGAATGAACGTTAAAACAGTTCTACGAACAATAGCTATAACAATAGAACCGATGAACTAATATAAGTATATAAGTTATGAGCATGAATTCACTATGCATTCATTCAGGGCAAGAAAACCCCGGCACTGCTAGATGGAGAGCAAGCCTCTTATAAAGTTACGAAAAGCACAGCGATTGTGGTAATTATGTAAGAACAGATTACAGCAAAACTAAACAGCTGTTAAGCTGATACGAAACTTGTATGTCACCACAGTACTTGACTGAGGGCACAAAATCAATCAAATCAAGCACCAGTGTGCACCAAAGCTGTTTACAGAAACAAAGACACATGCATATTTGTGCAAGCAGCACCACATTCATGCTGAGGTATTTCCCTGTAATGCAATTCTCCAACGCAAGACGTGAGCCAAGCGAGTGATCAGTCTGCCAGAAGTTCTCCAGGGCAGACCAATTTGGGGATCAGAGCTGAGCGAGCTTTAGATTGGTCTCGGCGGGCGTACTGTAATGGGACACATATGCTCCTATACCCCCAAAATCTAGAATAACAGTCTGAAGGAATGGTGCATTCCATGGAACAAAGTCTGGACAAACCCACATTCAAAAACGACAACAGGAGAACAAGGGTAATAATACTATACATTCCTTGCCAAGTGCTTTGGATGCTATTGCCAGATGCTATTGGATGCTAAGGCCATGTGACATACATGAAATTCAAAAATAAACTCAACAACAACAACCACAATTTCAATTAAGTTCACTTAGGAAATAGAACTTTTACTTGCAGTCAAGAATTAAGAAGAATTAAGGTATCTGTAATACAGCCCCAGAAATTCTGGAACAGAGAGGCAAAGTTCTCCAGGTGATACCTAAAAAAGACCAAACTGGAACTACTGTGATACCACTGGATATGAAAGGTTACGAACAATAAACAGCAATGCAATTTGATGGATATGAAGTCCGAACTCAAAGTATTATACAACTTCCAGAACATAAAAAGTTAAGAAATCCACACTGGAAATATAATGAAACTTAATGGATATCAAAGATTACGATGTCAGAAATTGAACTATCATTAAAGGTTATGCATCCCTGAAAAAGATCTGTAATCTCTACAGTCTGGGCATCAAATTGCTAGTACGATAATATTTATTTCCTGCAGTCCTAAATCACTTAATCCACATATTCCCACTCTTGGTTTTGCATTCTTTTAAAATCCAAATCTGCTTTCTGCTTTCTCTGTATCATCCCTGTGATCCCTGGGAAGAGTGTGTGCTTGACACACATTAGCATTATATTAAGGAAGATGCAGTTTGTCTCGCCATCAACCGTAACAGATTAGGGAGCATGTTATATCAACAACAACAACAACAAGAACAAGCTCTTCTGTTGACATCTGAAGTGCTCAAGCCATGTGCTCTGATCTTCTTTTAAACATGTCAGTTGTTGCACAAGTCTTTTCCTATGGTTATGTCTGGAAGTCATCCAGAGACATGCATAAAAATGACTTTAATATGGAACCCGACAGTAGTCACAAGTTCTACTCTTCCTCTGAGCTCGACTTGTCTCCTCTCACTTCCTCTTTTCTGCGTTTTCAGAGAGTGGGGGGCAAAAGCTCTCCAAAAGACTCATGCAGGGCATCAGAAGTGTGGCATTAAACTCGACATCTCCTCCGCACTGTGCAAGAAACAGAATTCGTTTCACAACTTAGTTCCCCTACAAAACCTGGATGTGGACCAACTAAAAAAAACTTCAAGGGGCGACTTCCTACTGCTCTCAGCTAAACCTTAACTACTGCTGGAAACAGTAAAAAGTAGCTCAACAACGCATTAGAAGCAAACCTCTAACAGCAACCACTTGAAAATGAATGAAAACAAGGAAACAAATAAGCACCATTTCACAGTCTCGTAGGATTTAAACAGGCTTTTAGCAGGATTACAAGACATCTGAGATTTGCTGTCTGTCATAGAGGTCTAAAGATGCAAACACACTCAACCCAAGCTTCTGATGAGTCTGACGGCCCAGGACTTACTGCTACCACATTTAGCACCATGTACATCTACATGTGTGCACCCTAACATTTGAGGGGAACCTGAAAAGATGGTTATCTCTTTGGCTCAAAAGGACAAAAAAACTCCCACGTCTAACATTCATTTAAAAAAATGAGAAAAATAGAAAAGCACTAGTCCGGCAAGAGTAATGCTACTCTTGTGAATGATGTATGGCTCTGAAAGTGAGCTTAGAGTTGCATGTGGGAACATATTGCATAGTGTCAGGTTTGTGGAGAAAAATATTAACTTCAACACCAATAACCTAGACTATCTGAACTGTGACCTAGAACAGACCTTCCTAGAATGGAAAATAAGTGAAACAAGGATTTGGTTGCGCGAGTTTTACTACAGTGCAATTTGCACAATGAAAGTTTCTTATAGGCTTTATTCATTGACAACCCTGAGGTATTCTTTGTTTCAAAACCAGTTTATGAATGGGGTAAATGGTCAAATCAGGCTTAATCATGTCTTGAACATCCAATGCAAGAAAAATGACATTAGAAACATTTATATAGCACCCACAACATGCTCTTACCTTTAGGTGCAGAAGGCGAGAAAAGCTTCTCTGATCCTACATCAGATGCCTGAAAAACAGAAGTAAAACACAATTAGACCATTTTTAAACAAGTGCTCTCCTCCCCTTTTTGGGGGGTGTAAAGGCAACAACATGGCAACAACTGTTGTGCCACGCTAAAGATGGCTACCAACAAATAAAAAATAGAGCAAAAGACGAAGGGAAAGAAAAGCAGGAGGGGAATGACATAAAAATCCTGTAAAATCCAGTAAACACTGTCCAAATGTTTAGGTGGAGCCATCTTGCACTATTTTCCACATCCCTGCTCTTAATGATTTAACAAAAGATCACTGATGGATGGTGACATCACAAATCCTACCCGCAAACTACAATAGGAAAACAGTAATTTCCCTACAAAGTGACTTAAGTGCTATGTAGACTAAACATGAGTGTGCTTTTCCTTCCCCTCCATGTAGCAGAACGTGTAGTTTCTGGCAAGCAGCAAGAAAAAGAAAACATGCCATGCTCCTACCAAAACACACAGTCATTGACAGACAGGACATGGGGCTCTTAACGAAGAAGGAACTCTTAAATTCTTCACACACTATACACAGGGGTGGCAAAGAATGCCAGCACACACATTCCAACTTTTTCTTAGAATAGAGCACTAGTGACAGCTTTTGTACCTTTTCTTCTGAGAGTACATATCTCTTCTTCTGAGATACATATATTACAGTTGAGTCAAATGCAAAACAATGTAAAAGAGACCATAAAAGAGATATGAGTTCAAGGAATGTGCAAAAATACACATTTTGAAAAACAACTAGCTAGTGGGTTGCGTGTTGGACATGTTTCTGAGGCTCTATTCACACAGGAGGTCACGGGTCACTGCGCTGTTGTTTTGTAGGAGTGTTCCTACTCTGTTATAACTATATCCGCTGGTGAATCATGATCTGCACTCCTATGGCAGTTGCCACACCATTTCACTTCCTATTTGCATTAAGTTGAGCTAGAAATGCTTAATTTGAAAATGTCACTACGGCTCATTTTTATAAACAATATACTGTGGACACATAGGCCTAGTATTTTCAAATTCTGCAGCATGTTTTGATGAAAATGGACCACAGTTTGTCTATTTGAACCTTGTGTAAGCCAAGTTTCTAGCTCCATTAATAACGTGTTTTTATTATGTGTACTCAGTCTAATATGCAAAACCTCCTGTGAGACCAGACCCACGGCGTGGCATAATTTCTGAGACCTCCGCTGACGTGAATCCTGGACTACATTAATAAAGAGCTCTATTTCAGCCCCATAATTCACTACGTCAGGGGACTAATTTTTCAGCAAGCGGGATTTTTCACTACACAAGCTCTCTGTGTCTGAGAGCTGGAACACTTTAGCTCACACCCCCGTAGGATTACATGAAAGAAAAGAGGTTCAGATGGAACTGGGCCCGTAGCATATGTATAAGCCTCGGGTTTGGGCAAAGACTGCCGTTAACGTTCGTTCGGCTCATGCCTTTAATGTTGAAAAGAAACTTTCAATACAATGATCCGTCTATGAAAGGTATTTTTTGAGAGCTTGAAGCAAGAAAGGAACTTCCAGAGCGTAACAAAAATAATAATGGCGGCTGCATTTCACTGTTTGTATTTTTTGCCAGTGAGCTGTTCTAACGAGCAGCCTTTAAACCGTGTCCCTACAGGCCAGAGGTCAGAGATCACCCATAACAAATTCTTTGCACTCTTACGACGCAGGGGGCCCGAGCGGTGATTAAAGGACAGAGCGATCAAAATGAGCAGGAAAAGAGAAAGGACAGAGAGCGGGAGAGGGAGAAAAAAAGCAAAGTCCCTGCCCACTGAAGGAAGCAGAGGGGCTATAACCATTTCAGAACGGAGGAAATTGAAGCCACATTGCTGGGAGCCAAACAGCGCTGGCGGGGCCGCAGGAGGCCTGACCCGAGAGGACGTGCGTTACTGGATCTGGAGGTAGAGAGGCCAGACCTGGGACTCTGAGATACCAAAACAGCCCTCAGTTCACTTCTCCCATTGCACTCATTAACTACAGGCAATGATGCACCTCCTCTGGACCACGACCCGACTCTCAAAGGAGCCACAGAGGAAAACAGCCAGAGGAGGAGGTAGGGAGGGAGGGAGTTAGACAAATAAAAGGGTCATGGTCATGTGTTGAGACATGCTGCCTACAGCTGTAAAGTGCCACTGGAAGAAGGAACAGGAAAGGGAAGACAGGGAGGTGAGGTCGGTTTAATTCCAGCAAAAGGGTGCTAAGCCGTAAAAATAAAACAATCACAACAGTCAGAGTTCAGACTACACCAAACACATAAATATTTTATACAGCTTCATCTAGTGCTCCACAACAAGCCAATGAAAGCAGTCTACTTTAAAAAAACACCTCTGGGAAGTTGATATATTCTGTGGTGTGACATGCTACACTCCCATCTAGAATTTAAACATCAATTCTTTTGAAAAATGCATGCAGTTTTTATGACCTCAGTAATTGAGAATATATGGAATATTTGTACATCTGCCACACCACAGGACCAAAAAGCACTCTAAAAATGGCCAATCATTGGATTTAAAAATTGTATTAAAAAAAATTAAACCAATGGTTGGGTTTGTCAATATTTCACCCAACCATGGGTTGAAACAACCCAGTAACCAAAACTAGTAATCAAAATCAATATGCAGGTGCAAAAGGTGAAATATGCCAAAATTACATAACATTTCATCAATAATCAGATGTTACTATAAAAAAAACCTTACCATGGGATCAACATGGAATTCCTATCAAATAGAATTCGATGGGATATAGGGGTTCGTAAGATTTTTTAAATGTTTTTTAAAGAATACTCTTATACTTTGGTGGCATTTATTTGACCAATAATACAGTAATATTGTGAAATATTACAATTTGAAATTCTGTTTTCTATTTGAATATATTTTAAAATACAATGTATTCCTGTGATGGCACTTGATGACACTTTGGATCAACTGAATTTGTCCCTGTGAAAAAAACAAACAAAAGAAAAACGTAAATCATTTGAACGGTAGTGTAATTCAAGACACCATGGTATTAGTATCATTATACTGCTAGTTTCTAGAGGTTAAATAAAAATAATTCAATAAGTCCACCTCAAACTCGATGAACATAACCAAAATTCAATACTGTATAAATTCCACTGAACCAACAAAATTATAAGACAACTGATCGGTTTCGTCCTCTATTCCGCCCACCCCACGCCCCTCCGTTCATCTCCGACACCCCATGCGTTCAGTGCCAGGAGAGGGTGGCACAGCGGAGCCACTGGAGGCTTCAGAGGAAGCTATGGCACTGACGTGATGTCATGCTGCCAGGGGCAAGCAGGCGGGCCAGATGGCATCAATTATCAGAGAGGAAGAGAAAAAGAGGGTCAGCCTGGCCTGAAGAGAGCTGCCACAGAGTCCTCTGATTAACCTGACAACAACCGGATGACCTCTACAACAAACACAGGTTTTAGCATGTGGATCATGCCTGGGATTTATCATTGTTCCTCCAAACTCCTCCTTGTTCTTTCTACCATCAGTAATCATTCCTCACCCATCTTCTTGCTTCAGTCTCTCTCTCTCTCTTAATGGCAGGATGTTTTCCAGAACCTTACAGGCTTCTATTTTCTAACTGTTTATGTAACATCATGTTGAAGAGGGACAGCAAAGGGCTGATAAACATCTCAGTCATCACCCTCTTAAAAACCTGCAAGAGCCACAACTACCTCAATTATTAAGCTTCTCAATTATATTTAATTTAAGTATCAACTTTGTCTCTGACGTTGTGGGGGATGGAATATTCCCCCCACTTTCTCTCACTATATATATATATATATATATATATATATATATAATTATTAGTTGTTAATTATTAAGCAAGTTCCCCAGGATTGCGTGATCATGTGCGTTTAACCAGCCGATGCACCAATGCAGTCATTCAGGCATACAGGTTCCTGCTAATGAAACTCCAAATTAATTATCTTCACTGTGTTTGTCCTTCTCTCTCCCATTTCCCTCCCTCCCTCTCTCTCTCTCCTCCTCTCGCTGCTCTGCTTAATGACCTCCTACATACTCGTTTATCATGAGCTCTGCTACATCTCTCCCCCTGCGCTCTCATCCTATCAGCCGCAGCGCAGACCGCCTCCAGTCAGAACAGGTGTGTGTGTGAGAGAGTGATTACAGCTCTCTGCCCTCTCCACTCCACAGGAGAGTGACACACACACACACACACACACACACACACACAAACTCCCACACCAGCGCATTAGACATGCATCTGCACCTAAAGCATCATTAAGATGATAATGTATTCCACTGGGTGACCGTGCAAAATGCAGTCCTACCCACAAGTCTGTGCTGCTCGCCGCGAGCGCCACATTCCACGTCAGCCGCGATTGGCCGAGGGTGTGGAACGATTCCTCCGTTGAACTCTCGCTTGGCAACAACACGATGAGAACCTGCAGCGGAATCACAGCACAGCTCCTGTGGTTTGCATTTCTAAAACGCCTGCATCCTCGCTCTGATCTCTCTTCATTTATCTTTCTGTAGTAATCTTCCTTATCCAGAATCCTCCTTTTTTTACATCTTTCTCGCTATAATTTAATCTCTCCATTTCATTCACACATTTTTATATCTTTCTTTTTTTAATAATTTTTTTCCTGCTTTTGAGCACTCACAGGTTGTTAACATAGCAGCAGGTTGGTGTGAAATACAAATTAGAAAGCTATCCGGTGAGTGAAGGGCAGAGTGAGATCACAGGTGAGGAAAAGAGATAAATGGAAAGACAGACAGGCAGAGAGAGAGAGAGAGAGAGAGAGAGAGAGAGAGAGAGAGAGAGAGAGAGAGAGAGAGAGAGAGAGAGAGAGAGAGAGAGAGAGAGAGAGAGAGAGAGAGAGAGAGAGAGAGAGAGAGAGAGAGAGAGAGAGAGAGAGAGAGAGAGAGAGAGAGGTAAAGATGTGTCGCACAGTAACACTAAAGCCAAACAGCGAGACAGAGTCACAAATCAGCACAGTTGTTGCCTCCAGGGCTCGACACATGGCCAGGCATAAACATATTATGAGAAACCAGGTAAAAAGTAAAGAAAAACAGAATGGAGGAAAGCACATTCATTCACATGGTAGGCTGCTTCAAAACCTAGTGAGCTGCCTAAATAGGGATCACTGATACATTCCCAATGCAGAACGCAATGAGTAGAGATCGACTGATTTTGCTTTATGATACAATAATATGTCTCTGTAAAAAAAAAAAAAAAAAAAAAAACCAAACAAAAACTGCACAATGATTTAATTATTTTTGTCTTTTGAAGCAATATCGAAATAATAAAAACCAACATGCTAATTACTATTGTGTATGATTATAATATTACTACAAATATGAATGTTTTAATAACGTATTATTATTATATAACAATAATAATAATAGTATAATATTTTTTTTTGTTTTAAATGTCCAAACAAATTATTATTATTAAATGCGGGTTTTTTTTGCTTTTGAGACAAATTGAAATGATAATTAAATAAAACATGCATTTGCATTATTTTTATGATTTTAATAGGAATAGAATTTATAATAATCAATTATTGTTTTTAATATTAATAATTATAAATATACTTACATTCAACTTGGTCAAATATCTATAAAAATGACTATTTACCACAATATAGAGCTGCTGTCTTTGTAGAGCGTTCCAAATCAGTTGCTTATGAGGTTTCATTTCAGTTACCTATGTAGGCAGGAGACAAGTTAAGGCAAGCTCGCACTACATGATTTGTGGTCGCACACCATAGATTTCTAAGGTCTGCAACGAAAACCCCGGGATGAGGCCAAGTCGGTGCTCGTTTATGGTCGCCGATGCTCAAGTATTAGCAGGTTAGTGATGTGATCTGAGCCAGTCTCGGGCAGTCACAAACGCTGCAATATTTTCAAACCTGTTTGAAATGATCGCCACGTGATCTTGTAGTGTGTGTGCAATGCAACGGCAAGGTGAAACTAATCCAGCCAATCCCAGGGCAGGTGGTATAAACGAAAAAATCTTGCGTGAATTTCTCGCACGATTTTGTAAGAAAACGTTGTTTGCTGTTGGTCGGGACTGCCTCTTGACGTCTAGGTTGTGTTGTGCAGCATGCACACTGCTAAGACAAGACAACGACAGATTGTTGTGTAGTGTGAGCACCACAGCGATTCAGGCAGTCTTACAATCCTCTAGTGTGAGCTTGCCCTTAGCTCACCAGGTTTAGGAACAGAGCTAACATATCTCTAGCAAAACATTCATTCAGCAACTTGGTGGGCTGAAAAAGCAGCATGACAAATTATCATTGTATTTCTAAAGCGCTTTTCATGATATTATCTCAAAGCAGCTTTACAATGATCTGTGACCTCTGGTAAGCAAACCAAGGGCATACAAAGCCGGGACAGTGAAGCCAGTCAAAATTAAATTCCGGTACAAACCAACTACTTGTGCTACGCCTGCTTTCTTGAAAGCAATGTTCCCATGCTCCTGGGTGACAGACAGTAGCCACACAGGGGCTGTCACGGGTACAGGCTCTCACAGGCCTCCTCGTCTTTAATGTGAAAGCAGGGGAAGATAAAACCTGGCTTATCGGCAAAGGAATCAGAGCCTGTTCTTTAGTAGACACACTGCAGATACAGATCTTAGTCCAGGGTTTCTTTCTCCTGCCAACACATGTGAGATAAGGAGAGTAGCAAAGAAAGAGAGCGAGAAAGAGATAAACAAGCTTCCATTCTGGCTAACTGGACAATTCCATTAGATGGTTATGTTATTCAATCTTACGCGACTCAAGTAGCCTAATATCTAAAACTCTAATAAAGCTGGAAGAAACCGAGAGATATAACAACTAAAATTAGGCTATCAGAACGAATAGTTTCGCACATAGTGCAAATCTACGTGTTAATCGAGTAGCCACAAGGGGGTGCTAAAGGGTGTATAAATTTGAGTTAATTCTACCGTCAAAATGAACTATCACATTTATTAAATATGAATTTTTATGTAAAATGAAAATATTTTACATAAACTATATAGCTTTACACAAAATAAATAGCTTGACACCATAAAAAAATTCAGATGTTTTTGACTATCAAATTATATCACAACAAAATGTTTAGGCAACTATGTAAATGATCAAATATTTTAATTGCATAAATAAAAAAATATATTTTTTATGTGTAGTTTTGGATTAAATAAATACACAGGCCAAGCAAACATGTTGCTTCTATAATATGATGATTAATATTTTCTCACACTATATAAAAGAGTCATTTTACATAAAATATAAAGCTTGACTTCAAAAAGTTTGAAAACACTTGCCTTGTGACAAAATATTTAAAATATTTCTTCCTAAAAAAGCAGTGTTTGTAAAAGATAGATGAGATCAAGTACTTATTGAACGGCATACGAGAACGACATATTGAACGGCCTGTACTTCAATCTCTCACAGCCTCATTACCATTCATATCAAATTAAGTATGACATACTCTGACTAAGGTCTACGGTACAGATCACCAATTAAACGCATCCGATTCTTGCGAGACAGCTTGAAGCGCTATTCAGCGCCGTCCTTGTTCACCTTGTTTTCATCAATGAGAACAACGTCTGAGTCATTCACTACCTCAGGCAAGTATGAAGGAGAGCAGAGGAGAGTTGCTTGTTCTTTGCAGATCTGCTTCGCTACAAGGGAAACCCATCCAGGCACATTGAATAATTCATAAATGATAAAGGGTTTATGCCCCTTGCTGGGCCTTCATGTGCAGTAGGTAGAAGAAAGAAAAGGATGTTGAGGATTGTTCAGGTCTTGTTAGACAGGGTTCACAGCGGTCTGACTGCGAGGTAGAGCCAGGCCGGTCCTGCCAAGCACTGACGCCTTTAATGAGAGGAAAAAATGCAAAGCAAGACGCCCTGCTTTCATCCAACCGTGATGCCATGTGAATCTTACATGAATCATCCCCTTGTAGCGCAAACGGCACAGTCGGCCAAAATAAGCAGGCATCCTAACCTGAATCAAGGGTGCATTCAGAACCAAAACACTCCAAGAGCAGCACATTGCACTCTTGTAAGTGCTGAGTAGGGCACACGGTGGCCTTCGCACCCCAGATCCATTTGACCTCTGACCTTTCGTGCTGCCCTCACTCACACTGCCTGAACTGGAACTGCCTGAAATAAAGTGGTTGCAGAATCTTGTAAATTAGGGCTGCACGATATATAGAAATAAAACCGATTATTGCGATATGGCTTAGTGCGATTGTCAAATTGCACAAGCTGCAATTTAGGTAGATATACAGTATGTGCTACCGTTTCATCAATTGATCGATTGAAAGAAAAGGAGTCCATGTAAATGTATAGCTAGTGTTCTCAGAATGGCTACCGTGAATGAAGCCGCTGTGAGTGAAACCGCACTTCACTTAGAAAACTGCAACCTGTTTAATAAAAAGCTTTATAGTATACCGTTTGAAAATGAAGAAATTAAGATGTAAATATCAGTATTGTAATTTTACAGAAAAATATTATTTTTAGTTTATTTTAGAATACAGCAGAATTATTATTACAACCTATTTCTTATTCTGTTTAATATATTAATTAATAAACACAATCAAATTATAATTATTATTTTATAGTCATACTGTATTGGTCAAAAACCAAAAAATCTGTTCACTTTATGGTAAACCTAAGTATGAACACCCACATTTTTTAAGTTTTTCCCAATTTGTTCAGCCCTAAAAGGATTTTGCACTTTAAAAAAAGTCTTCAGATTAAAAACAAAACTTTTTTTACGCAGATGCACTCTCAAACGAAATCACCCCAAATCATACTAGAATGATTAATTCCTTCCAAATAGACATCTGGTGAAATTTTTTTCATATCGCAATATACGTCACAGAAAACTGAAATATTGCCATGTCAGTTTTTCCTATATCTTGCAGCCTAACTGTAAGTACATCAAAGCAGACACTGCAGGAAGTTGTAGGTGAAAGAGAAGGAAATGAAAAGGCAAAGGCAGGGGGAGGTAGAAACTGACACTGTGCCAAAGACTAATCCCCCCAACCCCTCGCTGCACAAACAGACACGGAATGTCCTATATAAAGGAAGCTCACAGTTGAGCTGGGCTCCTGTTGGGAAGGGACGCGCCACATTAAGTGGAATTTACTTTTAAAGCGGACACCCCTGCTCGTGTTACCGTGTGCTGTAACGCTATCCCTGTGCCGCGGCCTCTCGCGGATCAACCCAGCTCTGCTCACGCCTTTAAAATCACCTCGCAAGCTCCGCTGTTCTTAAAATAGAGGGAAGAGAAGGATGAGGACAGGGGCACCTGCTTCTCATTTAAGGGATAGTTCATCCAACAAATGGAACTTCTCTGATCATTTACTCATCATCATGTTGTTCTAAGTCTGCATGAGTTTTAGTCTTTCTTCTGTTGAACACAAAAAAAAAAATCTATTTTGAACAATATTTCAACTAAAACAACCGTGGGTCCCATTCACTTTCATTGTATGTACAAAAAAAGAAAACTTTTCAAAATATTTTCTTTTGTGTTTCACAGAAGTCAACGTACACACACAGTGATAATTGAACTACGGTGTTTTTAGCTAGTCATAGCTAGTCTGTCAAAACATGACAATCAAATATTTGCATATCAATATATTTGTTTTTTCTTAGCAAGCGCAAAGTGCTTAGGTCAATTTGATTATTTGATTAGTTTGATTAACATGTAAACAATCCTATTGAGAAATGTAAAATATTATTATCTTTATTTTTTAAATAATAATTATGAAAATAATTAAAATGGTGTTTTCATATTATTATTATTAATTGGCTGAAGTACATTTGTTTATACCCACAACAGTCTAACTGCAACCAATATTTCATAATATTTTTATTTTATAATATTATTATTATTATTTAAAAAATACTATTACTATTATTATTATTATTATTAATTAGCCATTCAAAGCACCTTTGTTTCCATCCACAACTGTACATGTAAATCTACAAAGACCTGGTGATCCTTTTAGCAGCCATGTATAGTCCTATAGCATTCTAGCCTAGTATCTATTCACATTTTTGTATTATTATCATCATCATTATTAAAATTAATAAGTAAAATTATGTTTTTTTATTATTATATATTTTCAAAAATATTATCATCATCATTGTTATTCAAATAATAATTAAAATGATATTTTTGTAAGTTTTAAATATTATTATTAGTTACTATTCAAAGTACCTTTGTTTCTACCCGCAACTGTACTTGTAAAACTACATCTTGTGAAGAACCTGGTGACTATTTTATAGTCCAAATCGTCCATGTTTGGTCCTATAGCGTTCTAGCCCACCAACAGAATTTCTTTATGGCCTAACTGATGTCTTTATTCACTGCTAGGAAACTTGACTAGAGGACACAGTTCAAGCACGCTGGATAGCCAGTTTATGGAAGGAAGTTTGGGAAGGCTCGCAGCAGCTGCCCCAGGCATGTCACATTTATCTAACGCTAACCCCGGCACATAGCGCAGAGCTTCTTTTATCACCCCGGCCCCAGATGTGCATCTTATGACGGCACAAGGTGTATAAATAAACACCCAAGAAATGTCCTGTGACGAGCTCTAGCCATGCAAACCCAGCAAGTTACGCTCGTCGTGACAAAACGCTACATCCCCGTCCGTTTATCATCAACTCGACAACTGTGCTAACCTTGTGAGAGAGATTATGGCTCTGGCTTTCACACTTACCGTTTAAACCTCACCCATGCACATACCAGCGACTGAGTCAACCTTGTGACAAAAGGCCTCCAGTGGGGTTTTCAATTACATTCAAACTCTATTCTGCGCAGAACTTGCGTCACTTGAACCAATGTTAGAGGCAAAGAGCGGGTTTAAGCACACTAGATATGCATGTAGTGAACTGTTTTATCAGATAGCACTGTGTTTACAACATACTGCATAAAAATTGTAGGTAGTCAATGTTGTTGGCTCCACTACGCCAAAGTCAGCTAAGGTAAACTGACAGCGAATTGGGAATAACAATTACATACTTTGTAAAGCGCTGTGTACATATTTGTTCATGTTGTTACAGCCTTTTGTGTTAAATAAATACCTGGTAATTAGAGGGCTGTACAATGAAGTGTAATCTACACAGGCTAACACACACACACACACACACACACACACACACACACACACACACACACACACACACACACACACACACACACACACACACACACACACACACACACACACACACACACACTGTGTAAACCAGCTGAACAACACACCAGGGCCTCCAACCGCAAAAAGGAAAAAATATCTTATTTCAACAAACACCCTTATTAGCTTTGAGACATTTTGTGAGGACTTCACTGAAAAAATATTGATATCAGTTGGAACGAACACTGCCAATTAGCACCTGTATGCTGTACGAATTTCTGGAAAAATGCAATAAAGGCTTTGGAAAGAGCGGGCTGACGAGGGCGTGTGTGGGCGCGGTTGAATTACAAAAGACCCCTGTGGAAGAAAATTGAAAGTTGCTCTGGATGCCAAGAAAGCAATGCATAAAGTTGTTCACTTTGGATTAAAATATAATGAAGCAAGTAAATGCATCTTTGTCTGACATGCTACACTTTCAATTATTCATGTGGAAAGGGAGAGAGAGGGGAAAACAACAACTGGCAAACAGATTCCCCAGGGTGTTCAGCCCATCTACTAGGAGGCACATGATGGCAAGGGTGAATTTCTGTCTCTGCCTGTTAAAAGCTTTAATAGTCCTTGCGAGGCTCACAGCACCAGCTCTTTCTAGTAGAGATGCATTTACTGGCTGATACCAATAAGATGATTAATTTCCTGAAATGGCTGATAAATGGCCAGTATTAAAATTCAGTTAAATTTCTATCTATCTTACACGCATGCACTTTTGAACAGTATGTGTCTACATTTATTAAATATATGAAGAATCTCTGAAATTGTGCATCCCTTACAAACAACTACAATTAACACCATAATGTCAAACTGGTCATTTTCTCTGCATCTCTTTTTTTCGATCCTGGCACAAGAGCATCGTGCCGTCAATTGATTTGTTTCGTATCAGATAAAAAGCAAGGTTAAGCAGCTAATTAAAGAAACCTTTGATCGAATAAGCACAAACCATGTCCGTTCAATAAAGCAAACCTTCTTGCATCATAATACTGGAATAGCATTTTAAAAGCAGAAAAGCTCATGAGAAAAACCACCTGAGCTCTAATGTAAGATTAGTGTTGGTGATGCTAACATTCCTGACAGGGAAAAACCCCTTTCTTTCATTTGTCACTGGGATTATCCTCTAAGACTCAATCGACACACACTTTCCCTGTGGATCTACGAGAAATCGGATTGGTGAGTCGTTTAGACATAGTCCTGTTTGCATATCATGTCTGCGGACATAGAGGAATTCCACTCAACATCCTTCCGGGATTTGCGGCAAATAGCAAGGAGATAAAAGGCGGATAATCCTGGAATGCCAGAATCCCTTAACCCATCATCCCGGATCCAACCGCGAGGCATCACTGAGAGAAAAACCCTTCTGCGAGCACAGATTCAGTGGCCAAGATCGGCTCCCCCGACTCCAGAGTCCCCACTCTATCCTCACACTGCTTAAAAGCTTTACAGCGAGAAAGAAGGGGATTTAACTAAGTGGTAAATGCGGTGAAAGGCGGGGAGGGAGCGGGCCGGGATGGGGGGCATGTACTGTAGGTTTCCCTACTGAGCAATAAAAATGGCTTTACAATGATAAAGCCCCCTAACGTGCAAACCTCACCTCATACAAAGACCTGGATCGTTTGAAACTCCAATAAAGGAAAGGCGGACATGTTTAAAATATATCTGTAAAAGAGACCAATCACTCTGTGTTTTCATGTGGCTTTTCCATGTACTGTCCAATTCTTGGACCTATTGCCATTGGACTAATTACACCTAAAACCATGACTTGTTGAGAAGTAAGCTTTACAGCATCCTGGTTTTGCACAGAAAGCAGCGTTCACATTTTCTCAAAAACAATTTTAACTGTTAAATACAGTACCTAAGAAAAATGCAGTCACTTAAATGTGAAACAGATCCAAAAACCAAACTAGAAAAAAATATGCCTAATCTTTGAATCTGTGACCGATGACAAGATATCATCACCTCAGCCTTGGCCCTTTCCCTCGGTCTTGCTCTATTTACAGTGCTCCTCATAGCAGACGCAAGCAACTTGAACGCCAGCCAGCCACATCAAAACCCACCCAGACCCGGGCCTTGAACCCACCCACCTGGAGGCTGTATATCACACAGCCAGAGCTGCGCTGAGGAAATCTCACTAGATCAAACAAATACCAGGAAGGGGGCAACTGACAGAAATACCCCAGGAATCACCTCTCTTCTCTCTTTCTCTCACTTTTTACTGTCCCTCAACTGATGAACAGGCACTTTGTGAGTTAGGACCGAAAGCTCCCTGCGGGTAATCAGAGCATTACAGAAGTTGGACTGAACGCGGCCCAATTATATTCAGTGTACGTGGGTGTGCGACACCTGCCAGTGCCCTTCAAACCCTCAGTATGACGCAGCAGACAAATCAATGATAAGCCCACCGGGCTCCTTCTGCTCCTGACACCTCTCCGTCTTCCTCTGCCTTCCCTTCCCATTATAGCTGGCTGTCACTTGTTGGATTATTACCGCTGCACTCTGCACCCGGAGTATGGAGAGGGGGTGGACAGAAATGTCTGCCTCCTCTCTTAAAGTCAGCACTACTTCGCTGAAATTGAACAAGATAACCCTGCGGAGAGCAGTACAGGAAGTATGAGACAAAGCAGAATGACAAACATGCATCCGTGTGGGCACCTGAAAGTTCAGTTTTTCATTAGTAATCTATCTAACAATCTATCTTCTTAACGTTTGGCTTATCTAATGTAACGATCAAAAAGCTCTCTAGCACAGGTCTTTTAATTCAATAAAGCTTTTGTTTCTGCTCAGATATGAAACGGAAAACTTCTTACACGTGGCTTTGGAATTCTGCACAGCCTTCCGGATGTCACGTTGAACGAACACGCGTGGAAGCGTGAACCAAACCCTGACAGTTTTGACAATGTTCCACACCTCAGACACTGAAAACAGCATAACAAGCCCTCGCGCAATACTTGCAGCACAATTTAATATACTAATAATGGTTGCATATGTGTGTAGGAAATTTTTCCTGATGTGCACAAACCAAATCCAGATGTTGGGCATCTGTGCCCAGGAAAAACATGATGGATAAACACAGGGAGCCAGAAAATGAAAACAGTACACATGAAGTATAATCAAGAAGAAACAGGCCACTTGTGTTCTCACATATAATTTGTTTTTGCGGGAGCGAGACAAAGCTTTGCCAAGATGATCGAGAAGAGGGCACTGAAATTATATGAAGCAAGTCCAAAGCCTTGCTGACAGTGACTCTTTGGCAAACGCAGTTCAGAGGAGCTGCTAAACTCTTCAGATCGCATGAGGCTGGGAGCTGAGGATTTCCAGAATCTACCTTCTCAACCCCTTAAGGCCCAATAAAATGAAATGCTATATATAGCTAACAAAATACATATGTTCTTCAAGGGCAAACTTTCTATAAACAGCACAAGGTTTCAACTTCTTAATATAGTTCTACACTGCACACTCTCTAGTGCTCTCAAAAATCAGCTAAATACTGGTGCTTTCAGGAACCAGGAAACCAATAGGCATATCTGAACAGTGAACAATCTAATGTAACATCAAAAATTCGAAATATTCATATGGGCGAAACACAATAGATAAGAGAAAATGGTAGAAAATAGAATAACCCGGAAATCTTGATAGCTAGGAATCGATAAAAGGTGCCAGCAAGCGATTTCTGAGAAACGCTGTTGAAAGTGGATCGGAACGAGCACCACAAGCATTGCATGTTCGTGCATTTTGCGGGCGGAGCAATGAAGGGAGGGGTGTGTTTGTTTAGGTGTCTTTCAAATATCAACAGTATTTCTCAGAAATCCCTTATTGCCAATTAATACGGATCTTATGAGTATCAATAGTGATATTTGTTTAAGAACTGGAAAACTGATATGCAAAACCAGTTTGTAATCGTTTTATTTTTGTTACAATATTACCTAAATTCAATACAGTGCAATAATATCTTCTTCACTAACCTCTGAATGTGATGATTGATGAATTTGCTTTAATATTCCATTAAATAATAATAACAAAGTCAAGAAATGTATGCAAGTAACATTAAAATATTACATAACTTTACCTGTAAACAATGGCATTGTTGGGTGCTATTTTTAAAGACTTACCAGATGGCGCCATTTATCTGTAAATTCAATATTTAAGAACAGATCAAGTAGAAAAGGATGAAAATTGTCTGTCCGACTAGTATCCTTTCTACAATTGTACTCATTTCAATTACTTAGGCCTAAATTCCCTGATATTTCCTGGTTTTACTGTGGGATGCATTAAATAATCTTTATTTTTAAGTGTGTAGCTCAGACAATTATCTACAATGTAGACTAGCTGGCTACCAAACTGCATAAAGTAAAATTTATAGCCAGAAACACCTCCTTCACAAACAGCTAGTGGCTTTTTCGAGCCAAGCTTTACCGCACACGGTGCTTGGCGGACGTCACGTACTACAGAGTGCGGTTTAAGCACCTATCTAAATAGTGGTAGTCTAACTAGCCCAGCACAGGCCACTGTTTGTACAGGCTCTCTCTCAGATCTCTGATGTTGCCACAGTGCTAAACTGCACAGCTGTTGTGCAATCTGTGGCGGTGTTAATTACCCTAATGTGAACGGCAGCTTGTCATCCCCACACTAACAAAGAGGCCTTATGGTTTTAATGTTGGCCATCTTTCGTTCACCCTCCCCTTTCTGCTTTTCGCTTTCTCTTTGCCCTTTTGCCATCTTTAACCTTCTCTTCTTTCCCTCTCTTTTGCGTCTTCTGTCTCAGTCTTCATTCATCTCCCATTTCTTACTCTCCTTACCCTAGCGGACCACCCGTCGTATATTCTACACATCCCTGGAAGAAAAAAAAACACATCTAATGAAACCTCCCTTCGCAAATCTGCTTAGTAAGGAGAGAAAGCGGCTAAGGGACCAGATTAAACAAGGATTTAATCCAGTGCCAGTGAAAGGTCTTAAAAGGAAATATGAGAGCAGTGAATGGTAGAATGCAGATGCCCTGAAAGGAAGGGAAGGCAGTAAATCTGAAACAATCACTGCACATCTGACTTAGCATATGTATAAGCGACAGAGACCTCCAGCTAAGAGAGAGACTTCCTGGAACACTTTCATATGAAAGACTTTGTTTCAGTCCACTTTATCAGCCAGATGTGGCTTCATACACAACAATTTCTCTAGTTTAAACATGCTTAAGATATAAAATGCAGTTACAGTTATTTTTCTGATTGGTGGGAATCTAAAAGTCACAACAAACACCACAGTGGCACAAATGCTTTAAATGGGTTTTGTTAGTAAGCACTTCCTACCTAGGGGATGTACTGTACATCATTGCTAGATGTACTTATCTAAACTCTTAACATCCTAAAGCAGGTCTGAGATAAGTAGAAAGAGCAAATAGCTTCTGCAATTAATTTCTCAAACAGTATAACCGTGAATTACACCAATGTGGCACTTCTCTCAGGTGGCGTGCACTTTTACTCTTCCTTCCTCTCCTCTTCAGTCGCTTTCCTCTATTATTAGAGGAAAAAACAGCTGGTAAATAGCATGTCTGGGCTGTGGGCTTTCATAATTTTCCACATCACACAAGGTACATTTAATTATGAGCTATAAAGGTGACAAAAGACACGCAAGTGCCTGACCGGAAAGCACAGCGCTGAGGAATGCAGGAAAAAGCCACATTTGGGACAAATAAAATCTTCATTTGTTCTAGAATCAGTCTAAGGCTATGCCCACAATAATCTGGATATATCTGAAAACGGTTCTCTTTGCATGAATGTAATATGAAGATTGTACAAAGTAACATTTATCCTTAGCAACACTATTAAAGTGAATAGCAGGCACAACAATGCCATACAACCACATGGGTACACTAAAAGTAAAACGCAAAAACAGTGTTTTCAAATGTATCCATTTGGGAGACTATAGGTCTTCAAGAAGCTTAGTTTTTGCTTCTTTTAAATGTATCCGGGTATAGACGTAGCCTAAATCTGGATACTCTGTGAGGCCTGCAAATAGGCCTACCTTCACACACTCAAAATATACTCCAGATAAACCACATTCAAGGTAGAGAAAGAGACACCATGCACAAAAGAGACAGGACGCCTTTGGTGCGCCATTCTTTCATTGCACAAAAAAGCAGGGCACTATGCTCCCGTACACAATGGCTAATTGGAACGGGATCACACAAGATTAAAGAGCGAGGTCTTGGAATTATTCATCCGCCTGCCTCTGTGTTTGAAGTGTAGTGGCTGTGGTTAATCTGCAAGGCTTTGACAAAACAACAGCAGCAGCACAGCCGGCCAGCGTGACCCAGGCAGAGAGGAATAACTCCCTGACATCCAGCTTTAGCGTTTCCGTGGCAGACAAGCACAGTGTGCCGTGCGCACCGGACCCCGTTCAGCTGTATCCGCTGTGTGCAGCCAGCTTGAAATCCAGTGAGTCACTGACCTATGACTTCAGCAATACCTGGAGGTATTCAAAAGGCCTCGGCACGTTGCTGTTGTGTTCTCGTGTGAAAGCGTGTGTGAGCGTTTGACATTTAGAAGAAAGAAAATGACAGGATAAAAAAAAAAGGACGATGGGACATCTCAAAGCTTAGAGGGCTTTACCAAGAGTGAGATGGGGGGAAAAGAGAAAAAAGAATGGGAAAAATGGCCTATATTGTTATGGCAGTCCATTGTCTGGCCATCTCAAAACTCAAGGCATTTTACTAATAGGAAAGGTCACTTACTATAAAAAATAGAGTATAGCCTCACATATATATTGCCTTTTTCTAGAATAATATAATATAATATAATGGGGAACACTTTATTTTAAGGTGACGTAGTTACATGTTACTACATGCACTTATTATAGTAACCCTAAAACAAACCCTAACCGTAACCCTATAGTAAGTACATGTAGTTCATTAACTTTAGTCAGTACTTATTTGAGTAAGCACAATGTAACTACGTCACCTTAAAATAACCATATAGTATGATATAAAAAAGCTTTATATGCAATTATTTCTCCACTTTAAACAAGCTTAGATATAAAAATATTGCAATGTAGTTTATGTTTTTTTTCTGTTTGCTGTGCATCTAAAAGTCACAACAAACACTAAAATCTTCTTCATTGAAAATGGTAAAATACTATTAACTCTTAGAACACTCTCAAAAACAAAGGGGGTTTCACAGTAATGCCATAGAATAACTATTTTTCAGTTCCCCTGAGAACCTTTTAATGAACAGGTCTTAAAAAAAAACATTTTAAAAATCTAAAGAACCCTTTTTCCACTATAAAGAAGTATTTGGGGAATGGAAAGGGTCCATGAATGTTAGCCTAAAGGTTAAGTAAAATTTCATATCTTTAAGGGAAAACCTCGTATCAAAATTCAGGGTAGTTTATCTTATATGATAACTAACGTACATGGTAACACCCTTGATAACATTAACATTTAACAATAATAATAAAAAAAAATCTCTCTAATCACTAACATTAATGAACCCATTTTACAACAGAATAAATCAAGTCATTATGGAGATTAGGTGAAAACATACATTTCCCTTCCTGCTCCGTGCTCGTCTACTTTTACAAAACTCCATTTATTTCTCTTCGGACTAAGAGGACTCAAGATGTTAGCTTCGTGCCGGAAGGTCTGTCATATCAGGCTAGGCTGTGATCCGCCTCAACTCTTATATTACAAATAGCTGGCAGATTTTTCCTCACCCTCTTATCAGGACTGCGAGCCAGAACCCCGCCATATCTGCTCTCCGCGCCTGATAAGTGGAGGGTTTGAAGATACGAACGAGGGAGCGTTTGCAAGCTAATTCCAGAGCTGCATCTGCACAAGATTAAAGATTAGCTTCTGGCCACGAAAAAAAAAAAGAAGAAGAAATACACATTTGATTTGTCGGAGAGGAAGGTGAAGGTGAACGGGCATCGTTTTAACAGTCACTGCAATTCTGCTACACTTACTGCTATTTCATATCGCAAATAGTCTATGAAAGCCTTGCTACTTGGTGTAATGAAAGTAGAAATCAGAGTAAAAATCTTTCTTGACAAAAATCCACATATTTACCCACAAATCTTGTGAAATTTAAACCAGCAAAGTATACAATATGTACTCTTCCCCAAGTTAATACTGTGACCTCACAGCCACCTGACCCAGTCTCAAAAGTCCCTGACAGTTCAGAGACGAGAAACTCTTGTGAAATGGGTAGTCTATATCTTCTTATAACTTATGGGTGTAAAAGCTGTAAATCTGAATGCATACAGCTGAGCAATGCAGCAATCAATTTGCTTTAACTGTGCGTTCATAAAACATTATGCAATGCGAGTAACATATAATTATCATATATCAACACATTAGACACCCGCAATGTAAAATGATGCAGTGCAAGCCATAAATATGATTTGTGAAGGTGGCGACGAGTATCTTAAATGGCCTCGATGCAAATCCTCTATGCAAATCTCATTCAAAGTGCTAATGCTGACAGACAACAAACCACCACAATCCCTGATCTATGCACTGCCCAGCCTGAGGCAAGCTGTTTACATCACCATATGGAAGTCTGAGACGTTTTAGGCATTCTCTTAACTCAAAAGAAGCTAAAACTTATTTGTTTCCATGTAAAAAATTTCCTATCCAGACATGGAGATAACTATAACAATTGTTAAAGGTAGATTTGCTTAGGAACCTCAAACAACCAAGGCACAGCTTATATGCAAAGGGCTTTTGGGTAACCTTGTGAACGGTTGATTAGGTCTAGAGTCTAGATATCCTACGCAATATGAAACGAATGCAACTCGATATACAATGCTTGACAAATGTAAATCGTATGTGTAAGACACAGAAAGAAAGATTGACAATGAGTCAATGCCAAAAAAGGAGATAAAAAAGAGGAGATGAAAAGCCATCTTTACATTTTTGTGTACATTAAACAAACGTTTACAGCATATTCAACAAGAATGACTCAATGCCTATACAAATCAAGAGGTGTAACCAAGTACAAACAACTAAAATATTTTATACTAATTTTTCACACCTTTAAGGCACATGAGTGTACTTAACTTCATTATTTAAAAAAATATATATTTTTACAAATCATTTATTTCATTAGTTGTGTAAAACAAAAGTAATAAAAAAGAAATGAGTTACTCTATTTGACCTGAACAAAAAGCACTTCTTCATAAAAAGGTCAAATATTTAAGATTATGAAACTAAATGACCATGAAACACTCATCAGGCCAGGGTCTAAAGGGGTTGATCATATTTTAATATTTTTATTTTATATCACATGACAACAAAATGGCTTCCTGCAGGTTGGTAATACCACACTGACTTGTATTTTGTGGACCAACATTTTTCAAATATTAGTACTTTAAAACTGCATAACTGCTTATTCAAATTCTGTAATTTTTAAGAAATAGCAATAAAAGATAAATGGCAAACAAAGTTTTTCAGATTTAAAAGTAAATAAATGAAAAAAATAACCCCCTGACGGTTACACTATCTAGACACCTTTACTTAAACCTCTACAAAAATGGCGAAATGAAATTTAATTCTGATTCAAAGAAAAGGTGTAATGAAATTTTAATTTATTACTGAATAATTTAATAGATATAGATCAAATAAATAAGCATGTCAGTGACCCGCATATGTAAAGCCAGAGCAACAAATTAAGTAAAGAAAAAAGAATCTCAATACAAAAAGCCAGACATTGACAGATGTAAATTCTATATAGCCTAGAAAGAAAGATTTCAGACGCTTTTGATTCGGAATAAAAGCACAACAAAGCTGCAAAACACAAAGCGCACATACACAATACTATGGCATTAAACCGAATGAAACTCAATGACTTCACGTAGTAAATTGCTTGTGATATCAGCGCGTGAGGGAAATAACACATTCAGTCTCTAGAACAAAACCTGAACCGCTATTTGGTTCGAGCAAAGCCTTATTCATAAGTCTTCAGACAAATGCGGTGTGGTTTTCATTTGCCTTTCCCCCCTCTTTTTCTTTTCTTAAAAGCATTTAAAAAACATTTAAAAAACATTGTGATCAAATTATTTTCGGCAAAATATAACTAGGTTTCAGAAGCATAGAAGACATTCGTTATCGTGGGCTCATTCTTTATTGAAAACATATCCTTACCGAATTCTATATTAGATTCGCTTCCATCGGAGAAAAATACTTGGCAAAGATGACAAATATAATGCAATTCCGTTACATCCAGTATATGCCGTATGAAAGCTACGGCAGATTTTTTCTTTTTTCCGCCGAGCTCTCTACCGACTGAAGGCGGACAAGAAATACGAACCTGTCCCAACAATAAATCTTCAGAGGAACGTTTTTAACGACTGCGGTGGCGAAAGCTGTCAGAAGCGAGGGATATTTTTAACGACAGATCAGACAGATTGATATCTGTTCAGCAATGAGTCATACATTCCTCGCTCAGGTGAACAGAATCGGGGTTTTAGTCAAGGTAAGGTGAAGGCGATAGATATGAATCCCAAGTCGTGGAAGCTCCTATGACAGATCATTAACAATAGATTCCCAGCAGAAGTACCGCTCGCTTTCACAGCCAAAAACAGCGCAGAACAACATTCCATGGATTGGAGCTCTTGGTAATCTCGTTTAGCTCGAATAATTGAGCGAATCCTTTGGTTTTCGACGTATCTGGAAGGTTTTAAAAGTCCCCACACGAATTGAGCGCGTCCAGCGCCTCCGCTGCGCGAGGCTCTCCAGGCACATACGGGAGCGAGTGTTCCGTGAGCGCGCGCTGAAGTGCGCTTCAAGCGGCCACTCCGCTGGGTGTGCTGAAAAAAAACATGCACAGGACAAGACCAAAGCAATCGATGTATGAGAGGCGGAGTTTATACCAGCCTTTTTTTTTTTAAGAAGAAAAAAATAACTCGTTCTAGCAGACATTTATAAATGTCATATGGACGACTTTCAATTCAATGCAAAGAATTACTACCTTTTCTACTAAACCTTTTTCATAGATGCCAAAGTATTAAGCATATTGTAGCCTACAATGAGCTGTTCACAAACACAGGGATATTCAACCTTTACAGACCCAAAGACCACCAATATAAAAAAGACTTGACAATATGACTTGACAACTTGCCCTTGACTTTAAAAAATGCCTTCATTATATACTTGATCCTTGCTTTAGAATATCACAGTGTGGTTTTATTCACTTAATTCATCCAACGACTATTATACACACACATATATATATAAAATACTGTTAGAGAAAACAAGAATTTGCAAACTATATATTGTGAGAAGCGCTATTCAAATAAATTTGAATTTAATTTGTGCAATTGAAATATTCACTCAAAAGCACAGTTATTGAGGTGTGGCCCTTGTGACAATTTCATCCTCTCACAACTAGATGAGATGGGATCTGACAGTTTCTGAATCTGTGTTCAAAAAGAATGATAAGTCTGAATCTATTCTGCAAGTGAAATCAAATGAATGGGCAAAAGTATCAAAGACCAAGAGTAAAGGGCACCATTTCTAAAGAGAATAATTTCCTAAATGTTTTCAGAAAGAAGAATTGCACATCTTGTGTTTTATTGAGGGCTTGACCTATAAACTGTGCAGACAATGTAATACAGCTTGACTGAATCAAAGCCATTTTCTCACCAAGTTATTCAAGCTGCGGCTGGCCTTAATAGGAACCAAATGAATGGCATATTTCAAACACTAAAACAGTGTTGCAAACTAACCAAACAATGTTCTTGTTTTGATTTGACCAGTGGACAAATAGTGTAGACTGCTCCATAAAGCATGCAATGTCTGCGGTACTTCTAGGAAGTTTTTGCATGGAATGCAAAGCTTGTAATTATTTGCAGCTGATTGTGATTATAGGTCATCCCCTTTCCTACACACTTCCTATTAAAACCATCAGGCATTCAGAGAAAAACAATACATGGAATGAAGAGATCATGAATCAGGCAATGTAACAAATGTCATGCTATCTTTTATCCTGATTAGTTTACTGCACTGAAGAATATCAATTAAATCTTTTAAATGACTACAGCATCATACAAATATAATTCATAAAAAAGTTCAATCTCGGTGCCAACAACGACTTGAGGCCTTTGAGTTAAAGGACAATTTCGGTATTTTACACTTAAAGCCCTGTTTTCAGATCGTTTCTGATGAAATAGAACGGTTAAGATTGAAATTTGGACACATGCTGCTGTCCCAAGAATTTTCGTTTTTTTGTGGTAGCACCCCCCCCCCCACCTCCACAATGGCTGCATAGGTGCACTGGAACAATCCTTCCTAAAACGCATTAAACTTTCCTTTACAAAGACGTGAAACTCACCGAGTGGTAAGGGGTGTTCACTGATATGCTCACACAAAAATCGCTGCAAAAGATGCTTTCCAACAGGTTTTATCGTACAGTAGTTTTTGTCCAACTCCATTGACTTGTATTGGATGTGCTGTGAGGTACGGTATTACTCCGCCGCCGGAGTATCTATTATTCAAGCTCTCAACGGAAGAATGTACGGGTGTGAGGCGTTTGGAAAAATAGGTCCACAGTTTTACAACGAATGGTAAAACACCTTTTGGAAAGCATCTTTTACAGCGATTTTTGTGTGAGCATATCAGTGAACACCCCTGACCACTCGGTGAGTTTCACGTCTTTGTAAACGAAAGTTTAATGCGTTTTAGGAAGGAGAGTTCCAGTGCACCTATGCAGCCATTGTGGAGGGGGGGGGGGGGGGGGGGGTGCTACCACAAAAAACGAATTCTCGGGCCAGCAGCATGTGTCCAAATTTCAATCTTAACCGTTCTATTTCATCAGAAACGATCTGAAAACAGGGCTTTAAGTGTAAAATACCTTACTTGTCCTTTAAGCAAGGGTGATAATGTATTAATAAACACTTTATTTACAAACTTGTACTGTATCTTTGTGAATCATTGTTCCCTGCATAGAATATGTTCGTGAAGATGCAAAATTATGTTATGGCACTAACCACAGAGACAATAATAGGTTTTCACTTTGCCTAGGGAACTCTTGGAAAATATGTCCATAGATCCGTAGGCACATCTGATGACAGAAGAACGATTTTAACTTTAGACAAGATCTACGGAATGAAGGAAGGACAGAACTGGAGATTCAAAGTGATGTAAAGCTTGAAAGAATGAATCACAGCGCAAGCTCGTTTGCAACAAAAAGCACCATCAGACAACGACACGTTCTGAGTGCTATGAAGACAAAATCTGAAAGAAAGAGGCGAGAGCAAGCTAGGGATAGAGATGGAGAAAGAAAGAGAGAAAAAAGGCAGAGTGAGGGAAAGACGCTCCAGTTGCCTCAGGTTGCCTTTCAGCTATCTTTCCCTGTAGATTCATCTGTCAGAGCTCAACCAAGAGAGAGACAGAGAGTGAGAGAGAGTGCAGGCCTCATTGGGCATCTCATCCTCAGGCTTAACAATCCAATATTGGTTGTTGCCGAAGATAATTATGCCCCTCTGATGATGGAACACCTTGGGCAAGTTACAGCAATTTGCATCACCAAACATGGCAGATCAGCATAACGGGAGGAAGGTTTAAAGGGATAGTTCACTGAAGAAATTAAAATTCTGTCATTACTCACCCTCATGCCATTCCAAACCATATGACTTTCCTTCGTCTGTGGAATGCGAAAAGGAGAAATGTCATTGCTTTTTTTCAGTACATGAATTCATAGTTTCCACATGTGTTACGCTTTAAGAACGAAACAAATAAGCACAAATATGTATTCCAAGTCTCTGAAAGACATACAATAGCTTTGTATGAAGAACAGACCAATTTTTAAGCCGTTATTTATTGATGTTCTTGGCCTGCACGTGACTAGCACTCGAATCAGTCAGACTTGTGAAATGAATCAACTGGCTCATTAGAGAGAACCAGCTCAAAGAACAATTTGTTTATGAAATCAGACTTATTTGGTTCACAAGTTCAAATCAAGTTGCACATTAAAAGCTCACTAGAGGGCGAGAACATCAGTGAATACACAAATTAGGCATCAGGAGACTTGGAAATACTGTAGCCGTATGAACCACTTTTATGGTGTTTTTCAGATGACTGTCATTGTATAGAAAAAGGGAGAGCAAGACATTTCTCCTTTTATGCTCCACTAAAAAAACAGCATATGATTTTAAAATAACATTTGGTTATGTAAATAATGACAATCACATACATGTCTCTAAATGTAAATGGTAAAAAAAATTCTACGCTGACAGATGAGGTCAACATGGTCACTTCTGTACTCTCCCAAACACCTTTGCATCTACTTTACATGTCTTCTGTTTGTGTCATTCAGAAGAGTTAAATGAGTTGTTTGGATATGTGTGTTTGGAAAGACTTAGCCTATTGAAAATGCGTTATGAAAGGACGTTCACTTCAACTTGTGTGCAAATAAATAAATATATAATACATGTGTGTGGGGCACAGAGCGTTATTTAAAATTGTGGCTATAAATCACTCAAATCAGCATCTGAAATTCCATGATAGAAGCCATTCCAGATCTCTGTTCTGCAAATACAGGAAGTGATTTATCAAAGCGCTTACACAAATTTTCTTTAATCATTGGTTAGTGTTTGACCACATGCCTGCAAAATTATACTTTTTGAAGTCGCTCGGCCTGTTGGCTAAAGAATGCGCGAGATTATACCACACGTTCCACCAGCCGTGTTTCATAATGAACGCACACTCAACAAGTACGGCGTTTGGAAATGTAAATATTTCAGAACCACAGTCTTTTAGAACTTTGCAAGAACTTTGAGACTAAGCAAGAACCACCAAGACTAGACATTTCTGTGGTGGGGACAGACTCAGAAAAGAACTCAGAAAAGCAGCCTAACATAGTTATCGTTCACATGAATATTTATAACTACTCATGAGCGATTTCTCATTTTCATCCTATTTTTCTGCACCATTACTGCAACCATTTAAAATGGATCAGAGAGAGAAACTAGGAGCGAAAGAGAGAGTCTAGGGAGAGAAAAAAAAACAGTGGCATTATTTTTCCATAATAAAATTTCCCTGCCTTAACAAGATAAAAGTAAATTGCGCACTGACTCAGAAAGTGTGAAAGGCATTCTAGAATGAATTTTTCATGTGCATTGATAATTTAATATGTTGTGGCGCCAATTTATCAGATTTCCATGTCGTTGCAGCTCTTTTTTTCTGAGGAGAATAACAAGGATATGATCTCGCTTTCTGAGAGCTTTCAGAACAATGTCACAGAAAAAAAGGTGTTCACAATGATTGGATGGAAAAAAAAAACTCCTCAGAGAGACTTAATATAACTTGCTCTCATTTTCCTACTACTGAACGCACTAACAAGGCGACGAGGCGGACTCAATTGAACAACATGTGTTCTAAATTCTTCACATTATTCATGCAGGCTGGAATGCTATCATTCCATATGGAGAACATCTAAATTAGATGCCCAGGTAAAATGCTCATGGGACTTGCGTGGCATGTAAATGTGGAACAAAACGCTATAGATCCAGCATCGTCATTCCAGGTGCGGATACATTATGACACACGTAAAGACAAAATCATCACATTGTTTTTCACGGAACGGAAACAGTTAAAGCAGTCTGGCTGCGCCTGTGGCTGAGGATGATAAAGTATTATTTATCATGAGGAACAGCTACTGGCCCAGCGAAGGGAGAGAGGGAGGTAGAGCAAGAGGTAGAAAGATTAAATATAAGGTTACCACAGCTAGGACCTAATCTATTCAGAGACAAATGCCGGGTCTCTGAAGCACATTTGTTGTGCGCCCCCGAGGTTTAACAGCCGGCATTATGGTTCCATTTCTCATCATTAGCAAGCCTACATCAATGTCCCCACTAAGGGGTCAGCTCTGGGAATAGATCCAAGGGCTGTGTCAGGCCAGGAAGAGAGAAAAAAAGGGGAGGGGAACTGAGAAATGTCTTTTTCTTTGTGCGCGTGTGCGTGGGGTACGTGCTGTGTGCCATCTCTTATCGTACTACGAGGGATCCATATGGTTTTACATCCTTGTGTACATGAGTATTTGCATAAGCCACTTTGCATGCACGTTTGACACAAATGAGGGGAAGAGGCAGAGTGCAACAGGGACAAAACAAACAGATAGAGGGATGGAATCAGTTGAAAAGACCGAGAGGCAGAAACGGGTACGACAAAACACAGAAAGAGAGGAAAATCAAGTGTGATGTATCTGGCTGCAGCACGTGTGTCCCCTCGCCTGCCATATGCTGCGGCATTTCACGCTAGTAGATCTGATTACGGACACAAGCATTTCAGTTTTTTTTTTTTTTTTAATCCAGCAACCCTGCCTTTCTCCACCGTGTTAGTAGATATGTTAATCCGCTGGCATTCATCTGAACTACAGTGACTCCGGAACAGTTCTCCAGACCCACGCGTCAGAGCTCCAACCCAGCCGCGGGCAGCAGATGCTCCTGCAGACTTACCCCAGCCGCAAACTGGGCTTTCAGGCTTCCCACTGAGAGCTTCCCTGCCTCCTCGTAGAGCTCCAGAAGTGTATAATAAGCCCCCTTGAGGAAAAGTAAGGGATGGAGAAAAAAAGAAGAAAAAAAGACGTGTGGAAGGTTTAAGAGCAGGAAAACAACGGCGTGGTTACACTGGAGGCTGCATTAGCACAGGACTGGTTTCTGATGGGCAATTGGAGTTTGTTCAGCTAAGCAGCGGTTACTATGTCAATACTGTTATTAAATCAGAACTCAAAATCTATGACTTCATCACCTCAATTTTTTTTGAAAAATATCTACATGGATGGATGGATATGTATACACACAAACACACACATACATACAGACAGTCCTACTAGCTAGTTTGGCGGGTTGAATTTTATATATAATACAGTATATCGATTTTTCGTCTTTTAAAAGGGAATCTGAAATAATAAACTAAGTGCAATATATTATTGATTGATGATATTGATTTTTTTATGCATTTCGATACTGAAATATCTGAAACGCTTCCAATACTAGTTTTCTGCAGAACAGAGACACGATCTCTCCGACAGTGAGTTGACACACAAACCCTCCTTCCCTTATTCACTCGTTTCATTTGCTCCGGATGAATATAGTTGGTGTTACAGGGCTTGAAATTCGGCATTGGATTGTGCATAATTTTACTCATTCCCACAGATTTTGTGCACACACCCTAAATCCCCGTCCACACAGCCAGCGACTTAGTCGCTGTATGTCGCTAGTCTCTGTACTGTGAAGTCGCTTGTGGGCGTTAGTAGCGCTGTCGCTCTAATGTTATTGGTAGACGCTGCACGTCTGGCCGTATCTATACAAAACACCATCACAAGTGATATACAACTATATCATTTTAATTTGACTAGGAATTAGGCTCAAAAGAAACAGTATGCTGTTGGAAGAGTGTTTTTATATTACCACAGCAGTGTTCAGTGGATTAAATCATTTAGCCTACTAGATTAACGATCGATCAATCAACAAATTAACTCATACTGTCATTTACTAAAATGTCAATTACTAAAACGTCATTTGAATTTGACAAATAATCAATTTTCTTGTCCCTAATAGTTAACATAATGCCGGGGAAACTGTAAAATGAACTGCAGCAGTGCTAAACTTGCATCATAAAATTACAACACTTGAACTAAATGTGTGAATTAAACTCACTGAGACTGTCGACAGTTTCTTTTCCATGCATCATTTTATTATATCCATGTATGTGGTTACAGTCAAATCATATAAAACCGTGAAATCGCCCTAGAACTCTTTCTGAGTTCCACTGAAAGTCTTCTTTCCTATTGGTTGTAGCTCGCGAAAATCGCTTCTCATTTGCATAAAGTTGAAATTTCGGAACTTTTGTCGCGTGTCTCGCGTCGCTTGACACGCCCACATTCTGTCGCCAACGGTCACTGTCGCTCGTGTCGCCGGAAGTCGCCAGCGCTCCATTGAAATGAATGGGATCATGTCGCTTTGTCGCTGCGTGTCGCTGGCGGTGTGAACGGGGCTTAAGTGTGTGCACATAAAGCAGCCTCTCAGTTTAAAGTGAGTTATTGCACTTAAACAGTCAAATACACACAAATAATGTCCAAAAAATTAAGTGAACGTAAACAGTTGAGTAAGTAGTACAATGGATCTGTGTGTCAGGTCTTAAAGTGACATACACCTGCTGCCAAATATCTTTATGGCAGTTTTTCCCCATGGTATCGATGTAAAAATTGTGGCCTATATATATATATATATATATATATATATATATATATATATATATATATATATATATATACACACACACTACAAAAATTTTAATAACTATTACATAGTTGATTCTAACTGTAACCTGTAGGGATAACACCACTCAAAAGGGATAATCAAGTGGACCACTCAGGTTGTATTTCAAATATAAAACCTACTGAAATTAAACAGACACTTTTCATTTTAACAAGTCAAAACATGAAATTTAGCTTTACAAGGAAGATAGAAAGGAAAAGTAAAGTTGAAGAAGAAAAAAAATCCTCCAGTGAATAACAAATCAACAGCAAGCAAATTAAATGAATTGAGTTAGGAATATCACATTACGATCATTAAATTAAATTTACGACAGTAGATTTCAAATCGAATTACCGAATACAAGCCAGCTGTTTACAGGGCCCTGCTCTATGAACCGTAGTTGTAGACTCGGAACACCAGTCGACCTCGGAAACGCAACATAAACAAACCGCAGGGTAAGCTAATCAAATTCAGGTGAACTGTAAATTCTGTGTTGACTAAAAAAAAGAAAAATCATGAGGAAAAATAAACACTTGTGTAACAAGCTTTCTGCACTTAGCATGTTGCAGAGGGCTCAACTTTGCAGGCGGGCTGCATTATCCTTCCCCAATTCAATCAGCAGCGAGCAGCAGTCATGCCAGGGATGTGAATCCCCTATTCAAGTTTCAGTTTTTCATACAAACCATGCACAGCTTGTCCCTCACATTCCCTTTGACGTTTGTCTGGAAGAATAGCCTCTTTATGCTTATTGCATTCAGAGGTGGTGGCAATAGCATGACGCTAATATCAATAAAGCAGTGGTTGACTCCAGCAGCCATGAAATTTGAGTCACTTTCTGTGCATTAACTGCAAAGTGGCAGATTAAATCACCCAGCAAATGATATACAGTCAAACGAGGCCATTACGGGAATGAAGCATGGGGCGGATGCCTCTCATCAAGATGGTGGTACACAAAGAAAAAAAAAAAAGAAAAAAAATCAAAAAAGAGAGGCAGTTATAGACATGACAAATACTGATGGAGGCAGTTAAGAGGCTTGCAGTAATAATGCTTTCAAGACACTTATGTGGAGGACTTTCTGAGCCACTCCTGAGTCGAGTATATGCCATTGGACAGATATATTTCACAGATGATGCTTGATCAGCAAAATGCTTATTGCTTACTGCAAAGATAAAGCTTGATGCATTAGTTAAGTGATAGTCAAACCCCAAAATATTGCAATACTATTTATGTTAAATCAGAGAGCCCGGTCAATATTGCACACCTACTGTAAGAAAATCCCATTAGCAGATGCTAGTCATGCAGGCTAAACGATCTTATACTCTGCTGCCAAAGAAAGCCTGCTTGCCACTGTCAGAAAGATCTGCGTTTATATCAATTAGCACTTTACCCTGATGCTTTCAAAGACTTAGCATCTCAAAATGTATGTCTATTCTTTTCTCAAGGCCCATTAGACAAGGGAAAGAGTTTTTGACTGGGGCGCTGAAGCCTATGAACGGTTAATATAAGCCTAACAAGAATCAAGATGTTGGCTTAACAAGAATCAAAGCTATCCTAGAAGGAATAGAAAAAAGAGGGTTTCAAATGGGTAGAGAAATGTCAATTTTCCTGCTTTCCACTCTTTCATATTATGATCACAACACTGCAGACAGGGCCAGCCCAGGAAGTTGTGTTGCAGTACTATTTTAGTATTTTTCAGTACTTGGGTGTAGTACTTCAGCTAGGCTCACTTTTAAAACACGCCTACTGTATGCCGACAATTTTGCAAAATGATATTCCATTGCTTCTTGCACGTTTTGTGACACTTTCAAAGTGAAATGTCCAGTGAGTGCTGCTGAAATTACATTGTTTTATCTGATTAACATGAATCTGACAACATGGTGCTAAAAGTTTAATGCTCTATCGCATTTGAAAATAAAGTACTGCCTACACTAAACCTACCCTAACCAAACCAATATTAACAAAAGCAAACAATGGTGCTATTTTAGCTTGGTTCCATGAGTCTTTTAGTTAGTTTCATGTGACTCTTGCCCAAGCGTTCCACATCGCAAGTGCCGTGCTGTGGCCGATGAGCGATCGAGCAAGTTTACTATGTAAGAAAAGCCATACATATGGAGCTGTTTATTTATGCAAAAGTCAAAATGTATTAAGTTTGCAAATCGTGCACTATGGTAAACTTTTTTGAGGTCATAACATCAGAATAATCATAATTTGTGTAAAAGGGAATAAAGGTTGTTGGTGCTTTACTGCCACTGAAGGTCATTTCTGCAGAAAACAGCAGTAAGTTGTATTCGTATGTATTGTATACATTTTTGGAGTTAGTAATCACTTACTAACTTTTTTTTTTTTGTTTAAAATGATACCCAATTTCACAACATTGTTGACATAACATAAAAACAAAAATTCTAAAATCACCAAAAAAATATGATGTAAACACCCTCGCATTCCCATTAGTTTCCATTGTAACATTGTCTAAACTGGTGCTGACTAACTTTTATTGAACCTGGATTATTCCTTTAAAAACTGCACAACATAGATGCATCTCCTTTTAAGAGAAAATTACTAGTAATAATCTTGAAAACAGAAGATTGTACAAAAGCGTGGAATTCTCTTTTCCCCTGAACTTCTTTTTCTCTGGTTTGTTAGGACATATCAAAAGGTTTTAATGCATTTTAATGAACACACCCATTAATCTGCTATGCTTTTGTGCAGCTAATATGGATTAGCCTCTTTTTGCATGCTAGCGTTGCCAGAAAAGACTATATAAATCACTCCCACGGCCATGTTTTCCGTCCTCCTCCATCTGGACACAAGCCTGACATGACTTTTACCCCTCTTTTTCTTGTGGGACCAACCCTTAAAGACCCCAGACACTCATCTGAAAGGGGGGGGGGGGGGGTGCCCTTGCCAACCTCCTCCTAAAATCCATAGGGATGGGGGGATGAGCAAGGAGACGAGAATATAAAGAGGACAGAGGGCAAGAGGGCCTTTTCTCTAATTAGTGCTACAGAGCCCAAGAGACAAGGGTTGAAACAGTCTACACTGAGTTCATATTGGTCCTTTGTTTCTTTGTTCCATAATGTATTACCCAGAGCTCCGAATGCACAGACAAGCATGCCTGCCACTAGTGTTTTATTAATATGTGCAGAGACTACACACACACACACACACACACACACACACACACACACACACACACACACACACACACACACACACACACACACACACACACACACACACACACACACACACACACACACACACACACAGAATATAAAAGCAAAGAGAAAAACATACATACTAAATAACCTCTGCCCACAAATACATCCATTTATAGATGCAAACACAAAACCTATAGCTAATTTCTGTATATACTAGGGTTGCCCTGCATTTAAAATGAGGTAGCAAACAGGATGCAGAATTGCAATTAAAATTTGAATAAGAGGAAGCAGAATTCAAAGGAATTGCAATTCAGACAGACAGACAGACAGACAGATAGATAGATACAGACTAGATGGATAGATACAGACAGACAAAGATAGACAGATTACAGAAAAACAATTACAGAAATATCACACTACTGTACCCCATTCCACTCATACCAACTAAAAATATCTAACTAATTTATCCATGGTATGAAATATTAAACAAAACATAATTGTTTTTCTTTCTTGCCACTCCGTATGACCCCATTCACTTACTGTCAGCAGCCTAGGGAGAGTCACATAATGTCTAGCTGTCCAGCAAATACACTTTACAGGTTATTTAAACTCTAACACACTAAAAAGTGCAGCCATGCTGGGAGGCATTAAGCCTGTCTGATACGCACGTGAAAAAAGGAAGAAAAAAAAACCAGCAGTCGACATCTGACTGTGCTCGAGGGGATTGAAAACGTTATCGGTCATATGTGAAACCACATCTCTGATAAAATAAAAAAATGTGACCTTGCAAAGAGCTTTCTTCCCCTCATGTATGATGGTTTATGTGTTCACAAACATTTGCATTAAAGGTGCTGAAGAAAACGTATATGTTTTATCGGTTTATTTCCCCAAACCAATGCCCTCTAGGAAAACATCAGACCGTTTTCACAGTTGAAAATTCCTGAGATACCTAATGTTCACCTTGGAAATTTCATGACATTCCTTGATGGTCATGGGACAAACAAAGTGGAAAATCAAAACTTTCAATAAGTTCCTTATATGAGACAGGATAGTCTAGTGGTAGTTTTTATTTTGATGTTCACATAAAAGTCTTTTAATAAGCCAAGCCAACATGCTACTGACCTTAGAAAAAGTACTAAAATGAGAAAAAGTTTTGCGCAAAAAGATTTGCAGAAGGTGCGACCAAATGTGAGTGGGTGACTACAGCCATAGTGTTTTAGACAAACACCTTATTTTAACCTTAAAATCCGGTTTTAAAGTTTAAATGGACCTAACACATCTGTGCACTGTTCTTTGGTTTGTAATTAGTTTTTATATATCTATTAGCTCCGAAAAGTGTATATATTGTGGCCCTTGGTGTGCAGAAACACAAGACAGCCCAGTAACCAAAGCTTTGCAACATCCGTGAAACTCCAAAGCAAAACCTATCTTAGGTTTTCTCTTAGTGTTTACACAGTAATAAATCTTGATACTTTCATAATGCACAGAAAATGGCAAAAGCAGCAGAAAAATGTACCACTGCACACTACCACAAGCTACCATAGCCTACCTAACAAGAAACAGGAAAAGAAAAATCTATTCCCTTGCAGCCTGATCATAAAGACAAACAAGCATTAACCCAGCTGTTTTAAAAAAGCATCAGAGTTTTATTTAACATCTTAAACCTTTAATTGGAGGCTAAGTTATTTCCTCCTTGAGGAACATGGAAACCGCACACCCTCTGCTCTATAGCTTTCCATACTGAGAGAGGCTCGGAGGAGCTCCCCATCTGTGATTCTAACCAATTGAGCTCAAGAGGGTGCAGACCCCTGTCCCGGCAGCCCTTGACAATGGCCTCTTAAACTGGGCAGGGAGGCTAACAGGTCTGGAAAGGCCCTGTCAACCCTTTCCCCCCTGGGGTCACACATGGAAATGACTAAGGCTATTTTTAAGCAAGGCCACGGTAGGAATAAAGGAATACATCTTGTGCTTTAACTAATAAGAGAGGCCCTCCTCACCTTTAGGGTATGTCTGAAAATGTTATGGTGTCCATTTCACCCGTATTACCCCATCCGCTCCCTCCTTCTCTGTCTGAAAGTCTGTAACATCCCACAAAACAGGAAGTAGAAAGCATTCATGTAATTGCTTTTTGAACAGCTTCAAGTCTGGGTCCCCTGGTGGTCTGATTTCTCATCTTACCTCTTGCTCTCTCAAAACAGATGTGAACACAGGCTAAAATTTAGATGATACATTACATTTATGCATTTAGCTGACACTTTTCCCCAAAGTGACTTACAAAGGAGGAACACTGGCAAAAAGCAGTTCGTCACAGACTTAGCCTTCAAAATTGACAAATAAACATAATAAAAGTAGTCCATGTGACTGCTTACGAGACACAAGAGCCAATGATGCCTGGTACACACAATGTGTCCATTAGATTTATTAGTCTATTTCTATTTCAAAAACACTATTGAAATAGTGTCTCGTATTGTATAATACAGCACATCCAATGTACGCTTTGTTCTTACCAGGCATCATTGACTGTCTCGCAAGAAGTCATATGGACTACTCTACTTTTATGATACATTGCGGCAGTAAGCGCACTCTGCAGGTTTGTTGTCTGCCGCTTTAAATGCTCGAGCTCGAAAATACAGTAATATCGTGAAATATTACTGCAATTTTGAATAACTATTTTCCATTTTAATTTATATTTAAATGTAATTGCAAAAATTAAATATGGAAATAAAATAAAAATCATACTGACCGAAAGCAGTTCCCTTAAATAACTGCTTCAAATTTCACATACAGTATCTCTAAGACCATGAAACTCCCAATAACATCCCAGTCACAAAACCTGTGCAAAGTGTAAGCTTGCTAAATCTGAAGGTTGCATGTGTAAATCTAATCTCATTCGTTCGGAGAGTACAGTGGCCTGGTCTTCAGTCTGAGCACTTTATGGCTCTATATGCCATTTCACTTCCCATTTATTCAGTTGGCGCAGCAGTACTCTCCAGAGGAAGTCACAACCCTGCAGGCCCAGTCTCTATACCTTTCATCTGATTTATACCATAACTCTGCCCAAACACACACACAACTTCCAAGGACGAGAAGTGCATCATAGTGAGAGAAAGGCCAAGGAAGAGAGAGAGAGAGAGAGAGAGAGAGAGAGAGAGAGAGAGAGAGAGAGAGAGAGAGAGAGAGAGAGAGAGAGAGAGAGAGAGAGAGAGAGAGAGAGAGAGAGAGAGAGAGAGAGAGAGATTGTACATGTTTACAGAGCTAAATCAATAGAGGAGAGGACAGGAGAAGGTTGAGTCTAAACGAAACAGCAGTTTTGGAGGACTGACTGTGTTGTCTCCTAAAGCTGCAGTGTGTCATTTTTAGATGTTAAAAATATTTTCTTCCATCCCAGTTTAACGTGGAGGGACAACTAAATGTCAATCAGTCGTAAGCAGATTTCCCCTAAACACGGTCCTTTCAACATTGCTCCATTTGTTTGAGCAGTAGCATGAGTTTTAGGATCTGTTCGGAAACAACAAATGTTTTTACAATTCAGTTTGGTGCCATTAATAGCACAGAAATTACACACTACAACTTTTAGGTGGGAACAGCTGGATATCTTCTTTGCGTACTCCTAACAATACAGTTGATGAAACACAGAACAATGCAGTTGGTCCTGAAGGAGGAGGTGCAACCCTCCTGAGTTCAACCACACAGTTTTGTTCAATGCTTTTCAGGAAACACAGAAACAATAGACAGACAGACAGACAGACAGACAGACAGACAGACAGACAGACAGACAGACAGACAGACAGATAGATAGCTATGAGGAAACACTCCATTTCCCAAAATGATCTTAAACTCTGAAAGCTCTCTTTCTCTCAACACAGGAACATAGAAATTAAAACACTCAAGTATCTCCACATACCCTATCCTGACACACTGATGGATGGCCAGGATGCAGAACCTCTCCCAGTAAGACCATTAGTGGAGTGAAGTGATGTCCAAAGCACCAGTGCATGACTGGGCCAGCGGAGTACCTTTATAAATGAGTCTCTGCTGAGAGCGCTGGCTGGACAGCTCAGAGGAAGAGGAGAGGAATACTCGCTTTGGCTCTACACAGCTACTAAGAATTGCCAAACACACAGTGAGGAGTGTGATGCATCAAATTAGTTCCTGTTTTAAAAATGAATCATTACCCTACAAGTGTTTGGTATCTGTACCTACTTTTAACGGAAAATCAAAGGTCAAGGATCTTTTTAAAGGTCAAAAATTACAATTCAAATCTTTGACAGTACCACTTGATATGCAATGACGATGCAGAAACCTATGAAACAACACAAATAGCAAGAACAAAGCCCAGTCAAGATACATTTAGAATTCGTTCCCCATTTTAGGCCTTAAAAACTAAACAAATGACAGTTTTACAGATGCAGCAATAAACTTGATCTAGTTTTTGCTATAAACTAAAACTATTTTACATCATGCCAGCAACTGAGCATGATTCTATCCTCCATGAGGTCCATATTATTCTTTATGCTTCTTAAACTAAAACTATTTTATATCATGCCAGCAACTGCAAACCGACACGGAGCATGATTCAATCCTCCATGAGGTCCATATTATTCTTTATGCTTCAGAATCCAGATACTATGATTCCACCCTGGATGTAGACGTGGGGTTTCCCGGCAGGGGTTGGAAGTGACACGGCCTTTTGGAAAGCTCCACGGGGGCGCTTTGACAAATGGACTGTCTGACGAGCACTGCGTTTAGGGAGCAGGACCCTGTGCTCACGCCTCGTTTACCTGCCGCTACGCTCACTCGCTCATCCTGGTTCTTAGACACACACGCACACACACGCGCTTTCTCTAGCAGCGACCCAGTTGTTGAAGATGTGAAAGTCAGGGAAGTCAGTGTGTACTGCAATAGATCAAAATGTGGCAACAGTGACTTTGTCGCCCTGCAATATAGTTTGTTTTGGTACAGTGTCACGATGAGTGGAACACTCTATCCGGTACACAGCCCGAATTCCCTGATTGGCTATAATATAATTCTTCATGTTTATCCACCGACCATGACCCCTTGAGGCACATTTGACACATTCACATTACAAATGTGTTTTTTTGTTTTTTTTCTCCACTTGACCTGTAGATGTTTATCTTTGGTTTATCTTCTTAGGTTTATTTTTGGACCTTGTGCATCTTTTGTTGTTGTTCTCATCTTCGTTTGCTGTTGTTTTTATGTATTTATGTACCCAGAAGTTAGCATTCCCTCAACAAAATCTAGAAGTAAAAATCAGAAGAGGTTGGATCATTGGGCCTACTCAACGAAAGCTGATTTAATTTTAAGTACCTAAAAAAAAAATCACCTGAATAAATGTGAAAGGTGGCCTACATTTGCACCTCCCACCACCCGCTCGCTCCTCGTTATTTCACTGTCGAGATTTATACCTTTACATCTCTTCAATCCAATCACGGTCTCGTTTCGACGAGACTCCTCAACCGCACTGCCACAAACATTGACAACTGCAACAGTCGTCTCGACAGATCCGTAGGTGTGTAAACAACCTCGCTGCGCATGTGTGTTTGGGATTGTGACAAATTCCCAAACATGTCTCTGGCGACTTCCCGCTGCTTTGGTGTCAGCCAGACACGTCAGACACAGACGCAGGGCCCCGTGGGACGGGCGCGGAACAAGATGTCGCCTGTCAAGCGGGGAACATTTGAAAATAAATAACATCAGTGATGATTTGGGTTTACTTGTCACCGACGAGCTGGTGTTTTTGAGAAGTGATGCCGCCGCTGATCCTCTGGGAGAAGCAATCGCTCTTTTCCAGACCGGCATCTCCAAACAGATGTGCCTGATTTCCATTGCAGATCTCACTGCATAAATCCACATGAGGATTTCAATATTGGTCTTAACAAGCAGATGACAGCAAGCAAGGGGGTGATCATTCATAATTGGAGATTGGAGGAGAGAAAAAAAACAGAAAAAAAACCCCCTATGCTACCGGATTAAGTAGCTCTGAATATAACAGTAATACCAAATCTAGTTAAGAGCTTAGTTGATGCACAATGGCATGTTTTTCACCAGGTCTGTTGATGGACCTCATGAATATTAATAAGCAATTCCCCAGGAAACAAAAGGTTTGTGATTTTGTATGCAAGCTTATTGAGAGCTAATTGTTCTTGGTTTACCAACAGTTAGAGCTTAAATTGTGGCACAGCAAAGAGGTTTTAGATAATGACTACTACAGTGGATTACCAATTAGAAAGCAGCTGGGGCTTACAAAAATTGAACTAATTAATCAAGTTCCTAGCCTGCCGGGCAATATTTTTGTACACAACCATTGCTAGGATGTTGTCATGTTTGTGCAATTCTTATAACATTTCCAGGTTTAAAAGCCAGAGCTTGGAAACATCATCATATTCTGGAAAAAAACAAAAAGGTTCACAACCAAGGATGTAATATGTATAAGCGTGTTCAGTATTGCTCATATTTCATGTTGCAGATCCCATACATAATACAATTAAAGATGATATGAAATCAAAATTGACCTTTTTTTTTTTAAAAAAAACACGCTATTTATGTTTTTGCATTTCACGGATAATGTCATATTAAAAATTATAAATATATACATATGAAGATTAACTATTAATATCAAAGCCTATCATGATTTATTATCTGGTATAGAAATGCTAACACCAGTGGTTTAATCCTCGGGGAACACACAGGCTGATAAAAGGCATAATCCAAATGCACCGCAATTTGCTTTGAATAAAAGTGTCCAACAAATGTAGAAATGTAAATGTGAATTCTGTTTTATCTTCCACATCAGACTGCATTCTCTTGGACTAATTCATGAACGTTATATAACTGTGTACCTGCATGTCTGACTATGACTGCAGTATTTCAGAGTGCAGAGGTGAAACACAAGGTCTGCTTGTAACAATAGCAATCATCTCCAGGACCTTAAGGAGAACCAGCTGCTGAAAGCAGTCGATTAGAGGTTAGGAGCGGGATGAAATGCACTTGAGTCATACACATGAATCTCCCTGCCTCGGCTCTATCCAGAGATTACATATCATAAAGCAAGGCAAAGTCAACCAGCTCCAAGCATGCAGCAGAGATTTGACTTCCTCTGGAAGACTCCATTAGTCATCAACACAATGACTGCTTCTTGGGAGTGGAAACACCTTCTAGAAGGAATAATGGAGAACATGGAGGAGGTGGGGTTTCTGAAAGAGTGCTGGAGTGTTTTAGTTCTGTGGTCAAGGCGGAGGTGTGGCAAAAATGATTATTTGCCTGAGCATCCTGTCTCTGCAGAGGATATGGTCACATGAAGGAACTGAAGAAGGAGAAAAGGTTGAAGATTAAGGATACCCTCTTTTTTTTATTAGCCTAAACGTTCATTTCTTTAAACCATCAACAACAGAGCTCTACCAAAATTTGTTTAAAGCAGCACTCAGTAGCTTCGGGATTTCTTCGCTGTATTCTCGCTTTTTGCTCGCAGTTTTCTCTCTAGAGCTCCCCCCACAGCTTCGGAATAGATATTTGACAACACTGTTGTAAAAACTCGTTGGCGATTCTCAGACACCAGAGGCTAGTAGATCAACGACATCAAAGCAGATGGGACATTCTTTAAAACGTCTTCTTCCTTCGGGTTCGAACAGCGTGAGGGAGCGCAATAATGACAGTATTTGAGCAGATTTCTTTTGGCCGTAAAGCAATTGTTTACATCGCGAGACCTGATATCACGCGATACTTCCTGACGCGGCGGCCGGCGGCCCGCCGTCTCAAAGTTGCAAGTGCGAATTTTCCGCTCACGGGCACCAGGGGGGTGCGAAACGACCACCATTCAACCCGAAATAAGTAATATAACCATTCCAATGACTCTGAAGCTGTTCAGTTAAGGTAAAAAAGTTACTTAGTTCACCTTTAACTTCCACTATCAACACATGAAGTTGGACACTAGGATACAACGTTTGTACACTCAACAAGACAGCCTTTACAGCTTCTGTTCTAAACTGTGATGAACCTGTTTTTTTAATGACCAATCAACACAGTTTGAAGACTTGTAACCTCAAACAGATTCTTGCAAAAACCTGTAACTGTAGTGGTGTTAATATCAAGTTACTTTAACATTACTCTCAGAATTTTTTTTTTTTTAAATGGTACCTTTAGAGGTACAACAGCTTGTCACTGGGGCAGTACCCTTAAAGGAAATCTTTGTACTGTCACTTTTGATCAATTTAATGCATTCCTGCTGAAAAAACTGCATCCCTGCTGAAATCTTACGAACCCTAAACATTTGAATAGCAGTGTGTTATATTTATACACATATAACTGACAGATAGACAGTGTGTTATACTGTGAAACAAAGATGAATAAAAAAAGTCTGAACAAAGATTTTGGATCGTGAACTGTCTGTACCTTCAGGGTTTAAGCAAAAGCGAAGGCTGTTGAGATCAAAGTGAAACATAGTTAAATGGGCCCTTAAAGAAGGGCCCGGACAAAACGAGATCAGATCATTTTTGATTAGTCTCTCAGGTCTTGGGGTTTGAGCCTGGTTCAGAATAATGATTTTTAGCTTTGGGTTAATGAAGCTCATTCACTGCTGCTGTTGTGACAGCTTAGCACAGCCTTAATAAAATAATCATCCCCTTCACCTAATTAAACCAAAATAATCTCACCCACCCGCTGACCCTGACAAGCCCCTAACCTCTTGTTCGGGGACTTTGGGAAATGGCGAGATCGTTCACACCATCTCCTTTTCCTTCACTCTTAGAGGAATGCAATAATAATAAGACAGTGAAATCCTGATTGTCTGTAACAGTACTGCCGGCTATAAAATGCAGGATTTTAAAATGGCTTGTTTCATTGAGCATCCCCTGCCACCTTCCCAAGCTTGTGTGAGACACACTCTCCGCTCGGCTCAGGGAGTAATTGACTCTGGTTTGGTATCACACGCTCATTGCTAATTTGGCGGCCTGTCTTATCATATTACTAGTGAGAATAAGGGGCCTCCCAGTGTCCACCCCCTCTTTTTCCTTTAAGGTTACACTGCAACAAAATAGCTACAGCAGTCATTATTAATGAAGGTGCGGAAGAATTCATTTCTTATTTATGAGAAGCTAACCAACTGGCAAGGCTTCTGACGGCCCTATTAATGATCTTTAGTGGGCCTCGGGCGGATTCTGCTCGCCCAAATCCACTGTTTTCTTTCTCTCAGTCCATCTCTGATCAACTCCCTCACCAGCACACAGAGGGAGGTGCTAATTCGTATGGAGGATTTAGACGTAACGGGGGTGGGGGTGGGGGGGAGGACTCAAGGGAAGGGACCGTTGATCAGGCTCAGCTCTGGTGGAGAGAGGCAGACAAATAACAAATGACAGGTCTGTGATTAAATCAAAGCTGCAGCCGTAAGTGTTGAAGTATCAGCCTGTCACTAGCAATCTAGAGCTGGTTACGCCACTTTCCCCATCTCTACAGCCTTGTATACTCTATCTTTACCCATAATGCACCACCATTGTGCGTATCTCTTTCTCTCTCTCGCACACACACGCCTACACATGCACAAACAGCAATTTATTTGTGATCAGTCTTTTACATTACTTCTAAAATTCATAGGTTAGTATAGAACCCAAGGTCAAACACCAAATCCTAACCCTTACATACCACAATGAATGTGGTCCATTCCTCTGAGATGACGCATTGTAGACCACCTTATAAATGGCATAGCAACACCCTGGCAACTACAAACATGATGGTGATGAGTTTTGCACAGGAAAGCACCACTCACAATTCCTTCAGAAAAAGAATATGTGCAGGGTGAGAGGAGCTGCATGCAGATTTAGTAAAAATGTTCCAACAAATTTGTCCACTGCTTAGTATAATATGGCTGGTGCAGCTGCACTGTCCATTATGTGATGTTTTATAATAATTACATACAAACAAATAAAATGCCAATTTTGCATATAATTCATAAAGTGCACATGGAAAGCAAAAAGGTTTGGTGCTACGTTTTCAGATAACAGTACAGGGGAACAGTAGCGGACGTAATCATATTGATGGGAAGAAGATGCATGTTCGCAGGAATGTATAAATAAAATGGAATGAAATCATGTGCTTTCTGGCAGAAAATAGTAGCATCAGCCAAATATCTTAATATCCAACTTCTCATTTCATAAAAGGCCACCGAGTAAATTCAGAATAAGACATTAACTTTATGCACATAGTCCGGGGCTTCTCATGCGACCATAATACCCGAGGGCCCAGAGGCTTATATGTCCTCTTCGCTGACCCACTGAAAGCTGGGACTGCCGCACAACAGGGAGATTGTCTGTAGCTCCAGATATGCATCAATACCAGTGGCCCACAGCCAGACTGAACATATCTCAAAGAATCTGAGATGGCGCCCTGGGTAAACGGCAGTGCATTTGGTATGGCAGACAATAAAGGGCATTATGTATAGTACTTGTTGTCTCATTATGGCGCATTCATTATAAAGTCTGTTTCCCTCAAATACCTGAACATCTAATAACAAAGTACTGTTAAGACAATACTGTAAGCCCCGCTTTATACTGAACAACAGCATCCAGATTCACATTTTTTCCAGAAATCCTATAAAATCCACATAATTTTTATAATTGTAGCAAGAACCTAGCAAAATTGTCCAATTATTCCAACTGGCCAATGTTGTAGCACTGCTAAACACTTTTAAGGGATCGTAATTTTAGCCTACTTTATTTCAAAGTTAAAACGCTCTTGCGACAGAACATTATGCCACAGATAAAAGGCTAAAAGATTTTACACCCTCTATAGAGAGCATTCAGTTTATAAATTCAAAAAGGAAGATCACCAAGGTCTTTTCAGTTCTTCTAAAAAGTCTGAGAATTCGAAGGTTCAGAACATTCTTCAGTTCATGGATTGATGCACCTGAGTATTTTTTATAACATTGCAAAAAGTTTTTTTTAAGTGAACCTTCATATAGTAATATTGACATAAACTGGTTTCATTATTTTTTTCCCCATTATTTAAAAAAAACAAAACATTGTACAACCTTTCTCATTTACAAATGTACAATCATCATATTTAAATAGAAAAAATCAAAAAGTCAAACCATTAAGTAACTTCAGCATTTTTGCAAAAAATATAATATATTAACATTATTGTTGCAATTACATTTGGTGCCACTAGTAACACAAATGAAACATTCAACATTAGGAGAGATGCGGGGTTTACACATGCATGTATCTCAAACCCACAAGCCAGTCCTTCGGAAAATATGACATGTACATGACAGACCGTTGGTTTGAGCGACCTTACCAAGAGGCGCAACCTTTATATACACCAGCCATTATAGATTTCACAAGGGTCACCATCACAGGGTCTTCCTGCCTGCCCGAAAGCACTCTATGTGCTTACTATTAACCCTGAGGCATGATGTGGGGGGGTCATGCTTAACAAGGAGACACACTGTTCCAGGAACATCTAATATTTACAGCCGAGGTAATAACCAGCACAGTGGAGAAAAATAAAGAAGAGAGTATCTCTCTCACTGCAACACACATACATGACTGCACAATCAGACAATGGAGGCTTACTCTGGATGTGTGCAGTGGAGAGGAAGTGACCTTATGAAACAATCTGTCTGAATTGCAGTTGCTCATCGTAATGTTATGGGTCCCTGAACTGGAAAAAGATTTAAAAGACATTTAAACCTGATGGACCAGTGAGAACATACTGAACAGTGATTTTAAATGCAATAACATGGACTGTGCAGCGGTTATGTCTATGTGCCCTTTTCTACCCTTAACGTTACATCATAAAAAATTGCTTCAATAATATCATATCATCGTGACACAAAACAAATTCTAAGCTTTACTACAACAAAGCAGCAGTCATATTCCGTTCTATTCCAGTAACAAAGTAATTATTCATGTAAATAGCTATTGTAAGCATATAGACATAGAAATTTGACATGCTGATTTGATGAGTTTTAGGCAATATGGGTTTAAGGCTAGGCAATAAAGCCTGTCAACTTACATTGTATTATGTCATAATATGAATACAAAAGTCAAATGTCATGAAAAAGACAATACAGTGTGTACAGAGTTTTGTCAAGACATGTGAAAACTAATGGTAACACTTTATTTTGAGGTGACCTAGTTACAAGTTACTACATGTACTTACTGGAGTAATAACAGTAAATTATGCATAATTACAAGTAACTAACCCTAAACCAAACTGTAACTCTATAGTAAGTACAAGTCGTTAATTAATATTGTTCAGCACTTATTTGAGTAAGTACAATGTAACTATGTTACTTTAATTTAAAGAGTAACTAAACTAATAATTTCACCCAAATAATAGAGGAAATATTATATATCGCCGATGTAAAGCAGAAACCTTGTATCTCCAAAAATGCTACTTTTCAGGAAATGGAAAAACACTGTAAATGTTTTATAAATAATTAAACTGCATTTTCAAAGATGAAATTGTGGCTTTACTGATACTTTGCAGTCACGTGATATCTGGCGGGCAACAAACGCAGTTAGTGCATCCAGTCGCACAACAACTATCTGACATGTCGTGTACACCTCAAAACACCAACTTTTGTATATTAAAACTGGCAACGTCCTGGCAAGATCCTTGATTAGTTTACTGGTTTTCGTTGCTAGAGAATGACGTTCTTGTCCGCCAGCCAGTACAACTGACGTCACGTGCAAAGTATCAATATATGGTCAGACACTTGCATGTGTCATTATATTAATATTTGACCAAAATCGAGCTCAAATGGCGTTACCAGCAAATTCTTGGAATTTCGGACATACATGTTTTGTTTGCCATTAGAACGGCCGCATCGAGGCAGTAAGTGCATCACATTACGTTTTCATCAGCTTACAGGTTTAAATTGAACACGTTTATTGTAACTATGTGGGCGCTCATTTTTTCCTGTCATTTGGCCAAAATCTCATGTTATTAAAGATGAAGTGCTACGCACAGACTTTTTAAGATAGTGTTGCCTATGACTTGAAGACAAATTCTAGACTATAACTCCGTTGCTCCTCAAAAACATATTATATACAGTATAATATATATACAGTGTGAGTCAAGAGAATGCTGTACTATATTACATACATATATATGTAGAAGTCTGTAATTTTTATCATAGGTACTCTTCGACTGTGAGAGATGGAATCTAAAACAAAAATCCAGAAAATCACATTGTATGATTTTTAAGTAATTGATTTGCATTTTATTGCATGACATAAGTATTTGATACATCAGAAAAGCAGAACTTAATACTTGGTATAGAAACCTTTGTTTGCAATTACAGAGATCATACGTTTCCTGTAGTTATTGACCAGGTTTGCACACACTGCAGCAGGGATTTTGGCCCACTCCTCCATACAGACCTTCTCCAGATCCTTCAGGTTTCGGGGCTGTCGCTGGGCAATACGGACTTTCAGCTCCCTCCAAAGATTTTCTATTGGGTTCAGGTCTGGAGACTGGCTAGGCCACTCCAGGACCCTGAGATGCTTCTTACGGAGCCACTCCTTAGTTGCCCTGGCTGTGTGTTTCGGGTCGTTGTCATGCTGGAAGACCCAGCCACGACCCATCTTCAATGCTCTTACTGAGGGAAGGAGGTTGTTGGCCAAGATCTTGCGATACATGGCCCCATCCATCCTCCCCTCAATACGGTGCAGTCGTCCTGTCCCCTTTGCAGAAAAGCAACCCCAAAGAATGATGTTTCCACCTCCATGCTTCACGGTTCGGATGGTGTTCTTGAGGTTGTACTCATCCTTCTTCCTCCAAACACGGCAAGCGAATTTAGACCAAAAAGCTCTATTTCTGTCTCATCAGACCACATGACCTTCTCCCATTCCTCCTCTGGATCATCCAGATGGTCATTGGCAAACTTCAGACGGGCCTGGACATGCGCTGGCTTGAGCAGGGGGACCTTGCGTGCGCTGCAGGATTTTAATCCATGACGGCGTAGTGTGTTACTAATGGTTTTCTTTGATACTGTGGTCCCAGCTCTTCCCAGCCTTGTGCAGGTCTACAATTTGATGTCCTTACACAGCTCTCTGGTCTTGGCCATTGTGGAGAGGTTGGAGTCTGTTTGATTGAGTGTGTGGACAGGTCTTTTATACAGGAAACAAGTTCAAACAGATGCAGTTAATACAGGTAATGAGTGGAGAACAGGAGGGCTTCTTAATGAAAAACTAACAGGTCTGTGAGAGCCAGAATTCTTATTGGTTGGTAGGTGATCAAATACTTGTCATGCAATAAAATGTGATTTTCTGGATTTTTGTTTTAGATTCCGTCTCTCACAGTTGAAGAGTACCTATGATAAAACTTACAGACCTCTACATGCTTTGTAAGTAGGAAAACCTGCAAAATTGGCAGTGTATCAAATACTTGTTCTCCCCACTGTATATATCAGTATATATCAGTTTTTTATCTACCCTTGCATTGCAAACAAGCAGAGATGGTCCAAACTGACAAGAAGCAAAGTGGGAGAGAAAGAGAAGGACAAGAAAGGTACCCGAGCCGGGACTCGAACTTGGGTCACCCGAAATGCAACCCGGCTACATGTCGGAGGGCTGCCCATGAGGCTCCGGCACATATTTTATTCTAAGCTTGCACAAATGGTCACATGAATGTATTAATTTCCCTTCATTATGTACAATTTCATCACAGGAGTCCCTTTTTGTGGCACATTTCACTGTAACCCATGGTAGAAAATTACAGTGCATTCATCTTTCCTGTTGGTTTGTATTAATGTTCTTCCTGCTCTTTGCCTACACTTCCTAAAAGTGCATGGATCCAACGAGTCATCAAGTACTGCATTAGTTCTGAGTGCACTCCGAGTTTCATTCACTCATTTTCTTTCCTCACTCACTCGCTAACACACAAACCTGATAAATAACTCATGTTATAGCCCTCAAAGCTCTCTTCTATATCCCATTCTCCATTCATTTCACAGTCCCAGAAGCCTCTGTGTCCTGTGCTTCAGACACTCTCCGCTCTGGAAACGAAAAGTCCCCTTTGGGCTTAGCATGAAGGTAATATGGATGGGGAAAATGGAGGGAGGAATTGATTGGGGAATATCAACAATCTTTCAAAACTCATCCACCATTCCCTCTTCTCTATCCTCAGCAGAAAGGAAAAAACAAAAGGATAGGCACAATAGGAGAAGTGTAGATGCTTGTTCAAAAGGAAAAGGAGGCATCTGTGGTAAAGGCATCAGGGCCTGTCTCTGTCAAATTATAACACATCCAATAACTCAATCCTTTCTCACACTTACAAATTAGTCCATTAAGCTGTCGGCAGCAAACAGAAGAGGGGACAGATTTTGAGGAATACAAAGACAAATTGTTGGCTGTTATTCGATGTCCTGTCAGCCGTAACAGCACTTATTGATGATGATCTGGTGTAGCTAGCTAAAGGGATATGACAGAATAAATATCAATGTTCAGCAGTGGTCAGGGTTGACAATACCTCTGGATAAAGTAGATTTCCAATGAGATTTATAAACGCACAACAGTGACCTTAAAGGTGCACTGAGTAATGTTTACTCATGTTTTGCTTAAGGAGGTCTACAATACCTGGAGAAAGCTATTTAGCACTGGTAAAACCTCAATGATATAATATTTTAACACACATGCACACGCATTTATATATTGTTATTTATGTGTATCTTGCAATAAATATATATTTTTAATGGCAGTGGAATGTGGAAAGATGTTGTTACATCATCTACAAGTAGGGGTTAAACCAGCCAAAGTAGAGGTCTTCACGGGTCCACTTGGATCCGAAAACCTGAGATCCAACCCGAGACCAGCGCGAATTTGGGTCAAACGACTTCTATGAAAACATTATTGTCTCACTTTTTCTAAGGTCTCTCTGAATCTGTGCTTCTACATGCAATAGGGTTTGAGCGAATTAAGATTTTTTTTAAGTTGACATTTATGTGATGAAAGTCAAGTCGAGTCGACGCCGACTAGTCGCTGATGACGTCATTGATGAACAAATCAGCCTGATTTTCGATCTGAGACTCGAACATGGGTTGCCTTGTGCACAGCTATGGCATATTAGACAGCGCTCCTACACAACAGCTTATTTTTATCAGTTCTTTTGTCTAAGTTGTTATATTTCTCACAGATTTCTGCTTGTTCTAAATCAGATATAGATAAAGTAGCACAGTAAAGATCACATTTATATGAATGCATTCGTGTGAGAGAGAGAGCGAATGCGAATGAATTGCACCTGGCGTCTCTATACTAATAGTGAAGCTGTGGGTTTTAGTTACTTTAGCCCCCCCCCCCCCCAAAACATGTTGCTGTGTTACCACTGTGGTCTTAAGTACTGTGAAGATTAGGCAAATAGTCCAGTGACGTAGGACTGCGCGCTACTTAACAGTTCTCTATGGATTTCATTCTCTGAATATAAGCTTAATAAAGCCTGAACCTCGTCAGTCATTTCGTGTCGGGTACAGATTTTAGAACCCGCAAAGACCTCTACCCTGTCCCAAATGGCACCCTAAACCCCCACTGTCTTCTTACGAGTCTGCACTTTCTTTGACTGTCTGCTGCGGAGCTCGCTTCAGTGCAGGCTTGACAAAAAAAATGTGGATCGAAGGCGCATATTGACAGCAAAGGGGACACTCGTGAGCACCCTTCTGAAACCTACAGTAATTAAACTTAGTAGACTTCGCAATCACGTGCATGTGGCGGCCATTGTTAGTCCACAAGACCGTAAGTGCATATGAAGTGCGCCATTTGGGACAGGGCCAAACCCCGTTTATTCATGTCTTTCTTTTGATCAAAGTTTTTTGTTTTTCTCATTATACAGAAAAGGGAACACACATAACCAAACCCCTCATCCCCCAAACCTATTCATGTCTTTCTAACAGCTGAAATCAGCCTCTATGCTGCCTCCAGCTCTGGAGCATGTGTGCCGTTTATGAGTACGTTCAAGCTTACATTCTCTCAAAACTGTCAAAGTTTGAGTTTAACGTTCAAATTAAATAAATTGCTTAAGGGAGTCATGACATGAGATATCATTTTTTTTCCTTGATTTTTTCCTTGAAGTGATCTTTGCAACATTAAAACCCACCGCCTCATTATAAAAATGGCTCATTTTGGATGTTGTGGGATCTGTGATGTCACACAGGCAATAATATTTGCATATGATTGCCTCTAGAACAATAAATCAATGAATAGTTTTACATCATTGCCCACTGGCATTAAATCAAATCAAAGAACATAGAATTTTTTTTAAATCCATGTCGTGACCCCTTTAAAAGATAGAAAGAAAAAAGAAAAAAAAGAATAAAACCTAATTTATAGGTAACCCTTAAAGGCCTCATGTAAGTGCACATCATTTTCAAAAGCTCTATTCTTCTCTTTACGTGCAAAACCTTTTTAAGTTGAAATTGGAAAATGTGGAATGAATAGTAACCTTACTTGGTGCATCCTTGAACTTTTAACTAAAGCATCTAACACTTTATAATATTTGTCTCTTTTTTGTAGAGACAAATATGTGTCCTCGTTTTAAGTCTTTCAATTTTAGACGCATACAAACATGAATGTAGTTATTTCTACCTTTGACTCATTCAGCTTAAACACAGAGCACAAAAGCACTCAGTGATAATTTAATAACTCAAAACCCACATAACTACAATTATAGAGTCACTCTGCTGTTCATAAAGTGTAAAACTTACAGTCTTACAGATTCAATACTATTCCTGTAATCTAATTATCAACAAAGAGAACATTCACACCTAGTCAAAATTTCTCCGCCCAAGCCATGTGTCTGTTTTAGTCTCTGATTAGTAGCTATAGGAGAGAGTGCTGCATGTATCTGATTAATCACCCTAGTTCCTCGCTTCGCTTCAGGAAGTGCCGACAACTAATGAAATCATGCAGGAATTAAGTTGTTAAGGAGCTAAACATTGCTGCTTGGCTCATCATAGCAAGCCTGAAAAGAAGGACTCTCCCCAACCAAACCTCCTCGTATTCCATCTCCAAAACCAAGCCAACAACAGCTTTCATCCAATACATTTAAAAAGCCCAAGTGAAAAGCCTAAAATGAGAGAGGAAAAAAAAAAAAATCTGTGTTGGATGCTAGGATTGAGGATTCAAGGCCTGTGGGAAGGAGAGAAGGAGACTAAAGGGAGGTGGACAGGAGTGTGGGTTGGGCTTAACAAGCCAGGATCTCGTAGATTTAAAGGCGCTTCTAAAAATTTATGGAAGCGTGTTTGGACAGAGGCCATAGCGAACAGCTTGGCCAGCTGAGCGGCAGTGCAGCGGGACGCCTAATAAGCCCCGCGCAATTTTTCACCCCATATTTTATCAATAAAAAAGCAGTTTAAAAAAACCCACCGCGGACGCAGCTCTGTGCCGTCCACCATCTGGAGCTGCCTTTCATTCTCTAATCCTGCCGTCATTAAAACGTTTCTTGGCAGTTTGAGGCTCGTTCCCCGTGTGCAGATGTGGAGCGAATCTTCAGACGCTCTCCTGATCAAAGAGCTCTCACGTCTACGCCAGACAGAGAAAACTTACCGCCTTCTGGCTACCGCAGGCCAGGCTGGAGTTACAGCTAACATTATTTATTTATTTACAAAGTTATTTATTTATCCCCACACTCCCACATGAGCACAGGTCAGCGCAGAATGCCAGCCTCCTCATCTCTGCTTCTGTAGGCCATAACAGTGTTCTTTCATTACGTGTTCAGTGATTTCACTTACACTGTTCAAAAACCGAAGCCCTTGGATTTGCATTTGGCAGGACCACTAATTCATACGTCACGCTTTGATAAAAAGGCCCAAACTGTAGTTTCACAATCTAAGTACGCTTAACCTTTACATCAAAATGACTAAAATACATGCCAAAACTCTGTTTTACACAACATCAGCAATTCAATCAACAAACTCACCAAGGCTACATTTATTTGACCAAAAATACAGTAAAAAATATTATAATATATGAATTACAGTTAATCATTGTCAGTGTATTTACCTATTAGAACCGGGTACTATTAAACCTACCAGTTGATTCACAATTTTTCCCCACTTCTGCCATAAGTCTACATGTTGTTAAAATGTTGTTTGTCAAAATGCTAAAATCAAGCAAAATAATTGTAAGACGGACAAATGATAGACTGAAGCATCTGTCTCAGAATGCTTTGTTTGAACATTTGTGCCAGAAAACCAATTCGCTCTATTCCAGCTTGTTTTATTTGACAAGATGCATTTTAGGTCAGAAACATTTTTACACAAGTTCACGGATGGAAATGCAAGGGCCTGGCCAATGCACTGCCAATACAGTCCTGCAGGGATGACTGAGAAATGAGTTAGCATTTTAGCACTTCCCGTTTCATTCAACATCCCAAAGTCAAGTTTGTTGGTTAAATGCCTGAAATAAGGTCTGTGTGGTTAACAAGCTATTTTACACTATTCTAAATCAAACTTTTTTTAAAAGTGGTGGTAAAGTGAAGTCCAATGGTGTTCTTCGTTTATAGCCTACGCTTAGTTGTTTACTTCTGCAGATTGTATTTTAGGCTTTGAAATTCATAAAAGTGGTGTTAATTTGTGAAGATTATCATGATGAACTAAACATGTAACAGTCATAAACATTAGTTGGTCACAGAGGTTATTTTCTGCAATAATCCAAAAGCCATTAGAAAATCCCATTTTTGATGAGGGAACTGGGTGATGCTAACTGGGTTAGCCTACAAAAATATGTCATCAGTACAACACTAACTAGGCTCAGCCTTTGTTGCAGTAAAGTTGCACAACATTCTCAAAATGAATAATTTATTAAATGCACGCTGGTCTGTTATTGTAGGGACCTCGACTTTATATTTTCACGTCCTTAAACATGACGCGGAGCAAAACAAACTGTGATTGGTTGCTTTACACGTCGGTCAGACGTCCTCTTGGGTGGTCCTTGGCCAATAAAAGTTGCAATGGAATCCAGACCTTCTGGCTACGCGAGACTAGGCGCTAACTAACTCAAGTACTCAAGGGGGCGATAGAATAAAAAATAAATAAATTTGCATTTAAACCAAATGTGTAGTTATTCAGGCAAATTCTTTCTCTGCTGTAAAAGACATAAAAATTTACAACATGTAGGTATTGCGAAATGAATTGATATCTGGAACACATTTGGAACCTAACTAAGCGTAGAAAAAAAAACAGATTTTTACATGAGTAGAGTGTTGCGGGCCTAACGTTTTCCTATCCATCATAGCTTTATCTAGTGTGAAAAAATGTCCATTTTGCCTACTAGAAAAACAAAAATGTATAACACAATACTGCTGTAAAACAATGACAGGGCATTTTTAGGCCGGTAGGTCCAAACTGACAGAACTAGCACTGGATTGCAACTTAGCATCATAGCCTTATGGGGCATCAGGGTTGAGGGTGGGCGTTGATGGAGCTCCCCTAAAGCTACTGACGCACATCACACTCATTTGGCAGCCATCCCTCTGTCCATGGGCTTGCATATTCCGGCTGTCAAGGCCATGTGTTAGCTTTCCTACGATCCTCTGCCAGGCGTCTCCCAATGCCCCTCTACAGCAACACTGCGGGTGCTCTGACTGTAGCAGGTTTCTGCTAATGAAGTCAAATTAATTTAATCGAGGCCCCATCTAACCTATCTGTGCTGCCAGCAGGGAGGTGGGGTTAATGCCAGTCTGCTGCTGATTTCGCTCCAGAACAACCCTGTCAGAACTCATAAGAGTTAGCGCTCGCTGCTAAGTGCACTAAAACGCACACACTATCTAGCATATGAAAGTAAATTACGCAAATGAAGTTGCAGTGTGTTCAGGCTCCTTTTTGAAATATAACAAAGGCACAGTGAGACACAGGCTGCCTTAAGTTATAAAACAGCCCAGACTATAACCAAGCCATTAAAAGCTGCTAAAAAAGGAAAATCTGGCAAACGAGCACTAGTGACTACCATCGTTAGGACTTGCTTCCCTTCAACCCCCTGTGCCTCAAAAGCCTATAAAGTTTTATGTGGGCCTCATTGATACAATAATTATTTTTTTCCTGTAATCTTTCATGGCCCGCACCCTTTTCCCCTCAGTGGAATGGATCAAAGCGGCCTCTATTATTTTCATGAGGGACTCAATCGCTGTATCCAAACTATAATTGAAAGCAGTCGGGCTTGTGTGTTTTGGTCGTCATCTCCGAACACTTGCTCTCTAGAGTGTTCCCCCTTTCTGCATACATCATCAACATACCTGCAGTTCAATACAAACTAGCATATTCTGGGTTTTGAAATTTCATACTTTAGGGAGTTTGGCACATAGAAATCTTATTTAGATTGGAATTACAGTACCGGTCAAAAGTTTGGTAACTTTACTATTTTTTATATTTTTGAAATAATTATTTTATGCTCATCAAACCTGCATATTTATTTGATAAAAAATACAGTTTTTTTTTTTTTTTTTTGTGAAATATTATTACAATTTAAAATAATGTTTTTCTTTTTTAATATACTTTAAAATATAATTTATTTCTGTGATGCAAAGCTGAATTTTCATCAGCCATTACTCCAGTCTTTAGTGTCACATGATCCTTCAGAAATATATAATATAATATAATATAATATAATATAATATAATACAATATAATACAATACAATACATTGGCCAAAGATTAACATACAAAAACATGTTTTGAGTTAAAATGAAAATCAGAGCGGACAAACAACCCCTGTGAAGACCACAAAGACAAATTTCAAAAACTACACAAGTTTCTATATAAAATTATTATATTATGCATAATATATAAAAAAAGTAGATAAATAATATTTAAATATGAATGTATTATTTAATATCCACATATAAATACATTTTTAACAAAATTCATCAGAGCATATAGGCACCCCTTGTGAAGACTACAAAGATACATTTCACAAACTGCACAGGGTTCTACATTCAATTGAAATATGTACGAAAGTCTTTGATTCTGTCCATAGAAAGTCTCATCTCTCATGGGGTGCATCACAATCAATGAAATGGGCTAATAGTCGCAGCGAGCCCTTCTACGAGTTGCCTCTGATTGTCTGTGTCATTTCTTGGAAGAAAAGTGAAACCTCAGCTCATGTAAAACTTCCCCAGACAAGCCCTGGCTGGGACAAATCTTGGTTTTCAAGCTCCAGTTGGAAACACAAAGCACTGGCAACAAGCTGCGAGTAGTTAACGTCCGCCAATGTTTATTGAATAAGAGGCACTTAAGCATCATGTTTATGTAAGATCAGAAATACTCCAGTCTGACACATGTGCACACACACATATGCACCAAATGTTTTCTCAGCAGACAACATCTGCATCCAATATGGACTCAATTTAAGTTTTATTACTGATGTGGAAAAATGTTTATAGCGCTTGGCTTGTTATTCACACACTGTTCCTAGCAAAAGCACTGGGTAGATTGCCATGACAATCCACCTTTAAAAAGCAAACATTAAAATGCTCAGATTGCGGGAAACACCTGACTTTGATCCACAGTTTATCAAGTATCAACCAAGTATCACAGAAAACATTGCACTAGCACTGCTTACAATATTCTGCCTGATGTTACATTTTGCTTAATTTGGTTGTTCTGAAATTGGCGAGCAAATTGCAGTTTACTTGGAAGTTTGGTCTAGAAGGTTTCAGAAGAATTGAATCAAACTGGGTTCGGAACAAGAAATTGAAACGTGTGCGAATACACCCTAAACACAATAATAAGCAGACTGTCCGTAATTTCCGCTAACTAATTCTCTTTTCAGACAATACCTTGAGCAACTGTTCCAGTCCAACAATAATTCACAGCGTGATTAAGTTTGGCCTCACTCAACTTCTCCCCGATGCCAGAATAAACAGACAATATAATAAGCACTATTTCACAAGTGTACGTCAAAGTGAATGTGTCCTTGCCAGCCATCTATGATGTGTATTTGTGGAGACATCATTTCAGCGATGATGCTTTAATGAGGTTGGCGTCAAGCCCTACAGGACATATTACTCTTTCATAGTCAAGTCAAAAACATGAAAATTCTGTAATTACTCACTCACCTTCATGCTGTTCCAAACCCGTAAGCTGCTACATTTTCCGTGGAACACACAAGGAGAAATCTGAAGAACGTTTATCCAGCTCTTTTTCAAACAATTCATATAGTGACCACAGCTGTCAAACTCCAAAAAGGACAAAAACCACTGTAAAGAAACCACAGAAGTTGGCCATATGGCCCATGCATTATTTATTTTATTAAGTCATCTTAATTCATACAATACCAGTATGTGTGGAACAGACCAAAGGCCCACTTCAGCTCTCAAATCTCATTCTCCGATATTTAAACTGGTGCACTGATCATCATTTACAACAGCAATAAAAAAACAATTATGTATGGCATCAATGACGTCTAACCTATTGCAACGCATCTAAATAATGTTTTGATTGTACATGAACAAGATTTGTGAGTTTATGAATAGAAATTTAAATTGCAGCTTGTTCATGAATAGCTATCGTATGGCTAGTAATATGGTGCACTTGCCTTATGGTCAAATCTTATGATATCTATAAGACGTTATAAGAAGGTGCTCAACAGCCAGTGAACAGGGCTCGTTTTCATGGTATGGAAAAGAGCAGTATGAATGTGCTGTAAAACATCTCCATTTGTATTCTAGGGAAGGATGAAAGAGTTTGAAACAACATGAATGTGAATGACAGTAATTTGCTTTTTTGGGTGAACTGCTTCTCTATAAGCCTTAAATGTTCTCATTTGCATGTCAAAGTAAATTCAATGCATGCACTTTTTCTTAAAAAAATATATATAAAAAAAATGCCATAAAAGTCCCATAGTCACCATCCATTCAAATAGAAACACAAGACCAACAAGAAACATTCAAATTACATTTAGGGCCAGATCTCTTCTTCCATTCTCGAGCTGCATATAAGTAGCACCGCAAAATAGCGAGGGAAACATGGACCAGATGTAAGTCCCGACATTCAAAGAAAACATTTTATTTCAAATTGAAGAAAAGAACATTGGAAACAGTCATAATATAAATAAATTCAAAAGAAAACCTCATCCAGAGGTAACGTTATGATGCCATTAAGAGACAGAAAGAGAAATAAAGAAAGAAAAAACATACACACACACACACACAGAGAGAGAGAGAGAGAGAGAGAGAGAGAGAGAGAGAGAGAGAGAGAGAGAGAGAGAGAGAGAGAGAGAGAGAGAGAGAGAGAGAGAGAGAGAGAGAGAGAGAGAGAGAGAGAGAGAGAGAGAGAGAGAGAGAAAATTGTAGGCAAGTGAGGGAAACCAATGAGCTGAAGAAAGCTAGAGAAGATAGAGAATGAAAGTCATGCTGGACAGAAGAAAAATGGCATCTCCATATTAAAGTGTGTGTCGAATGTGTCAGTTATAATTTCACGCCGCCCGCGGGGAAGAGAATTAAACCCGTCTGTGCCAGTGTGATCTCATTCACCCTTCGTTCCGACTGCATGCTGAATCCCAGGCTGATGGCGGAATATAGCAGGCAAATTGGTTTTAAATGAAAGCTAGCGTCCTAACCGGCGTTCGGCCTCCCTCTCCTCAGCCCTTCCCCAGGTGCACTTAATCTAATTTCATTAAAGAGATGAGGAGCGATGATTGCTTGTGTCGAAACATTAAGCCGCTCCATCTTCACCTCCATAAAAAAACTATTAGAGGCCTGTCAGCAAGCCTGTGGGTGGCCTGTTTATGACTGAATATGAGAAAAGGAGGATGATAGGAGAGATAGAAAAGACAGCTGAGAAGGGTCTAGGGGTAGAGGGTGCATTACAGATCATTAGTTCCTTCAGATCATCCAAACGATGCGGAGAGGAGCAAAGGAGGAAAACACCACTAAAAAGGGGCAGGGAAATCATTTGTCAGGGAGAAAGACTGTAGAGAGACAGGCAGAGGTGCAGATATACAGTACAGGAGGTACCGTATATATGTGATATGTGTGCAGACTAGTCTGAAAGTGTGTGTGACGTATATGGACGAATATCATGAAAACATGTCTGGGTCACATTGTTTCCTAAAAAATGTGATCCATTTTGCATGAAGAAATGAAGCCTTTTTAGGACCAATCAAGTTTTTGCAATGTGATAATATGTTAATTAAGCATATATTTTTTGACAAATTCTAATCACTATACATTAATTCTGTACTTTTTTTAAATTAACTGATTACATATATTTATACCATGGTCTGGGTGAATACTCGATTCTGATTGGCTGCAGGGTGTCCATTAAAAAGTTATAATGTACACCTAGGAAAGGCGTCCCGTCAATTTGCCTGATGACAGTTCTAAATGATTGCGCCGTCTCAAACTCACTGATCAACTGCTGCGGTCGGGTCGCTGTGGCCACGTTGCTTGGCAACGCCTGTATACGGGAGATATTAAATAGTGCGCTCGACTTAATAAATAAAAACCCTCACGATTTTTACTCTAAAACACATTAAAGTATTATTAATTGATTAAATATTTCTTTCTTTCGTAAGTGACCATGGTACAGAATAAGCGGGTTAATGCCCTACGAGGTGTCCATTGTCAGGTATTAATGGACTTCGGCGGAGGTTCACGCCTCGTCGTCGTCCATTAAAACCTGATAATGGACACCTCGTCGGGCATTAACCCTTACTTAATTATGTATTTAAATCAGCATAAAAGCACAACAACAAATACTACCATGATTGAACAATACTTTTTAAATTAACTGATTTTTTTGTTTGTTGCAATACTAAATTAAAAACTAGTTTATTTGTCATACAAATGTCAATAATAATAATAATAATAAACCTTATGCAATATTATCAATGGTCCTACAAATAGGCTTCAGATTTTAGGCTTCAGAATGTTATCACATGCAAGAAGGAATACAAAAGTACCTTAAAATAACACTACAGTATAAAATTACAATATTTTGACTGCTTTTTACTCAACACGCTCAAATTTAGCATGCTAACATACATAATAACTCACACATTAGCAATAAGCAAGCTGATGTACATGATACAACTTAACTTAATCTAGTCCTTCCATTACATGGGTAACCATGAGAAATCATGAGATAAATCAGCTTGATGTACTACAAAAACACGCTAGCATTCAGATCTCAAAAGAATGCTAGCATGGCCATTCCATGCAAGACTGTGTAGGTAAAGGAGTTAATAAAAACGGGTGGGTTTTAAACAGCAGTGGCCCATCAAATTGGAGCCAACACAAAGATAAAAGCCAAGCGTGTGGCGCTAATGCTTCCAGTGTCACACTGAACAACATGATATTTGACAGGACAAATAGCTTGAATTGAGAGATGGAGAAGGTTAGGGTGTCAATAAAGACAGCAATGCTCGTCAGCCGTAAAGCCCTTCAGTTAAAGGAGAAAAATGTCTGTGTTTACCTGAAGTGGCTGAAATGGCTGGGTGTGTTATGTGACATGCTGTCAACACTGATGTAACGGACAAAGATACAAGAGGAATGAAATAACAGAAATCTCTTTAAGCTGCCCAACACAACAGACAGTTTTCAGTGTTCACTTGTCAGTTGAGATAGAATCGCACCTGACAGCTCTGTTCCTGATTCATGCAACTGTGGAAATCTGTGACAATGCAGCTACTGGACTGAATGGATTGTGTTTTGGTTCCATTGCCAAATTCACATCCGCATATGCCTTTCATACTTTTTTCTAACTGCAGAACTAAACTATATTTTAATGATTGATTTGATCCGTAAGCATTTGAACCATAACCAATGCAACATTTAACACAACTAGGGTTGGGAAAAGAAAATCGATTGCAATTCTGGTATCGGATGCTTGTTATAAAGTTTTAATTCTGATTCCACTTATCGATTCCTGTGAGTGCATTTTAATGTGATTTTAAACCATTTAAAAGCGAGAAGACACGAAAGATAACTCAATTTCTGTGCTGGGACATTCAGAGAGTGCGCACAAAAAGCTGCCTCTCATATCAAATGCTGAATTAAGTTCTCTTTGGTGTCTTCTTGCGCTTGAACGGACAAATACACACACCTGTAAACACAGTCGGTTATGTCCACCTGTGTTGAAAATCAAGCTTTTAAATGTTTATATGTCTATGTGCTGTTTTTAATAGGCTTTAAGACAAACCATGTGCAAATTCACAAGCCAACACCATTGCTGAGTATTTTCTCCTTGGGCCTTCTTTTGTAACATTATAAATGTCTTTAGGGTCATTTTTGATCAGTTTGAGGCCCTGATCCTTGCTGAATAAAAGTATTAATAATAATAAAATAAAATAAACATTCTACCAAAAAACCCCAACTTGGTCATAAATAGCAGTATCCTAACAAAATATTGTGAGCAATGAATCAAACGAATCCAATCCAAACCAATTAGTTAGAATCAACTTCCCACTTTGCCACATTCCTGACAATCAATCTGACTCTTGTAATATAAAATAAGACATTTAATGAGTAAAATTCAAAGGACCTGACTTGATTTTACATATATGGAAGTAACTGGCCCGTGAAAAGTGGACATTAAAAACAACTATTAGAGCAAGTATCCAATAGTCCACAGCCTCAATGCCATCAGTGGGAAAGTAATCTTGTAAAAAGAACAATGATTACAAATGACAAATACCTTCTTTGGAATAACATGCACAGATAAGACTCACAATAAGAAACATGCATTAGGCAATTATGCAAATGCTGACTTTAAGATACTACAGTATAAGACTTAACATACCAATATAAGCTAGAAATCTGCTAAAAAAAACAATGAGAAATACTGTGGCACGAAAATGAATCCAGATAATGAGTTGAATCACATCAGATGGGTTCTTTATCAAAATCCAATTTTTCTTTACAGAAACCTTTAAAAGCAATCATTTTCTTTAGAAACAAACACAAAAACAGCTGTCAGCCATTTCAGAACAGGAAAAGATTGTACAAAACAGGCAGAACAAAGACCATACAATACTGTATATGGATACAAATACAAAATGTATCAACTATCTTCAGCTAGTTCCAAAACTTTTGGCCACAACTGTTCATATAATTTCAGGGATGGATCTCGCCCTCGGGTGGTATCATCTGTATGCTGTTTTCTTTGAACAAGTCGTGATGTCTGTTAATAAGTGGACTCGATCTATGAATCAATTTATTCAAATAAACCCAACTGATCACGCCCCTCCAGCGCACCTGCAGGCTGCTTTATACTGTAGTAATGTGTAAAAATGCCATGATGTTCTTCCTGCAACTGTTCAAAGAAGCTATTGTTCAAGAGAAGACACCTGTTACTATTGAACAGGAGGGAAAGATTCATGCTTTAGAATAGATTTTAATGTATATAATTACAAATAACAGTGTTTAATCTTTTTTTATTCAAAGCAATTATGAAAGACTGATTTTTGAAGAGGTAAATATGATCTTGCTTCTGCTCATAGTTTAAGACGGATAAGCGCATAGAAAAACATCTATGAGTTATTCAACAGCGCACCTGGACACAAACACCATGACAACCAACCTAGAACTATTATCTCTAGCACAAGCTCTCAGAAAAAAAGGACAAGAAATCTACCTAATGAATTCTTTCTAAGAGACACAAACTCTTTCTGACTCTGAATGCTGCAATTGCTTCCACGTGTTCTTCTCACTGATGTAAGAAAAGTCTGCTTCTGCATTTAGCATGGACAGAATTACCCTCCATGTGCTGCAATCTTTATTTATTCATTTTTAACATGGCAAAATAAACTAAAAACTGAAATCAGTAACAGAGCAGGTACAAAAAACAACTTGGAAATTAGTTTACATACAGTACAGCAGCCATTACATACTACACACTTTGTGTGTGTGTGTGTGTGTGTGTGTGTGTGTGTGTGTGTGTCCTGAAACCCTAAACCCTATGGCAATACCATAAATCTTTGACCTTGTGGGGAAATTTTTTCATCCCTATGAACAAAACAGCTTATAAATCACACTAAATTAAGTTATGAAAATATATACACATTACAGATAAAATACTTAAATAGTATTGGATTAGCATTTCCATTACCAAAAAAAAAAATGATATTACCATAGTGGCATGCCTGAAAAGCCATAGGATTATTATTGATTTGGAAAATAAACTTTTAACTTGAAGGGGTCATATGATGATTTTTAATGTTTTCCCTTTCCTTTAGTGTCAATGAATCTGTGCATGTTTATGATTTGCAAAGTTGCAAAACTCAGTTTCCCACAAAGCGATTTATTCGATCTAACAGAGAACACTAATCCAGACCTGCCTAAAACATCACGATCGATGTCCAGATATTACTTCTTCAAAATTAGACGTTAAGATTTATTTATAAAGCTGCTCCCGAGCAGTAAAACCCTAAAGCGGTTAGAGAGGACAGCTTCCTGAACCCGAGAGAGTACAACGCCAGTTATGTACAGAGACTACACTTACACTGTAAAACAGTGTTTCTGCTCAAGTCGTCGTCCCTTATGACACTTTGCTGAATCAAGTGTTTTGAAGGAGGCGTGGCTTTGGAGACGCACTGAAGGGAGGACGGGATCTAATGCTTTCAAAGCTAACTTGCTATTGCTAGCCTCTCCGAAAGTGCCCACCCTACCTTTAATAGTGTAAAATAAGGCACGTTATTATTAAAACTGCAGAAAAAAAAAAGTTGATCCCAATAGGCCATCAACACAGAATTATTCAAATAAAAACTTACACTTTACGTCTTAAACTTGGCTCTGACTACATGCCACAAACTCTCGATTTTCACTCCTTCTTTGCCCTAGATCTGTTACGATCAGTTCACATGCATAGAAGCACATAAACAAACACATACATAACTGCATGGAGGACTTTGAGGAACATGGGCTGGTAGAGAGGCCCACAGAGAAACAAAGAAAGTAAAGGGCCCCAAAATTAGTGTGGAATACCCCATTTCTCTTCTCTCTGAAGCCTACTAGAGTTAAAAGAATAGCAGGCTCTAAAAGTCCCTCTCTTCATAGTGTCAAATCCAAAGAGGTTTTCTCTTACCATCTGCCTCAATGAGGAGAGAGATAAAAGCCTATTGACTAGCGTGAGCTGCGGTTAATGCAAATTGCTGCTTGCTATCAATGTATTATTTATAGAGCACGCCGGAGACGTTTTCCACTGAACTGGGAGCTTGGCTTACAGGAGATTAGTTATGCTATCACATTCATTTAGCAGGGAGTAATTGCTTAACTGCAGGGGAATTAACACGTGTTACACTTCCACTGGAGCTACATGCTGTTTATATGGGTGACAGACATATTAGGGTTATCAATATTAAAAGATAAACAAGCGCTAAAGGTGCTGGGAAAAACATTCCACCAGAAAAAGATCTGACAATCTACAAACCGCTAACCAAATCTCAACAGCATTCGTGACCAGAGCGCATTTGAATAACAAATTAGACATAATGGTATAATCTGACAAGTATCTATCCATCACTATATGTCTGTAGCTGTTGTTTATTTTGGAAAAAAATATGCAAATATAACACCTTTTGAGGAGCTTGTGGAAAGCTCCGATGAAAACTACTGTCATTTAATGTCCGCTGACACCATCACAAAATCACATTATAAACCAGAGATACAATTTTACTCTCTTACATCAAAACTACTGTCCAGCAAATTATGTATATTGTTACACAGAAACATGTACTATCAAGGTTGTGGTCAATGTATTAGTGATGGAAAGTCTGATTATTTTCCGTGAACTGGTTCTTTCGGAGAGTTCATTTCAATGAACTGGTAAAAAAAAACATTCACCAGTTCGTTTTTATAATCACTCTATGTCACATATATGCAATTCTAATATTAAAGGCACCAATAATGAAATGTGAAAGTTTTAGATGTCTAAAGCATATAGTGAATAAACTAGTCTTAATCAACTTTTTACATAAACCCTTTCATTTCACCCCTCATTCAAATCAACTGCCCAGAACTGTTGTAACCATTAACAGGCTCTTGACTCGAGAGAGAACTGCAATGTATTGCTTTTGACTCGAGAACTACTGCCATCGGATCACTGTTATATTTCCAGTACCTTTTATTTGCTTTACTTTATGCTTTTTAGCAAAAGACATCAGAAACATTCATTTTGCCCCAATTATGAAACCCTGGGCTCACAGTTCTCAGTATGTCGGACTCAGACATGCCAGAAAGACTGTTCTCAGTTGTTGGACTAACTGGAGCACTGAATGAGTTGGTAAAAATCGGCATCATAGGATCTTATACTCTTGGATATTGGCTCATTTCGAGATGGAGTGACTGTCAGAGTGTCTGAAAGTGAGTTTGATTGAGTAACTTGTGCCATGAAGTATTTCAGACAGTTCAGTCCAATTTGGTGAACTGGTTCAGCCAGTTCACACAAAAAAAAAAGGGATCAAAAGAATGATTCTTTCACGAACTGGACATCACTACAATGTATGATAGCAATTTCACCCTTGTAGCTCTTTTCTAATTGGTTAAATCCATGGTTCTACAACGTCTGCCCTACAATAATTGTTAGAAAGTAAAAAATAAATAAAAAAGGCGTTTATACCATCAGAAACTTTCAGAAACAGGACAAGGAAACATAAAATAGTAAATATTATAAGAATTACAATTACTTTAGCTAACAAAGGATAGCTTTCCATTCATATTTAGAAGGTGCTCACCGCTTTTGGTGAAGTTCACAATAGTTCTTCCTGTCTATAATTAACTAGCACACACATAAAGACAGGTGACTACTTTTCTTTTCTAGTTCAAACAACTTCAAAGCAGTTGAATTGACACACCAAACACAATGACACCTCACAGAAAGCTTAAAACACTGCAATAAGTGCACTTGCTTTCTATCGCACTGCGTTTCCCTTTGTATTCCTGTAATATGCAAATAATCAACAATCACAAGACTGGCAGCCATTTTCTGTCATCTACACACATACACAAACACACACATGCAGAGAGACGACAGCCTTTCAAACTATAAACTCCAAAATCACTCTTACTCGCTGAACAGTGGGTTAGGTAAACAGACGCACACACACAAACACTCATGAAAAGAAGTCTTACCTTGTCATCGATGTCACTCTCGCTGTCACACTGTAAGGAGATAGTGAGAAGAAAAAGATATGAGAGAATTATTCAGCATTATCCGACCTCATTATCGGTTCAGGTATGATTTTTACGGCTTCTCTTTTTTTCGTTCTTTCAGTGACACCTTTCAACAAAAATGGAGGTGATGAAGGGCATAAAGTGATACATTTGAAAGAGGCTGCCATGGTTTTAAAGCGAGACACCATAAAATCGAACTTTTCCATGGGTTTTTCAGTTCAGTGAATGATAATGGATAGTAAGGTAAGGGGAAATTATTCGTATACGGACAAAACGCTTTCAAATTACTGGAAAAAGGATTGTGCAGCAGCCTGCCGGTGCTGAGACGAAAACGTAAAACTTTAAAAGTGAATTTCACATCTGAAATTGTCTCATACTTTAGCTCTATGGTGCGCTGACAGCATTTAGAGGAACATTTTTAGGAGTCAGTCCATTCAAAGTTTTTTATATACAAAGTTTCTACATACATACAAAAGAAAATTATTTCACTGTAAATTATTTCGCCTTGGCTCAGAGTTTGGCCTATGGTGCTTCCCGATCCCATTAACTTCTCTTTTTCATTGACATTTTCCACTTACTCTGTACTATATTTGTCAAATACAGAGGCAAAAACCCCAAAAAAGTGCATTTAAACTGTCTTGAAAGTTGAAACGAATAATATAACAATATATAAGTACAACAGATCCCACCAGCAACTCATTAGCATCTGTGTGTCACTTTAGCCAAGACATTTTCTTCTGAAGATAAATCATTGAATTACTCGATCCAGATCAAAGTAAATCTGTGGTACTACAAAGCTAGTTGAGAAAGGTGAAGGGTGTGCAGGGAAGAGGCTTTATAAAGGACTAAAACGAATTAACAAGGGACAGTGGAGCACAGAATATGGCCACCAGTACAAACTTTAAAACATCAACAAAAAAAATGTACACAAAAAATTCTCACATTAGGATACAAGGTCTCCCTCTCTCCATGTTACAAAATACCCTCTAAAACACTTAGCAGACGCTGGAGTGCCGTATTCCTCCATAAATTTTTCATGCCAGGCCATTATTGCACACTCTTGCGCTTCTAGCCTTTCATTTGAACGAGTGTTGGAGGACATTTCGGGTCTCGCGGCATAAATGGACTACAATTATGCATATGCAAATGAGCAATTACAAGCCATTTGCACTTAAAGGACTGATCTCAACCACTCACTTTTGTTTTCTTAATGAGGATTTGAAGTTTGCTTTTTTTCTCATCCTAAAATGAACATTTTCCATTCAATCTTCTTTATTCTCCATTTAGAATAAGATTGTTTGTTTAGATCTGTGTTTGCATGTATTCGTTAATGAGAGACATTCACGAGTGTAAAGTCTATAGGTAAACGCGACTCCAAGACTTCCCAACCAGCTGGCCAATTAACTGTTGCAAAGAAAATCAAAGTTGTGGGTGACGGAAGAGTGGTTTGTTCAATATGTTTTACTGTTGTGTAAGACAATTATACAATTGTACAAAAATACACATCTTCACAAATATCCAGTGAACAAAAATGATGTATGCTCAATACACACATACTTAATTATAACAAAAATTGAGAGCAAAAAGGTCTGTTATACTCATATCACTTCTATAAGAGCTGTTTTTAATGCCAAGTCTGTCTGACCGTTTCTCCTCCTAATCTCCTCCATAGCTTTAAAATATAGAATTATGTGTAGAATTCAAATTGGTCAGATACATTTTGTGGCTTGCACCGACTCGATCATATGATCTACTCTGTGCTATCATGTCTCTGGACCGGAGGAGACTGTGTGTACGCTCTGCGGTTCGTGTGACACTAATGGAAAACCAGACTTCATTTGCCCCGATGGAAAGCATTATTACACTGTCTGAATCATTCCGTATCCCTTATATTCACCGTATAGAAAGTAGTAATTGTGTGAACAAGTGATAGATTTTAGCTGCAGCTTCAGCATCTATTTGGGGGCGGGACGCTTTAGATTCCTGAGCATGTGATTAGACAGAAAATCTGATGAGAAGCTGGAGAGCAGAATGATATCATCAAAATCGTTGATCCATATTGGCCTATCAACTGTTTGGTTACCAACATTCTTAAAAAAATCTTCTTTTGTTTTCAACAGAAGAAAGAAATTCATACAGGCTTGGAAAATCTTGAAGGTGAGTAAATGATGCCAGAATTTTCATTTTTGGGTGAACTATCCCTTTAAAGGGCCTATATGCGTTTTTCTGAAATTTAAACTCGCGACTGACACCTGTGGCCAAAAAACGGAACTGCTCTTCCTTTCTGCTCGCTCTCGTACGTGCACACTTCACAAGTCATCCGCTGCAAAGAAGTCAACATTATGTTTACAGAGGTAAGAACAGTCAAATACATATATTGTTTGAGAAACTAAGGCTAATTGCTGACTAGCGGTGGTGGCAGAGTGATCTGAAACGTTTAACATGAACGCGCTTGACGTCACATCCGCAGACAGCGCGCGAAAAATCCGACCCGACAGAAAATAGGAAAAATAGGATACAGGCTTATAGGTGCACCCACTGTGAGCTGACAAGGTGTCAGTATGCTCATCAGGAGATGTTTGAGTCATAAATGGTCAAATAAAAAGGCTATTGTTACGTTTATTTTGGGGAAAAAGTTGCATATAGCCCCTTTAAGGCAAACATTTTGATTTCATGGGGACTTTAAACTAATGTGAACGAACAATGGCAAGTTGTATTTTAGTATTGCTAACGTTTACAAAGACTAATACTGTAACAAATGTATTGTTCATTGTTAGTTAATGTTAGTGAGTGAATCTGGTTAAGTCTCCAATCTGGCAAACATCTGGTCATCTTTACATTCAAATCTACTGTATATCAGGAAACAAAGAAATGACTGGGGAGAAAGAGACGAGGAAAAGCACATCTCTGTCTTTGGCTGTTGATGCCCATTATCACCCTTTGAATAGGTTTGAACCAATGACGACAGGTCCAGCTCAAACCAGCAGACTTCATAAGCAGATTTCTCGTGGTTTAATTTGTTTGTGCGTGTGTAGAGTCTTTGTATGCAGAGGCTACGCTCAACGCTCATCCTCCCACACAGGGTTTTGCCGCACTCTTTCCTATAGCTAGCATGAAAATAAAGATTAGACAAAACCTGCAACCAGGGACAGGAAAACTCTCAGAGCGGTCTTAAATTCAAAAGCCTGCATTCGCTCTATGGAAATTCAGCACAGTTCAGCAGCAGTGCGCTTTTGTGGGTATAGATGTTTCAAGTACATTTGTGTGAGTCTGTGCTGTGGATTAGAGGCACACATTCATTGACTCTGTCCTTGCAACACTGGCTAAACAAATCCTAATTGCTCAGCTCTACTTGTCACAAGTCATCCACTGTAGGTCCAAGGCATTAGCACAAACAATGTGGCACAGCCGATTGTCAATCATGTTCTTATTCAGGTGGGATTTTCTGGTTAGGCGATGTGGATGTTAAACAGTTCAAAGCAAACAGCTCTGTCAGTGATTCAAACACGTGGTTACATTTCTCTGCTCTAGTAAGTAAAGACAATAAAAGGCATGTTGTGTTTGACTGTATCCTGCATAAAGGCCATTGCGGCTAACATCCAACCCTGAATGTAATGTTTGCTAGCCTATAATACGATTGAACGCATTCGCGTGGGTGTGAATATGTGTGCACTTTGGGCACACCTACATCCTGTGCGGCAAAAAGAGGCCCAACTGAACCAAAAAGAATAGAAAAAGGTAGACCTGAGCAAAGAGCAAGAGGACACAAACAGGAAGACAAGGGGAAAGATCATTCAGATTAGACCGCACACATTTAAATTCCGAGAAACAAACATTTGGAGTGAGAAAGGCATACAATAGCAACCTTTCAAAAATTGTACCATGAAAAGACCATTAAAAATACACACAAAAAAAAAACATGGTAATACTACCATTTATACTGTAGATAATTATGGTAATCAAATCGTATCAAAGTTTCATGGAATTTTCACACGATTCCATATTTTTATATATATATATATATATATGTATGGAGTAATATTTTATTTTACACACATGCATTTTTTTGGTTTAAAATATAATATGTACAGGGGCTGTGGATATATAATGTACATATACATTAAAAATACCAAACAATATATATTTTTTAAAGTACCATTATACAATGATGAATCCCACGGTAGCCTACTAAATTACTACAATATTAAATCAGATTAAAAGTAGCATAGTGCCTGTTTTTTTTTTTTTTTTTTTGTTCTTTTTTAAGTACCTTATGTAAACGCCATACATGAATTTTAGCACCATGGTAAAAAATTATACAAAAAAGTGCACAAAACATAAATCTTTAAATATGACACACCTGTGGAAAGGTTGTGAAAGACAGTAAAGAAAGCCAAGACAGAAATCAAATACTGCTATAAACGCAGCAGACGCAGGCAGAGTAGAAAAACATATGAGAAGGACACTGAGCAATACAATTAAATGTCGTGTTATGTTTACTTTGGACATTACAGCTTCTCCTGTCATCTCCCGTGAAGATGGTTTTGACATTTAAACAGCTTTCTTCACATTTGCTGTGCGTGTTTTATTTACAGACTCCCTCATGAACACTGCGGCACGTCCGCGTGCGTGTGTGCGTCAGTGAGCGAGTGTGATTTATTCACAGCGAGTCTCACTCTGGACCCCGTGGCTTCAGTTTTGGCCTGCTGACGGGCTCATATATTTCAGCTGAAATGGGAATGGGAGGAGGGGTGGGGGAACTGTCTAATATTTCAGAACATTTTCCTGGCAGCATTTTAATAGACACGCACACCAAGGGGGGGGGAAGACAATAAGCGTTGCGCATCCCGGAGCACATTAAAACCGACTGCCCAAATCAATAACACAGTTGCACCTGTCACATGCTGAGGAGATTGGGAATGAATTGGCCTTGGAGGGGGAGTGAGAAACTAGCCTGACGACAGCCATGCTGGCTCAACATCAGCGTCTGCCTGGGGATGTCTGGATGAATACTGATTCCAGCAGTACAGGATGCCAGAAAGACCAAAAAATATGCAAAACCAGATCTCAGCACCTTCCGTGAATACATTTCGGTGTCAGCGCCATGGCAACAGAACAACAGTGACATCATCGGGGGCTGTCAGCACGTGCAATAATAATGAGGCCTGTCTGCTGCTAATCTGACACAACAATAACCATCTAGTGATCTGTATTACAGAGAAAAGAACACTGACAACAGTAAATGTAGACATTTGTCTTAAATATGTTTACTCAGGGAATATCCTCATCCAAAGTCTTTTTTATTATTTCGAATGACGATGTTTTAAAGGGTTTGTTTCCCCCAAAATGAAAAATCTGTTCTCATTTACTCACCCTCCTGCCATTCCAAACCCGTAAGACTTTCGTTCATCTTCAAAACACAAATGAAGATTTTTTTTTTCATGAAATCTGAGAGCTTTCCGTCCCTCCATTGACAGTCTAAGCAACTACCACTTTGACGCTTCAAAAAGTTCATAAAGAGATCGTAAAACTAGAGAGAGATCTCTTAGATTTAATTTAAAATATCTTCATTTGTATTTCAAAGATGAATGATAGTCTTATAGGTTTGGAATGGCTTGAGGGTGAGTAACTGATGACAACATTTTTTTTGGGTGAACTATCCCCTTAACACAGAGATAGAAAAATACCTCAAGATTATACTGATGTGCAATTAAGTGTTGTTTTTGTTGACTTAAACTCAATAATTGAAATACATCTGAAATGAAATACAAAATTAGATGAAAAATGTAGGCTTAAAAACGTGAACAAAACTTAGAAATGTTGCCGTGGAAACTAACTAAAATAAGTTAAAATAGAAGTTGAAGTGTTAAAATGACTAAAATCTGAAATAAAATAAAATTATTATAAAAAAAACCTAATAAAAAAGTCAAAAGACAAAAGACAACAAAATTATTTAAACCTAAATGAAAACTGAAATCAAAAATAAAAGCTAAATCAAAATATTAATAATTATGATATTAGTATATAAATAAAGTCTGTAAGGAGAACTTTTTGGAAACATACTTGAAATCGTATTTGAGCCATAAAAACATTAAATATTTTTTCTAAACTAATCAAAAAACTAAAACAATGCATATGAGCGATGACTAAACTGAGTCACTGAATCATTTTATTCTTCTTAGAGCGAACCAACTTGCTCAAGGTCAATCGAGCAGGATCAAGCTCGGCTGTTACCTCATAATATATAATCACAGAGGTTAAAGGATTAGTTCACTTTTAAACTAATTTTAACACTTTTAACGCGTTTGTGACGTCACATAATACGCAATTACGTTGAAAAGGTCACGCTTGAAAAATGTCTGTCCTGAAGAAAATTTTTCTTTTAGGCTTTTTAATATTAAAGCACCCAGGACACGCACACGAAATGGGCATTTTAAACGATAAACTGACACAAATACATTTGAATATGTGTATATGGTCCTCCTTCCGCACATTTGTAAACACGTCAAACGTGACCTTTTCAACGTAATTGCGTATTACGTGACGTCACGAGCGCGCATCACAGAACAGAGCAAGGCGAGCATTTGTGCTTATAAAACTTAAACTTTATTTATTTTTGAAATGACAGATCGTTTCGCTAGATAAGACCCTTATTCATCGTCTGGTATCGTTTAAAGCCCTTTGAAGCTGCACTGAAACTGTCATTTGGACCTTGAACCGTTTGGGTCCCATTGAAGTCCATTATATGGGGGAAAATCCTGGAATGTTTTCATCAAAAACCTTAATTTCTTTTCGACTGAAAAAAAAAGAAAGACATGGACATCTTGGATGACATGGGGGTGAGTAAATTATCAGCAAAAGTTTTTTTAAAAGTGAACTAATCCTTTAACTTCACCCTAGAAGGTCAAACTGAGGTGAAGGTGAAAAGTCAAAGATATAATCTAGGTTATCAAATGTACACTTTGCACGCACAATTGTAGCAGTGAGTGAGTCGGTGAATACAACACTACAGGCTTTAAATAATTCAACACAGGACTGTCTCTGTTAGTGTTCACTTCAGGCGACTCTCCCTCTCAGTGGCCCAGCGGGAACTTGAGTCACTTTAGACAGTCTCGGGGGACTGAGCGGACATCGTCGTAGTGTAACTCCAACTAGCATGACAAACAACAGAAGGTCAATGCTCATAGGCATCGGTTACATTACTTTCTGCCCAACCACTCTATTAAATAGTCTGCGACGAATACTTTACTACAGACTGGAATTAATTATCCCCCAGAAATATTTTGTAACACCTTAGTTAACATTGGTTAACATGAATTAACAATGAACAACACTTCTACAGCATTTATTTATCTTAGGTCTGGTTTCACAGACAGGGCTTAGATTAGGCCTTTTGTTCAATTTAAGGGTAGCTTTTATAAACTTGCCTAAGAAAAAAACATTACTGGTGTGAATCTTGAGACAAAACAATGACACTGACATAATTTAAGGTATGTCAGTGCAAGATGCTTTCAGTTAAAACAGCTCAAACATGCATTTTAGTCTGGGACTAGGCTTAAGCATTTTCTGTGAAATAGGGCATAAATGTCACTTTCTATATTTACTGTACTAATACAGTTCTGAACCAACAATAACAAGCAATGAATAATTATTTATACATTTTTAATTAGCATTTAGTTAATAAATTATGTAAAAAAATATAGCTCTTAGTTAGTTCATGTTAACTAATGCTAAAGAATGAGACCTTTCGTAAAGTGTTATCAAATATCTAATTGAGCGGTAGTCAAGTTCGGTCCTAAAGAGCCGCTGTCCTGCAGAGTTTAGCTCTAATCCTAATCAAACACACCTAAACAAGCTAATTAGTGGCTAAATTTGAAATCGCCCACTAAACCCTCATTCACTGTTCCCTACGTTAGTCCACTAATACTGTTCACTTGAAGGAGTGGGCAAATTTAGACAGCCGTTGAGCGTACCTCGGCTGTACACTTGTTAATGCGGTGCGTTGTGGGATTGAATAAGTGCACTCAATAACGTCCTCTGAATTAATTCATGAATTAATTAATGAGCTAAGCACTCACCATGCTGTGACATCATCAGCACATTCAAAACCGTCGCCCCCTTCAAAACATGTTTTGGCGCCACCACTTTTTAATACAAAGCCAGTGCTAAATATCTTACCCTAAGCAACGGAAGGGCCAACAATTCCTGGAGCCTCTCACACACAAAGGCACTCTAGAAACAAAAATGACTGCTTACAATGGCAAAGGAAAGAAAAATAATCAAAACATTTTTGTCTATAAATACATCAACATCCCGACTTGAGGTCAACAAAGAGCTTTCACAGAACTTTGCCAGCATAATATTTCAGTCATGTTGCTCAAGCGCCAACCCTTCAGAGATGAGAAGACACCAGCTTTCCTTGACCCCGGCATAAATGATGGATCAAAACCAGACGCCCACACTTTGATTTGATCAAGGCATCAAATTCATGCAGCAGTTTGACATGTGACTTTGCCTTTGGGCATTATGGGAAGTGACTGGAGCAATGAGATGGCTTAAGAACTATTGATCTGATCAGGGGTTGAAGGCAGAAACTGAGAGAGAAAGATAATGATGCATATAGGAAACGAAGAGTGTGAGTTGATGTGGGAGGGATGGAGAGAGAGAGAGGAAAGACGGAGAGAGGAGATAGAGGAAAGACTTCAGAATTAACAGTCTGTTAAAGGGTAATGGACAAAAGATAAAAAAAAAAAAAAAATCTAAATACAAACTTATAATATAAACTACCAGTCCAAAGCCGTTACTTTAGTTTTCGACACGATCCTTCAGAAATTCAGTATGCTGATTTGGTGCTCAATTATTAATAATTGTTATTATTATCATTATTATTATTATTAATTTTGGCTTTTTGCTACTTAAAAAAAATTGTGAAAACCATGATACATTGTTTTTGTCAGGATTCTTTGAGTTCAAAGGAACAACATTTATTTGTAACATTACAAATGCCTTTACTGTCACATTTGATAAATTTAATGCATCATTGCTGAATAAAAGTATTAATTTATTCTTTTTCTTTAACTGGTAGTTATGGCTTTTTCAACATTGATAATGATAATAAATGTTTGAGCACCTAATCAGCATAATAAATAATTTCTGAACGATCATGGGACACTGAAGACTGGATGAATGCCTGTTAAAATTATAATATAATATAATATAATATAATATAATATAATATAATATAATATAATATAATATAATATAATATAATATAATATAATATAATATAATATAATATAATATAATATAATATAATATAAACAATGCTTAATTAAATTTTTTGAATGTCATCAACAGACAGCACAGCTTTTCTTGTTGGTAAATTGATAAAAATAATATTTTATAACCTTTGAGGGTCCTGTGGGAATCACAGATGTGTGTTTGAGCTGCCCAAGTCATGAGATAATTTACAAAGACATTACATGTGATGTCATACTAAAATGTGTCAATAGACATTCGCTATAGACCTTATGCACCAGAGAAACAAGCATGCAGCCATCTTTAGAATTTTGTGTTTGAACTTCCATTTTTGTGGTGGCTCTGTATATTCTATGGCATCGCTGTCTAAGAATAATTAGCTGGTGAAATGGATTTATTGTAGAGTTAACAAAAGTCATCATGTGCATTGTAAGGTTTAAAGTGGATGTCATAAATGTCTGTAGACAGGTAAGACTAAAACAAGCGGTTCATTCATAAATCCGTAAGATCTATGGTAATACAGATCTTTGGGAAAGGGGCGGAGCTAAAGAAGGTATGGGATTATTCAATGAGACTGTGAGAATAACATTTTAAAAGCTACAATTGGAGGCAGCAGTATGCAGAAACACTCTTTGGTACTAAATTGTTATCTTAGCAAATACCCAAAGCTTTCAAAATTAACAATTACTGTATGAATAAGTGCAAAAACTATTTTGTATAAGAACAAAATGTAAATTATTGACAAAAAAAAATAAAATAAATAAACTTGTGTAATAGTATTAATACTATGTGATATTGAGAAATAAATAACTACAGATCATAAATAAATGCCAAAAAGCAAAGGTCAATGGCATCATTAACAACACTGACTCTATTTGTGTTCTTAATAAATGTTCCTGTTCTTGTTCAATCAAGTCTGGATGGACATTACTTCACACAGAAATACATCACATTATAGAAGTTAAATGTATTTTGAATGCCATTTCATGCTGTTTTGAAGCTCTCTTGCTAAACACTGGATTCATTTGGTCGTAATCACTGACTAACGTCTGCAACCGAGCCAAAACAGTGCCGCTGTGGTTCTCAGCTGCCGGCCCATGAGAACATTCTGGAGAGAGACGTCTAACAGCATTTGGCTATGTGTGATGTGACAGGGAATCTCAAAGGAGCGTTAGGGAGTTTTTACAGCACTTAGGGCCTATTTACACTTAGTCACTTCATGAGTCTTTATCGATCGGACTGCTATCCATTTGGGTCCACACTTGGCCACATGAATGTGTGTCTGCAAAAACAATCTACTATTCCTACCAAATACATTGTAAAAAATTAAAGTGGCTGCCTTACATTTTTAAGTACAATCAACTTAGATGTTGAAGTCATTTAAACTTAAATTACATTAAACTGACTTAAAAATTGTTGAATCTTGTATAACATAAAAAAGTCGAAAATTGCTTAACTTATTTTGATGAGTTAAAGCAAAAAAAAAAAACAAATGTTCACATAACTTTCTGATCTTTTACAGTGTACGATATCCTATTTTATATGCTATTCCCCAACTTAAGCCTAGTCCCAGATTAAGTTCGAACTGTTTTAACTGAAAGTAACTTACACTGGCATATATTAAAACATTGTTTTGTCTCAATTCATACCATAATGTTTTTTTTTTTCTTTCTAAGGCACATTTATAAAAGCCCCTCAATGAACTAAGGTTTATTCCTGGCTTAATCTAAGACCTATCTGTGAAACCAGGCCTATATGTAGTAAAAAGGCTATTCCCAGAATTATTTTATATAAATAATTTTGTTTCTTCTAATTTTTGTTATCAGTAATAAGGGTTTATAGTTCACTCAATTTGATAATGAGACCAAATTAAACCTAAATAAAATCAAATATAAAAATTAGATAGTTTCCAAAGCAACATTTAACATATTGATATGAATTAAAAACATATAGACACATTTATTAAAAACAAAATGACTTAAACTTAAACTAAAATGAAAACAGAACAGGCCTATAAAAATAAAAACATACAAAACTACAACAGTATCTCAAAGATATTAAAATAACACAGTCAGTATTAAACATGAGGGTGTTTTGTGTTATATTTTCTTTTATTAAGTAAATGTTATTGTGTTACTTTAGTGTCATGCGAGTTGCCCTGGTGGTGTTTTGTCTTTGTGTGTATGCAAATACTGGCCATTTATGAACTCTGATTCATCATAAGACTTTCTATTAAACCACTAATGGTTGTTATCAGTACATTTTAAAGTAAAAAGCCAAAGTAGATTGGTATATTAGCACTAAATCACTTGATATATGCATGTGATTCTAAAATATACAGACACCAATATGCTATCCCATAATACCTGACTATAGTAAATTTAATTTTTTTTTTTTTACAGCAAGTCTTATCCAACTGTCTTGGATGTTCACACACACACACACACACACACACACACACACACACACACACATTTATGAATGGATTGCTTTCTAATCAGTATAAAAACCCAAGTGTACTGCATGTAGCCCATTACATCAGGCACATAAAACAGCAGCAAAACAGAAGCATGCAGCACACACACTCACACACAAACACAGAGCACTAGGCCGTAGGAATTTAAGTGAGGGTGCTGAAGAAATTAGGCAGGGAAGGAAGGAAATGGGATGTTGACTTGAACTGGCCTCCAGGGCAGCAAAGAGCCTGAATGTGTGCGTCTGACAGTTTGATCGAGTGAGTGGAGGTCTCCCCATGGCCTGCGTGTAGCGCACCACAGAACAGATTGAGCCTACGGGCATTTCTCTCGTCTTCAATCTCTCTCTCTCTCTCTTCTGTGTCCTCGTGTGGGCTGCAAAACACTGAGAATAAAGCGAGGATGGATGGATCAGAGACTAGACAGAGCGGGAGAGAACGAGAGAGAAAGAAGACTCAGCAGTCGAGTCATTGGTCCTCTCTGTTCAGTCTCTGTGGTGTGTGTATGCATGTATCAGTTGGTAGGAGGCTCGAGCTCTGATTTCTGGGGGCAGTCAGCCGTTTCACGCTTGACTTGTCATTCAACCACAGGGCTCCTCACAATGGATGGGTGACAGAGATTGAAGGAGGACGGCTTTCTTTTCTCTTTCTCTCTCATTTAATTTAAATTGTTCAATTTTGTGTGCATCATAGGCACGGCAAAAACACATTCAAATACATTTATATGGCCAAAGAATAATGTAATAATTATATAAAAAAAAAAATAAAAAAAAATAATAATAATAATAATAATTATATATATATATATATATATATACCTAGTGACAAATACAATCAAGCAAAGTTGTGAAATAAAAATGAAAACTCAAAATAAAACAAAACAAAAAATGTTTCATAAAAATAAATAAAAATCACATTAACAATAACAAGTCAAAATGGAGTAACCCAGTGACAAATAAAATAAAACAAAGTTGTGAAATAAAATAAAAACAATAAAGTAAGCTAAATTAAATAAGTCCAAGTGGAGTAAACTAGTGACAAACAAAATAAAACCTAAAACGAATAAAAAGTTGTGAAATAAATAAAAATGCAGAATGAAATTAAATAAACTAATAAAACAAAAAAAAATTTGTAGTGTAAGATCAATGAAAGAGCCCTCAGGGTTAGTGTAGGGCTAGAGGTTTTGTCTTTCCTCGGATGAACAGTGACAGACTGGTGAAAGCAGCTCATGATTCAGCTTTAGTCTTAAAGATTTACCAAGACATTTTGTTTTTGTATGTTAAATATTTGGCTCTTGCATTTTTAGTAAGATGATCAGTCTCTATATCTTGTCTGAGCAGATGTTCTTGTGCTCTTCCAAATGTTTGGCTATAATAAATCAGTCAATGGTGAGGGCACACACTCACACAAGTACAGTCAGTGCTGAGAGAGTAAATAGGCAGTGACCCAATCTGCTGACTTTTTTAGGCTGATTAAACTGTTGGGCTTTATTCCAAACCCTAACTGTATCCCATCCATCCCCTCCATCCCTCCATCCAACCATCCACAGTGTATGCACACATCCAGTAAGTTGTCTGAAGTGGAATATGCCACAAAACAGTGACTCTAGTGCTCACTTTATTCCAATACAGTCTTACACTATCGTTCAAAACTGTGGGGTCAGTATGTTTTTATAAGACATGAAGAATATATAAGATAGAAGAATTTGTATTGATTAGAGAAGTGACAGTAAGAATTGATTAGTAGTGACAGTAAAGACATTTATAATGTTAAAAAAGTACTGTAAAAGTACTATAAGTACTGTTCTTTTGAAATTTCTATTCCTTAAAGATAAAGAGAATCCTGAGAAATATCAAGCAGCACAACTGTGATAATAATAAGAAATGTTTCTTAAGCACCAAATCAGCATATTAGAATGATTTCTGAAGGATCATGTGACACTGAAGAATGGATTAATGATACTGAAAATTCACCTTTTCCATCACAAGGATAAATTACATTATAAAATATATTAAAATAGAAATCACTTTTTACAATATTACCGTTTTCTCTTAAACTGCTGTCTAAGAAGGCAGATTTAGAAACGGAGTTGTTGTGTTTCTATCAGAGTGGATCTGGATGTTGGGGTATAAGGAAAGATCTGTATTGTTTGTATCTGTATTTGTAGACATGCAGTAAATCAGTTTTTGTTTGCCTTGTTTTGTTTTTCATCATTGCAAGCTGTCATACGTTCTCAGTTTAGCTTCAACTGATGAAAACTTGGAGCGCAGCCTGTGAAGTGTTCTCCGAATAAAATTTTAAAAAGAGTAACAAAGAAACCAAGAGGGGAAAAAGAAAAAGGGTGAGAAAAAGGGTGAGATAAAGAGAGAGATAAAGAGAGAGAGAGAGAGAGAGAGAGAGAGAGAGAGAGAGAGAGAGAGAGAGAGAGAGAGAGAGAGAGAGAGAGAGAGAGAGAGAGAGAGAGAGAGAGAGAGAGAGAGAGAGAGAGAATCCTAAGGCATTGAATAATTTAGAGAACCAAAGGGAGGACAAAACAAAAGAGCAAGAGAAAAACACCAGCAGTTTGACCCAGCGCAATACACCAGAAATATCACAGACGAGCTCTCTCTCATTCTCTCTGCAGAAGACATCAACTAGCAGCCATATTCATCAGATCTATCTCCTCTCAAGAATAACAGGACAGCTGACATGTCAGTTCTGCTCATCCTCCCTGTGATCTTTCACCTGTGCTCTTCTATTTTCTTCCTTCTCTTTTCCTCTTTTCAGTACTTAAACTAGAGTTACTGTCAAACAAGGTGCCTGAAAATGAGGCTGGATCTCAGTAGTATTGAAATCAAGGAAAAACTGAATAATATAAATGGATTTTCCTATTGTTATAAACACAAAATAAAGATCTTTGATGAAAGGCCATATGTTGATTTGAAATACATTTCTCCCATCAACAAGTGTTGCTGGATAGACCTTTCACACCAGTGATTCCTTTTTACAGCCTTTCTCTTCTCTCACTGACTTCCTCATCCCTCTTACGATCTCCTTTTTACAACAACCTCTCCTTTCCTCTCATGTTTGTCTACAAATCCATCACTTTAACCTAATAGGCCTGACTGAGGGCAATCTGACAGGTTTGTGTGCGTCTCTATGAAGGCCACTCTCTCAAGAACTGCATTTCGTGAAAAAGCCGAGGTTAGAGTCAACAGCAGTGCTATCCCCTGCTCCGCAGCTCTGAGTGGGTCAGATGAAGAATGAGTCCATTCACCTGGAGTCTCAGAAATAGATGGACTATGTGATGTATGCTGCACATGAAACAGCAAGAGTGGGCTAAAATAGCAGGTTTCAATCTGAGTGAATGGCTTCCGTGCAATTTCCAGGAGTCTAGATGCATACTGTAGGTTGTTTTTGTTTTTTTTAATGTCCACCACGAAAATAAAGTAATTTCCTGTACCAATTTATTGTACCAGACTGCTACAATAATCTTCCGAACTAGCTGTTGAAAATTGCAAAGATTGGACGTTTTTCCAGCAAAGTCTACACACATTTTCAACTAATTTCGCCTGTGTTGTCTAAGGCACGGAGCCATTATTTCATGAACAACCACTCTGTTGCATGATGTTATTGTTGTAGCACTGATTTCATATTTACCAACCATAAATATAATATTAATAAAATAATAATAAAAAAGTTAAATAATCGAAAAAATTTACTTACACTACCATTCAAAAGTTTAGGGTCAGCAAGATAATTAAAAATTAGTTAAAAAAAAAATAAAGAAATAAATTCAGCAAGTATGCATTAAACGGATCAATAGTGACAGTAAAGACTTTTATAATGTAAAAAAAAAAAAAAAAAAAAAAATAATAATATATATATATATATATATATAAAATGAGACTTGTATATATATATATATATATACATATATATTTAAACTAATTGCTGTTCTTTTGAACTTTATATTCATAATATAAAGGTCTTGGCTACAATAAGCAAAAAAGTGAACCAGACTTTACAATTGTTTGTTTGCTTTAACAATCAGAATATTTAATGAATCTATTTATTGTATTTCATATAACTAATTACACAATGCCAATTGTTAATGATTATATTTTATTTATAATGCACACACAAAAAAAAAAGGGGAAAAAAAAGAGAAAAAAAAAAGACAAACAATCAGGATTGGAAAAAAAATGTCAACAAATTGTGCTACTTTGACAGCTCCCTCTCCCTCTCGGTTTCTCTCTGGGCGTATATTAATGGTTTGTCCCTTGTTTGTAAATGTGCCAGGTTGTGTGAGTGGCTGCAGGCTGTCTATTACAGCTCTCCTGAGGGGCTCGGCTCCATATGGCCGCGCATATGGCACTCAGCACCATCAATTAATGCTGCTACAACTCCGATTTTCTACCAGCGCTGTCTGTCTTCCGCCTGTCGTGTCTCCTCTTCTCTTCATCTCTCAGGGTTTGCCGTGTTTCTCTTTTCCCCCACCGGGGAATCGAGTGTCAAGTTGATGGTCTCAAATCTGATAAACGCAAAGTTGTCTCACGTTTGAGACATGTCTCATAAAGGGTGAAGCCGATTGGAGGTTGCTTTCTGATTTGAGGAGATGTCAGTGTGGGGGGAACGTCTTGGATTCGAGTTAAAGTTGTGTGTCGGAAAGGTTGCAATTATAACATTGTATGATCTTATTTTTAGTTTCACTACATGCACATTTAATTTGAAGTGTGTGATTTCATGTGATACATGTGGAATTACAAAAAAAGTCCCGAACCCTCCAACATCCGCAATTGGCCAAACAACTAGATAGTAGGAAAATTAGGAGTACATTCAAATGTAGGGTATGATGTTGAATGAATTGAGAAATGAGCACCTCCCGACGGATGAAGTCACCTTCTTATGCCTTATAGTTGTGTTTTTCAGACCGTGTGCAATTAACAAGCTTATTTGAATGGCAGAAGTTCCCACTGTGTGCTCCAAAAAGTCTCATTTTAAACATACTGTATGCGCACACAAAGGAAGTTCTGGAAATGTTTGGACAGCTAGTCATTTTAAAGATCAAAGTGAAATTGTGTAGAGTGACTCCAGTTCTTAAGATTTGAATTGTTTCTGTTGTCTGCTTTCTGAGGTTTCCATCGAAAGCTTGAAGGTGTTGTCAGTTCTAGAGAGAATGCCTCCATCTCATTAATGTGTGATGCAACTCAGATGCGTGATGCGCTCAGACTCACAAGCACATAAAAAAATAAAATAAAAAAAAGTAGTTCTGCTTTGCATCGAGAAAGCAAATCACTTGTCTTGTGTATCTTATGGTAGGCGAGGATTTTCTCTCTTCAAAGTAATCCCTATTCACAAAAACCCAGGAAACCCAAGACAAGACATTAACGCATCACCCTTTTCTTGATCGCCTTCCAAAAGATTTTGCATGCCTGCCAGGGCTGTTCCTCCCAGCTCTCAGTGTGTAAGCTCAATGTCTAAGATTGATTGAGTCAAGCTGCTAGTTACCATGCGAACCTAGACCGTTGCCTGGGAGACCATCACAAAATGCTTCCTGGGATTTTCAAGGTCACTGGTTGGAGCAGGTCTTGCTGAGGGGGTGGACTCCCCAACTATGAGGGCCTTGTAGGGGGGTCTTTCACAAAACCTAGAGAATACCCCCATTCAATCTTCTTTTCTGCATTGGTCATGCTTGGACTCCACAGAGGATCCTCAACAAATTTGTTGTAATGCGCTGGCATTCCTTTATTGTTAGAATTCTGCTAATAGAAACGATCTTCTACATTTTGTGGCGCCTAAACATCTATAGCTGCCTTAAGTATTTGGACACAAGTCTCAATAGAACAAATGTCTTAACTTTAATGCATTAGCTGACAAAATATGAAACCAAGTGGCATCTGCATCTTCAACATATAGTTTTACAATTATATTTCACCAATTGGACTCTTTTGATGGATCTATAAAGTTAGGTGTAGATCATCACATTAACTATGGACATGTTCCACCAACATTTGATAATCATAAAAGGGCTTTTCACACGTAAAAGAGTTATTACACGTAAGGTCATTCTTAACCTTGGGTAAACTGAATCCTGGGTTGTCTAGCTTCAAATATCACACTGTTTATAATTTATTTAACAATTAATCCTGGGTACTAATTAATTGACGTTTCACACTACATCCCTAAACCCTGGTTTACCGTTCTTATTTGCATATTGCATATTAGTGTCAGTGTCATTGGATGAACACTGAAATTTTATTACATTAAGGCTCTAGCAGTGCTCATCCTCATATTGTATATTGCTGACTGCCATCAAGTTTTCCTTGAATAGACTTTTTGAATTATAAAGGTAAGAATAAAACAGTCCCTCGTCTTCTCTCCACTTGATGCGTTTTCCATCAAAATTTGACATTTTCCCCCTCAAACACTGAAAGGCGTTTATACAACGCGTTATATACATGTGCAGTGTATACTAGTTTCTGTGGCACGTGAATATGAGGCACGCGATTGGTTGTCAGAGCTAAGCATCTAGTCGTAACATTCTAACACTGCACACGCGCTGCAAAAGCAGGGCTTCATAACCCCGGGTAAAAAGCGGTGCTAACCCCACTTCTAAATTATAAACGTGAAACTTTCCTTTACACAAAGTTAAAAGCGAGGACTGAACGACAATAACCCAGTGTTGGGTTTAGCATCGCTTTTTACCTTAGTTATCGTTCAATTCAATTTAAAATTAATAAATATTATACAGTATGTGTACACACACACAGACACAAATAAATTTCAGGCCACTGTTTTGGGAGAAAACAGGTTTGCAGAACGAACACTGTTGTGATGCTCAATGTCAGGTTGCTTTTGTTTTAGCAAAGAACATCAAATATCTAATTTCTGCTAGTTCACAGCTTGTATTCATCCTTCACTGCACTAAATTAAAGTGGAGCTAAGGTAAGCCATTTAAAACCAAGCTGGTTTCTTATCTGATGCAAGACCTCATGAATCCAGGATAGTGGTGCCAACCATATGCCAACTCAACAATGAACGACACATACTTGTTGAAAACATTGGGCCCTACATACTTTGCCCCAACGTAATTGATCAGTTCTGCGTACAAAATCTTTCTAATAAAACTTCAGCTCAAAATAAATTTCTAAGCAATGGAATGATCATAGTTTAGTTAAATAACTCTAAAGTGTTAGAACTAAACTGTATAAATAACAAAAATAGTGGGCACATATCATTATTAGTAAATCCTCCCAACATTTTATTACTACCAATGATCTGTTAGTATCATGGAAGTTATGTTGGACTTAAAACAAACACACTGAATTGACAGGATCCTGAACACTAGCAGTACTAGCTAATATTATCAAACTGAAGAAGCAGAATCCATGACACCTGACACACCAATATAAACAAAACTAACATTTCATGTTTCCATTGCAGTAGTTCCTGTCAGTCGGATTCCCCTGTTATCTAGTAAGAGGCAGCTAATTATATTAGCTTGTCTCTGCTGCCCATTGAGCTTAACATTAGGTGCTGACAAGCTAATACAATCATCTCTCCTTTTCCATCCGCTCTAAGAGAGGGATTTAGCCCTATGTTCCTCAGCCTAGTGGACTGTTAAATTGAGCGTTCGCAGAGCAGGCAGTCGAATGAGATTTGGCATGTTTAGAGTGTTAACCTTGAGAGCAGACAGGACTCTTTTACAGAAAGAAAGTGGTCATTTGCAGAGATGGGGTCAGTTCCATTTCAATTCAGGAGATACAATGGAATTCCACGTGTAGTACTGATTGATTCCTACACTTCTATGTACACTTCTCAAGTTGCCTAATGAATTCAATTCAACTCCTCTTGAACTGTCCGAATCAAAAGAATTGACCCATAACTTGGAAAAATTGGAAGTTGTGGTTCTTGGTAGCTAAAAGCAACTCACTTTCTGGTTTCATACCACAGTTTGCTTATAATAAATGCTATGAGAGTCAAACAGGCACAAGTAACCACCGAAAGATTTTGGTGTCAGAGCGATGATACAGTGTGTACATATTAAGATTAATCCAAATAATATTTCGTTCTGTTTATGGGGATCAGCCCTGGAGAACAAACCACCACTAATGGACAAGTTTTGGCCTAGGCTGCTGGAAATTGAGTGACAAAAGGACCGGATTCCCTTAGGTCACAGCATTTTGTGACATCTCTTTTATTAATTGCTGGTCAATGTAAACGTATGCTAGATGCACACATTTTGCTGCTGCATTGCATCTTATTTCCCCACCCCCAGAGTCCTATGGCATGTAGTGGTCGACTGATATATCGCCAAGGCCGATATATCGGCCGATATTTGGCATTTTTTAAATATCAGCATCGGTCGATAAGTTTTTCTGATTGGCCGATGTGTTGGAAGCGGGACTTTAATTTTGACGGGTGGCACCTGAGAAGAGAACGGCAGAGCCTGATCACACGCTCACTCACGTTCTCCGTCTTCATTAGTTTACGATCTCTGTCAGCTCACGTTCTCCGTCTTCATTAGTTTACGATCTCTGTCAGTAATATCTAATACTTTGTTAGACAGAACTGGTAAACAAAGAAATTAAATGGTATGCAAAAAAGTAAAGCATTTGCTTTTATATTATTTGTAACAGAAAAGCCAAACATTCAGGCTAAAATACTTTCTCATTTACCATCAACATTCAGCAAATGTGCATCTACATCATTTAAACAAATATCTGAATATCTAAAAAACATTTAATTTCACAAACCTTGCAGATTTAATGGAATCCAGCTGTGATATCTTGTGAAGTGTGCATTTGTAGCCTACATAAACGTGTTACTGCGAGTGACGTTCTGTCCGTGCGAAGTGAGTGAATGCGAACAGAAGATCAGCTTCACAGGAGACGCGATCGAAAATTTTTAAATCCTTAATTTTAAAATATGCTGTGCTATATCCAGGTGCCCACTGTGTCATTTTAATATTGTTTTCACTGTGTGCTGTGTAAAATTAGCATTATCTTGTCTTTATTTGAAAAAATATGATTACCAGTGCGCACGAAATTACCAGATTACTGAGTGCCCTGTTACAGTGTTTACTTCATTTTTATTCACATATTTTTAAACAATTACTTTATTTGTGGAAAAAAAACAAAAAACAAAACTGTAATAGGATTGCAGATTCAAGAAGTTGCCATCTAAAATATAGCATGTTTATTTTAAAGATTTGTTTTCTAATTTATTTCAAATTATCGGCTTTATCCACCCTGCTCTCTAAGATATCGGCATCGGTCATCAAAAAAACAATATCGGTCGACCACTAATGACATCACCAAAAAAACTCAGCCCCCTCTCTGTCACTAGCAGACAAATATAACCCCTAATGCAACATTAATATTGCTGTGCTGAAATGTTCTCTTCGAAAGATTAGGCAGGTTTAAAATCTGAGTTAGTGTGTGGGGACCAATGTCCCCTCAGGCTCAACACTATCATCTGCAGCGAAATGACTTCGGTAATGAAGAAGTCAGGCGCATAAATCCTCTACGGCCTCACCTCTCCTCTGCCTCCTATCCTGCTGAACAGCTAGTAAAAATTCCCTTTAAAAAATTCATAGTGCAATTTTGCTCAAATCCCTCCCAGCAAGCACAATTATGGAACTTTCATCTCAATTGATTTATGTGTAGGGCTGGAAAGGAAGTAGAAGAGAGAGAGAGAGAGAGAGAGAGAGAGAGAGAGAGAGAGAGAGAGAGAGAGAGAGAGAGAGAGAGAGAGAGAGAGAGAGAGAGAGAGAGAGAGAGAGAGAGAGAGAGAGAGAGAGAGAGAGAGAGAGAGAGAGAGAGAGAGAGAGAGAAGAGAGAGAGAGAGAGAGAGAGAGAGAGAGAGAGAGAGAGAGAGAGAGAGAGAGAGAGAGAGAGAGAGAGAGAGAGAGAGAGAGAGAGAGAGAGAGAGAGAGAGAGAGAGAGAGAGAGAGAGAGAAGAGAGAAGAGAGAGAGGAGAGAGAGAGAGAGAGAGAGAGAGAGAGAGAGAGACCAAGCACCTAAATAGAGAGAGAGAGACCAAGCACTAAATCATTGTTTACTATGGGAACACATACAGTAGGTCTGATCCAATATTATGGATATCTGATCTATATCATCATATTGCAAGAATAAGGATATTCATATAAAATTAATAATCTGGCCTAAACATAACTTGCTCTGTAGTAGACAACATCTGTGGCCAACAATGAATTTTACTCATCTATTAGTTTTAATAAAATAAAAACGCATGAATGTACTTTCAATTGAAGTGTAAGGGATGATCAGCAATTATTATAAAGGATATAATCACACTTTGTTTTTCAAAAATGACAGTTGGGTTCAACTATAATTTGTTTTATTTCATCCACCTAAAACAGACTACAGATCAAATAATGTAAATTTTTACTAAATAACTCATAAGTGATCTGACAAAAACACAAGCTGCACATTTTTGTAAAGGCAGAAACGTTCACTTTAAAACCATCCAGTATGATCAACCCAACAGACTTTTTTTTTGAAAGTCCACCAGTTTTACAAATGAACCCCAAACAGAATTATTCAAAGTATGCCTGAGATCATAAGGTCTCAACTTATGACGAAAACGCATGAAATAGTGAAAATATCCAACTTCAAACAACTCTTATAATAGTCCTGCAGGAGAAAAAGACAGAAGACAGAATGAAAAGACGGAAATTAAAACATCAAGCTGAAAAAAGTGGATAAACAAATAAATAGATTTCAAATAAATTTCCTGAAATTAACAACAACAGAGTTGTGAAGGAATAAAGAGTAAATCCATCATCGACTGATGTACCGCTGTGTCACACTTCATTGAGTTCAAAATATTTCCTCTTCGGGAAAGCGATTTATCAAAAAGCAGACACATCAACAAAAGTACAAAACAAATTAAGTCAAACATTTTCAGTCACATTCCACAAAGAGTGCATCAGGGTGAAGTGGAATTTAATTTGATTAAACTTCCTGTTATAATTGGCTCCCTTTCCAGGCTGCAAAAACACTGTTGACTGCCGTGCTGAAAACTCAATCAAGCCGCATTACGTTTTTATCAGATAAAAATGTAATTGATTTGAAAGCAGACATGATGTATATTACAGTGGGAGCGCAGTGGAAAGCCTCCGTTGGGGGCGGCCTGTGGGGATCTCATTAACTCTATCTCTGAATTGCTGAACATAAATGAACTGACATTGAGGGATCGAGGACCCACTGTGACAACATCTGAAGTGTTTATCTCGACTTTAGAAACCAGACTATAGTCTCAAGCGCAAACGTGTAGCGTTGCAATGTGCACGCAGTGTCATTAAGCCTGTACACCTGTTTTGAACAAAAAGAAGTTCCGGTTCAACTTTTTTTTATTACATTAAATATTACAGTTGAAAACCCAGCTATGTTTAGGATGAATTTACTAGTAGATGTATTTTTAATGGTAAAAAGCCATGTATAAAGTAATTTATGAAAAAATACTAATGCTAAATGCCATTGTTGAGTCAAAATTTACATTTATGTTTAGGAATTTTATCCAAAGATACCGCATTCAAGTTTTTAATTTGATCAGAATAAAAATACATGCTGATATGATCAGCACTGAACAAACACTAAAAATATAGTATAATAAATCACTTTTTTCTAAATTAATATACAATTATAATTCATTCACCTAGAACTGACTATAGATCAAATATTATGTAATTCAGTAAAATGTATATTATTTACCAATTAAATGTATTTTTTTATTAGTAAAGCACCTCTTATAAAGTAATATGCTAATCAAATTAATGCTAACGCTAAATACCATTTGTGAGTCAAAATTCCCATTTATATTGATGAATATAAATTCAATCAATCAAATTCATCATGAAAGTGACCTGCACTGCATTCAAGGTAAAAATAATTATGAGTTTGTTTGTTCCCTGGAAATTAAACCCATGACTGTCATATACTCTGCCAGTTGAGCTACAAGGAACTACTTTAGCACAATTACTGCGCTACAGAGAGCCTTGAAGCTCATGCTGACCAGCTCAAATCTGGCTAGAGACATTTCTTGATACATTCCTGCACTTGTCTATCAACAAAAGTGGCAAAAGGGCTTCCACCTTTAAGACTTCCACTTTAAAAATCACGACTGTAGCGCTGCTTTGAGACTTTGCCGTCTCTCCTGCGGGAGCAACTCATTTCCTGTCTGATCCTGACCGCACAGCTTTCTGTCGTTAGTAACGGAGACCGGTCGCTAACGGCTAACGAAGCCTCGGCGGAGGAGATAAAGACATAGTGAGTCAGGGGAGGAGAGCAGGCCGAACAAAGCCCGGAGGGATTTGCTCATCACTCTCTCTCTCTTTGCCTCATGTGGTTTGCAGTCCCATTGGCTTGCTAGGAGCTCCCAGTTTGATCCCAGACACTGAAGCGGCCCTGTGAAACGAGGACTCAATTAAAGCAAAATGAGGGCAGAGGGGGAGCAGCTATCTGGAAACAACAGGAAAAAATCCCTCCAGAGCTATGGCCTGAATACAGCATGTGAGTAATGTGATCCATCACGTAGAGCTAAGAGCACACGGTGCTAATGCATTCTGAATAGCTGACAAGAGATCTTGATGTACGACGCAATAGCATTTCCATACAAAATCAAGGGAGGAAACTTAAAACAAATTAGATTTTATATTGTAGTCTGTCAGGGTGAAAGATGGTTCGCAATAAGAAAATATGTGCAGAATAGTAATAAATATTTAGCACAAAAAAACAACAAAATATTTAGCCTTGTCGACTAATAGGGCATATATGGTGTTGAAAACTAAAGGCTTGTCAATTACATGACACAGATCATTATTTTAATGGTATAATCACCCCCAAAGTCATGATATTTATTATTAAAAATAATACATACTATAAAACTAAGAAAACAAACAAACTAAAAACTACCACGCTAGGTTATTTAATGCTATCTATGGATCCGTGAAGAACCTTTAACATTCATGGAACCTTTCCGTTGCACTAAAGGTTCTTAAGATTAAAATGTTTATTTTAAGAACTGTTCACTGAAAGGTTCTTTGGGGAACCAAAAATAGTTCTTCTATATGGCATCACTCTGAAAATTCCCTTTTGAAAAAAAGATGGGCAGGGGGGAATCTCCGCAACCACCACCACTGTGCAGCGACCGCAGCCATAGTGTGCCAGAACTCCCACCACACACCAGCATCCGTATATATGGGGATGATTAGGAGGCCATTTTGATGGATAGAGGCCAATGGGCAAATCTGGCCAAAGGATATCCTGGGATTTTTTATGACCACAGAGAGGACCTCAGTTTAATGTCTCATCCGAAGGACGGTGCTTTTTGACAGTATAGTGTCCCCATCACTATACTGGGGCGTTAAGACCACACAGACCACAGGGTGAGCGCCTCCTACTGGCTTCACTAACACCACTTCCATCAGCAACCTAGCTTTTCCAGGAGGTCTCCCATCCAGGTACTGACCAGGCTCAACCCTGCTTAGCTTCAGTGATATGGCTGCAGTACACATATCTTTCATAATATATCATGAACTATTTCACAACGTTTCACAAACTGCTCTTGCCAAACACACTTTGACTTGTCTCACTTAAAAATGTATAAACCTCCCTTGAGAGGGTTACAAACAAACATAGCAAACTGAGTGCAATAAAAGACAGGGAGCGAATGTGGAAAAGGAGAGCGAGAAAGGGGCCATTAATCAGGTTGTAAGTATCATGCTAACTTGTTGGAAGTCCATGTGCTATATAAAGATCTGGTACCACTGTAGAGTCAGCTGATTTTCCCCTGGCCTTGCAGAAAGCCAAACCCAACAGCTGCCTAAGAGAAGACATCCACTCTGAGGTCAGAGCGCTTTAACGGGCTGTTACACAGGAAGGATGAGACAACAACTGCATTTCAGGTTCAGGTAGCAATGAAAACGAGCCCAATACGCTATTAAGAAAGTCGAAGTGCTGTTTAACAGCAGATTTGTATATTGCAGTAACCAAGTGCTTTGTTAATGGGATAGTGATGTCTGATTTGCAAACAAATCATTAGTTTGAATCTGTTCTTTACAATGGTTACAAATGGTTCACAAACTGATCCGAACGATTAGTCTATGATTCAGCCTTAATCTTCATCTATTGTAAAATAGAGAGTATTAAAGAGGACCTATAATGCTTTTCTACATTTTCTACTTTCTTTACTGTGTAATGTTGCTGTTTGGGCAAGAAAAAGGTCTGCAAAGTTACAAAGCACAAAGTCCACTACAAAGGGAGCTATTCTCTATATCAGTACGCTCTGTTTCTGAGTTTGCGTTGCGTTAGTAGTGTGTTGTCGCCATGTCCAAGAGACACTATTTTTTCCACCCCGGATCTAACACGTGGTTATGGTAAGGGGCGTGACATTTCAGTAACACACTCGAAGCGGTTGAACCATCACAACACACTGATTCAGCTGACCAATCAGAGCTTTTCAGAAGAAGGGGCTTCAAAGAGACAGAAACTAAACAGAATGTTACTGACAGACTGGGATAAAGAGTTGCTGCAATAATAAAGGAATTCATGAAGGAATCTTACTAATGCTTAAATATGACTGGGTACAAAACTGGCTGAACTGGATGTTGGAGAAGCAATAGCGGCAAGAGATGACTGCAGTATCTGTCAACAGCTGTTGTAGAACATAACTCAATCTAAATAATCTCTTCACAGATCAGACCTCTCTTATGAGCATACCTCATATCTCTTTAGAAGATTGTAACTCAGTACATCTGACCAAAACCCTAAACGGAAACCTGAGAAAGTTCTTAAAGTGACTATGTGACGTGACAAACAATATGTTGATACCAGGAACTGTGTGGAACAACTTTTAAAGAAAATGATCAGAAACAGTTCTTTTAAATTATCAAGTGGCCAGCAAACAGATGCTTATAGAGGTCTGAGGAGGCTAACAGGGTCATACTTCGAGAAACAGATTGAGGGGAGGATTGAAAGAGGGAAGTTCACAAGCTGAGTAAAAGTGGGAACCAAAAGAAACAGGCTTGCCTCATTTAAAAGGTAAAACCAAACAAGTTTTAAAATAAGCAATGGATTTATAAATGCCTCTGCACTTCATCTATAAACTGAAACTACAGCGAAAAACCACAAGACCAAAGAGCAAGTGCGTAAAGCAGTCATAAGACACACACACACGGTCAATGGCTTAAAGTGTTCTGCACATTACACAAATTAAAATTAGATCTGTCTTTAACACTCTAATAAAAGCCATATGAAAGTACTTTTAACCTCTTCCTGTTTTCTCTTCATTTCCCTCTTACTTCACAAAGATGGGTCATAGACAAAATTTTATGATATTGACATTCCTTTACTTTCAAGTATCATCTTCTAATTCTTGTGATGTACATTAAGAAATCCGGACAGGAGCGGGTTTGTTCATGCATGTTGGCCCAATGATGTCTCAGACAGTAGTAAAAACAAAATGAGCGTGGAAATGCATTTAATGAATTTAGCCTCTTAATGAAAGATGTTCTTTGTGCCTTTCAAAATCATCTGACAGTAATACTGAGCTGAGGCTTGAGAAATCATCCCAATGACCTCCAGCAAGAAAAGTATTTTAAGTGTTGAGAACAACCATCGACGTGACTGATATTGGTCAGCCTTGTTTTGGGGAACCACATGGTCTTTCACCACGCGGGCGAAAATGGTTAAACACAATTACATGCCTCGCTCACCAGCTCTCTCATTCCAACAGAACATACAGGAAATTCTGAAGCACATGAGCTGTTCTTATTATAGAATGTTTGTGTTTACCAAACACATTAAACCCAAAAGGTACGCAATTGACAATATTTTAACATAGTACACTTCTGTTAAAAATTGACACACCTCTCTCTCTCTCTCTCTCTCTCTCTCTCTCTCTATGTATATATATATATATATATATATATATATATATATGGAAGTTTTGGTAAACGATTATGCCTTTTAACCTGTGGCATAACACCGGGTTACAAAACTACCGTTTTTAATCATATTAATGGGATATTTGTGCTGAACAGAAATGGGAAAGCTGAAACAATATCTTGTCAAGCAACAAGTTACTTATAACTGAAAGTATATCAACTACAGATAAGATACCCATTTAAAAAGCCATCTAAGGCGGCAATATCTTCAAATACACAATATCTACAACTAAATAACTCTCAGATGAGACCTAAGATCGTTTAATTGCATCATACCTAAATTTACAATAAAAACAAACTAGAATATAACCAAGTCATAAACAGAGATGAACAGCAATGTTTTGCTAAATAATTAGATACTAGGGTTTGAACGATCGATTTTATGAAGTCGATAGTTATGTGAACTATCTGTGCATCTCTGCATCACAATATGCTTATATTTGCCATTCTAACTGATGGAAACGGAGCGTAAAAGTGGACTTCAAAGATTTCTTATCCTGTGGCCCCCTCTATAGGACAGCATTAACATTACAGCCAATGTAAATCTATGGGATTTTTTTTAGGAGCTTTGTTTGTAATTTATAAGAAAACTAAGTCTGATCAGTTAGAAAAGATATAGCACACTAAGTCTGAACAGCCTAAAGGCCTTTTGTCTGTTGTTTACTGCATGGCGGTCATGTTGTTAATGTCAAAATCACATGATCAGTGGCTAGTCGACGTCAAGCTTAAAGCGTAATTGTAGAGCATTCAAGTCTCTGCAACCCCTATTAGATACAAGAATTTTTCTTTCTTTTGAAGTTTCTTTCAAACTTCTTCATTTACATGAACCGGCTAAACAAATCAATTCACTAAAATGAATCAAATGTAAAATGCGACATATGAATGTTTGATTGGTGTCTGAGTTTACACGCCAGGTATTTTTGATAGCTCTAAAAAATGTGACAAGTATTCTTTGTTTGTTCACGATGCATAGCAAGCAGAGGTGGCAATTTTACTCAGAACATTAAACCTTTTCACACCCTTGCAAACAAAGCCATAGGAAGTGGTTTGCACTGTGGTTCAGCCTTCTCCTTTGCAAAACTAAAAGAGCACTAATCAGCTGTATACACACCCGATCTATGCGATGGAGAACCATTTCTGTGGTTTTCAAGGTGCGTCTGTGTTGCAGGAATGAGTCAGATTGAGACCAACCGTGCGGGCTGACTTTAACCAGTGGTTTATCTCACCTGAAACTTGCAAGTTAGGCGTTATAAAGAAAGGAAATCTAAATCTGAACGTAGGTTGTGTTACCTCACATATTCACACCTAATCATGCCCCTTTTCTTGCTAAATGAGTGTGTTTTACGAGTGAATAACCTTTATGACTCTTATTCTCTAGTCTATTAGGGAAAAAACAGTCACACTTGCAAGCCGTTTCAAAAACAAATTCCTCGAATACAATTCAGTTCTGTGAACCTGGACGTCAACGGGAGACATCATGAGGGCCCTTTCACATGATTTGCATTAGTGCAGCCCAATACATTGAGCTTTTTGGATTGAGGTGTCAGCATCCCCACCACAATGCACACCAGTAAAGTATTTTAAAGTTTAAACTATTTCAACTTTGACCCCTCTCTGAATTTTCAAAGTGCATGCAATAACACCCACTATCTTATAATAGCACTATCTTTACTACTAATAGCACTATCTTTGCACCCATTTGCGATTTCCAAACATTTTGTCTGATTAATGACATAATTTAGAGAATAAGCACAAAAAAAATGTTGTACTCTGTTACATTGTTGTAACACACAAAAATTTATTTGTAAAACTTTCTCATCTATTTTCTTGCCATCATCCAAAGATTGTTTGCTATATTTTCCTTCAACTGCTTTTTTCCAGCAATATATTTGAGTGTTTTGTCCCTCCGTTCTAAGCTCAAATACATGTTTTTGTTGAGTACTTCCTGCTATCTTCCTAGAAACCTTGTAAAATTGTAAAAACACTGACTGCGCCATCATGATAAATGAATTCCATCAGCTGTGGAGTGAAAGCCACAATTACAGGTTGTTGTAGCTGTTGTAGAAGAATAGGTGCTGTGGCTGAGGAGCACTGAAGCATGGTTGAGAAGAGCTAACGGGAGCTTCTTAAATAATTGCACCTTCCATTTCTCCTCCACCGTGGGCACGCATCAACTTGAAATTTTGTAATTATAGTAATTGTGAGCTCAACGAAGCAGCCCTCTAATACTCTCCTCACAGGAGTAAATACATGGTACGCCATTCCAAGTGGAGCCAGCCAAACACATCCTCGGCCAAAGCCACAATTTGAGAGCTCTATAGCTAATGGTGGAGCTAACAAGCACTAATGCCACATTGTCTGAAAGAGAAGAATTGTCACCCCTGCTAGAGTGGCTGCCTACTGCGATATTGAGTGTACTAGCGCACATGCCTGGTGTTCAAAATGACTGCTGCCATTTTGAGACTGAAAGAATGTCAGCATGCAGGGATCAAAGAGGACGATTGCGATGAAATGTGGGGGAATTTGTGGCACAAAAATATCAGGCACCTAAGATGACAAAAAATGGAAGACTTATTCATACATACACACGCCTAGGCAGTTTCAGAGCGGAGAGAATGAAAGATGGATCAGTTACAGTCGGTGAATGTTAATTACGGTGGCAATGCGATAACGCGTTATTGCTTTCTTTCACGATAGCCGTGCAAATTTATGAGACTTGAGTTCTGAAACAATGAAGCGTGGCACGGCATGTCAGTTCCCTCCACTCACCTCCCTTTGTCAGAATGATGGGACAAATTAATTTCCCTTCAATATTTCCTCCTGACTGTGTCAGAAATGAGGCCTTGACCAATGAGCCTGCACCTTGCCTCCCTCCATTTTATATTCAGGTTATGCTGTGAATCTTAGATTTAAAATGGAGGCGCAGAGATCTTTATCGGCATATGACATTACGGCAACCAAGAACAGAAATAACTTGAATAGAGTCTAGGTATCTCCGTCTAACATATTTTTCGATTTGGAGAAGTGAGGCCTGTGAATAAGAGAAGTGCAACAATAAATTTAAAAATGCTTGTCTAAAAACAGCATACATTGCAGGTTTACACTTTACTGTCCTATGTATTTTCTTGAAAATACTGATCTTGCACTACACATTTTTTGTCCAATCAAATACCCTCAAAAAAGAAAATGTAGCAAATTCTAGCTGCAATGTAACTTGACAGACAGACAGACTTTGTGCGCACCAAAAAAAAAAAAAAAAAAAAAATCAAGTGAATATTTATGGAAAAAAATATTTTCAACCTTCATTCTGACCCTCTTCTGAGATGATACATTTTTAAGGGGCGGCTCTTTTAAGGTGTGTCTGTAAATGCCCACCGTTATAATTGGCTAGCGTCATTGCATATCAACACCCCCTCGCTAAAGCAAGCGAGTATATGTTTTGAAAACATTATCCATATAAAACTATCATTTACAGAAAAGCATTATGATCATTTACTTAAGGTTTGCAATGGAGCTGCTGTCAGATCCAATACAGTTGGCTGCTTCATCTTTTAACAAAAGTCTCTTTGCGAACTCTCCATTACACAGTGCCTTGTTTACAAACAATAGTGCAGTTAAATGCTCCGAACAAACATATCCTCTGACGTGATCCGGGACGGCATTAAAAAGCAAATGTTTCTGACGCTGGGATGTGGGATCTTTCTCAAGTCTGTACAGAGACACAAACAAGCCATTTAAACAGGACATGTCATGTGTTGTCAGCAGACTTAAGTGTGGAGTACCTCAAGAATTGAACAGGCATCTGCACTGTATTCAGTGTAGACAGCATCAGTGATTATAATGGCTTCCATTGGCTTTTGATGTGACGCAACGCTTGCATCCACTGTAGGCAAGTGTTAGGAGTCAAGCTACTGAATGCGAATGGGCGGGGCCTATAATGCAATGTATAATTATTAATCGATGTTTTGCTCTGGAGGCAGTCATTTGCAAATATATCTACCCGTGTGACATCACAGAGACCACAATATTCAAACAAACCGTTTTTGGAGCTTGATTAAATAAATGCTTTGTTTATGATGAGGAGGACGTTTTAAGCTATGCAACTTGCAGGATGTTTTAATGGTACAAAGACCTATTGTATGTCAAAAGCTAAAGGAAAATGTGATTTCTCATGCCATGACCCCTTTAAATGTTCCAGACATTCACTAGGAGTGAAAGTAAGAGCTGAAAAGATTTCTCAAATTTCACAGTAAAAGTGGCCAGCACTGAGCTGGGCCATAGATCTAGGTTAATGGATGAGGGGAAAGCGCTAAGCGCTAATACAAGAGATGCTTAAGACAATCCATGCCTCAAGATCAAGCCAAATCCAAAACCAGGACTTCAAAGCGTAAGTCCTGACCCTGACAAATGCAGCAGATCTACAAACACAGTCTGAAGGTTTTAACTCTGTTTAGACAACTATCTCTCAGGCCGCACCCTTAATCTTTCTCTACAGAAACATACAACAGCTATTATGAGATGAACTGGGTGCCATGGAATGTTACAACAGACAGACTGCCTAAAAAAACTTGAGACTGGTCCATTGCCTTTATTAATATATCTGACTGTTTGAACTGCTTCAAAAGCTCAACAGACCATATGTTGGAAGCCTAGAGCTGAGATGGACTATAATCCAACCAATTCAGACTACATTTCTGGAACGGTCTATTCCAGCGCACATTTCTAGCTACATATTTGTATAGAAATAAATAGGCAAGCATGATTACAATCGGCTAGCAACATCAGCAGAATGAAGGCTGTACTTAATGAACTTCACAGAGGGAATGCAAAAGAACTGAAGCATAGAGCCAAAAGGCTAAACCCATAAATCTGTCTTCCAGGAAAGATCTGCCAAAACGCTCATCCAAAACAGATAAGATTCACAAGGGAGGGTATGAAGGCAGATCGCATCAGACTGTTGGAGCAGGAACTGTTCAAACTCATCTCATATGTCAATAAAAACAGGTGTCAACCAGATTGGCTAAAATGCTAAGGGCTTGGCAAATCCTAGAAGAGATCAAGGAAAGATCAGTCATCACTAGCATGCTAATGCTGTGAATGCTGACATAACCAAGCATCTACTCTGTGTTTTTGTTTTTGTTTGTGTGAGTCAAAACTGGGGCAGATTGAATTGTTATGACACATTATGACAAATATAAAGTTTTAAAAAAGAACGCATTTGCATTCAGAGTCAACATGCTGCAACATAAATTAACATAACAATGAAGTACAAACATATATTTTTTAGTATCCAATCCAATGAGTGGCATGTTTAAAGAAATAGTTCACACAAAAGTTAAAAGTCCTGTCAACATTTACTCACCCACATGTCGTTCCCAAACCTGCATGACCATCATATTTAGACCAAGCGTGAATGCTTCCATCTCTATTCATTCATTTTCAGAATTGCATGAAGAACGACCACCACTGAATTTTAAATAGTACAGTTTTGGAATAATATGGGGGAGACGAGGGAGACTAGGTAGACTAGGGAGGATTTACCTTGTAAATCACATAAACATTAGCACCGACTCCAGGTCTCTGTGAGCAGTAGAATATAAGGATCAATCTTAAGGCGATTCAACGATCAGTGCAAGAGGGTTTGTTAACATGATTTTAGTCTGAGTCTCAGACTTCGTGTCAGACCACATATATCATAATCAGTTTAGTCCTGAAATAATTTTAAAGTGCACTCTTTCCCAACTTGAACTTGGACATTTTTCAAGCTAATGAAACACATCTGGTAAAATCTCCCCCCCCCCAAAAAAAAAATCCACTCCAGAACCATCTCTACCATTCATACTAACCCACATCCAAATAAAACTGTAGTATTCCTTGTCTGGAAAAATGGTAATGGTGTAATCTTATAAATATTCATACAAGAATACCCACTGATAACTCAGATTCTGTGAACTGAATCTGGGGCTCAATATCAGATCACTCTCATCCAGGGCAACTCTTGCAAATGAAATTATTACATTTTAATATTCTCCACCTGAGTCTAACATGACTCAAACAAAATGAATATCCCACACATCAAAGTACAAACAATCTTGAGTAAGTGAATGAGTAAGTGAACTACTTAAAATATTACATTTACATTTATGCAATTTGAACATTTTGTTATCCAAAGCGTCTTCCAATACATTCAAATACTGCATGCATTTGAACAGCTTTGTATGTTCCCTAGTATTAAAATCCATGACCTTGGTGTCACTAGTGCCATGCTCTAAAAACCAGTTGAGATACTGAACTTATACGACACAATGGGAATTTTCCTTTTCCTTTCCTGTCATCTAAAACCCTGTAAAACCACTTTGTGTGAATCTCTATGGACCTTTGTCAGGATAGACATGATATTTCAGTTTTCATTAATGAAAATGAGACTACGAGGAATAGTTGAACAATCTGTTCAGTGGGTTGTAATGTAGCGTACCTTGATGCCAATCACTTAGATGACGCATAACTGGAAATCCGACTTTGTCAAATATCTCTAGAATTCAATCTATGCTCACGTTCGCAAAACTTCAAAAACATACTAATGAACATAGTGGCAGTAAATACCAATAACTGTTCTTTTTCACACAAATTATAATTACGGGGACAGATTATTGATTAATAAAGCCTTCATTTTGTGCAGTTTCTTGCACAATACTATGATATGACTTATGTTATGATTGTTAAACTAATACAATTTGAGATTTGGTTCACATAACCAGGTTCATATGTGGCTTTTCTGAAATAGTAAACTTGTAAAATACTAAACTTTATCTTGCGTTTTGTAGTTTAGGTGGTATGATATTTTAAAACACGATAGAGCATTAACCTTTTAGCGCCACTCACACAGTCATTTATTTCCAAAGTTCCGCAAAACGTACAACAACCAACATAATACAACGCTGCATTCATCTGTTTTTGATAAAACTCAACACACTTTTAATGCTACTCACTGGACATTTCACTTTGAAAGGGTTGTGAAACCTGCAAGAAGCACAGGCACGTTATCCAATGAGCCTGGGTTAAAAATATAACAAATGACATCTACCCCTAATAAGGGTGTGTTCACACTTGTAGTTCGGTTCGCTTGGTTCGAAAAAAAAAAAACCTTAAGTCCTGGTCCGCTTAGCGTTCACATTGGCATTTTAATACCGAACCTAAAGGTATAGAGACATGTTCACAACCTGATTGGTTGGCTTTTACTATGTTTATTTTGTGACAGAACTTACCAAAACAATGCTGTGTGCAACTGAGCTTTGACCAGCTGAGAACTCGTTAGAGCTTATAAAATGTGTGGAGGAGTCAAAACAGTGACAAGATTCCCTCCGTCACACACACACAAACGAAGATCTGCTGTGTGGAGACGCAGTTCTGATGTCTGTACCGAACTGTGATGGGCAAACTCTATGACGGCATAAACTCGACTATGACCAAAAAAAAACAAAAAAAAAAACAGGTAAGCTTGAGCATTCTGTCCTTTTTAGGGTCACATCTTGTGATATCAGGTCCCGTTTTAGGTTTGTTTACATGTCTTTGGTCAGTGTTGCGTTCATATTTCATTCGAACAGCACCAGAGTTCGTTTGGAAGCGGACCGAGGCCCATCGTATCAGTGGTCTCAGTTCACTTGTTTGGTACGGCAGTGTTCACATGTTTAAATGAACCGCACTAACAGACCAATCGCACCAGAGTTTGTTTTAATCGAACCAAACATGACAAGAGTGAACACACCCTAAAAGATTGAAAAAGAAAACATGATCACACTAGATGACCAATAACACACTGCCTGAATTAAAAGAAAAAATTTCAGTTACAATTGTCACTTGTCTGAATATTAA